>NC_079196.1:32623520-32958520 GCF_029499605.1 Hyla sarda
CGGATTAAACACTTTTCACTGACAAAGTCCTGTACACTTTCTGGTTAGGGTGACCACATTTCCTAACTGCCATTCAGGGACACTTACTTTCACAAGTGCATTTTGTCAAACTTATACTTGAGACTGGCATTGGGCATTATATGTGGAGGCACAGGACAGCCCCCCCCCCCCCCGACATATGTCCCTGACTTATAATGCCCCCTGTCCTTTGCCCCTCACATATAATGCCCCGTGTCCTGTGCCCCTGTTGCGGTTCTAAAGGTGATAATCCTGTCTGCAGCTCCACTTATTGTGGACAATCCTGCATGCTACACCAATTGTGATTTTAGAATTAGAGTAAAACAAACATGCCCCTCCCCCGACCATGTGCTCTCTTTGTTGGAGTCCAAATGGCACCAACTATATGAAAACGGAAGCAGGAAGTTCAGGCTAAATTTATAGGTCCTAAATATGTTTGTAAAACACCCAGAAACACTGATTAAGTTTTGTACAACTATGAAATAATTGTACAAGGTATTTTGGCAGAAATGTCTTGTACCGGCAGTGTATACCACCAAATTAACTATCACTCGGTAACCAGCAAAGTTAATAACATTTAATAAAAACATTAATTAGCTAAACCAAATAAGACATACATACAAGCATTAATACAATAGTACATACTCTATGTTTAGCAAACTAGCAGGAATCTACGCAAGTGATACATGAATATTTAGTGTAGAAATGATACAATCAATATACTTATCTATCCCAGGCTAAAGAGCAGGATGCTCCTCTCTCAACGAAATTCCCAAGCAAAAGAGGCCCAAAGGCTATGTGGTTTCCTGTGATATCCCCTAATGCCCCACCCCTTTGGCCTACTCTCCTCACATAACCTGGAAAAACAGGTTCTTTAGCCCCGCCCACTGTGGCTGTGGCTAAACCAAGCTAAAACCGTAGGGGCAGGGAAATGTATACTGCATGGAAACAATGGATGTAAAAACACATAATTTCAGTGTCCATAACAGCCCCTCACATATAATGCCCCCTGAGGGAGCAGGACAGGGGGAATTATGTTTGAGGGGCACAGGACATAGGGTATTATACATGAGGGGCACAGGACACGGGGCATTATATGAGAGGGGCATTATATGTGGGGGCACATGACAGGGGGGCATTATATGTGGGGGCACATGACAGGGGGGCATTATATGGGGGGCACATGACAGGGGGGCATTATATGTGGGGGCACATGACAGGGGGGCATTATATGTGGGGCACATGACAGGGGGGCATTAGATGTGGGGGGCACATGACAGGGGGGCATTAAATATGAGGGGCACATGACAGGGGGGCATTATATGTGAGGGGAACAGGACAGGGGGTATTATAAGTGATGGGCACATGACTTTGGGTATTATAAGTAAGCGGCAAATGTCAGGGGGGCATTATTTGTGCATTATATGGGCACATGACAGGGGGGCCCCTGTCATGTGCCCCCACATATAATGCCCCCTGACATGTGCCCCTCACATATAATGCCCCCCTGACATGTGCCCCTGACTTATAATGCCCCCTGTCTGTGCCCCTCACATATAATGCCCCATGGCCTGTGCCCCTCACATATAATGCCCCCCCCTGACATGTGCCCCTCACATATAATGCCCCCTGAGGGGGCAGGACAGGGGGCATTATATGTGAGGGGCACATGTCAGAGGGGCATTATGTGTGAGGAGCACAGGACATGGGGTATTATATATGAGGGGCACATGACAGTGGGGGGTCCTGTCATGTGCCCCCACATATAATGCCCCCCTGACATGTGCCGCTCACTTATAATTTGCCCCTCTCACTTAGAATTTGCTCCCCCCTCCTCTTTCTCACGCCCGTCACCTTTCTCACACGCTGCGGCTGCTCCATTCCTGCAGTCAGTGAGAGCCGCTGGGACGTGATCTCTGGCCGTCGGCGCCATAATGTGGTGTCATCACGCCGGCCTGCCGTGATTGGCTCTCACTGACTGCAGGAATGGAGCAGCCGCGGCTTGTGATAGAAAGGTGACGGGTGTGAGAAAGGGGTGGTGGAGCGGGACAGCCGACAGCTCCCGCTCCACCATGCTATATAGTACAGGAGGAGGGGCAACAATCTCGGGGGGGGGCAATTGCCCCGTTGATCCCCCCCTGGAGCCGCCGTCCGCTGCTGTGCTGTGACTCACAGCACAGCAACGGTCGGTGGCTCACGGGCTCAGATCATTCCGGGACACTGCATTGTCCCGGAATGAGGGTGACCAGGACCCGGGACAGACTCTCCGGGACACGTGGTCACCCTATTCTGGCGCAATTTTTGTCGCACACAAATGTTACACTCTGCAATATTGGACACAGTTCAGACTGGGGGGATACTTTAGGCATAAGGCACACACCCGTATCCTGTTTGTGACGCCAAAAGTTGTGGTATGGGGTGTGAGATGCAGGGTGGATGGAATTACCCTAGGGGCAGATGGCATTAACCCCTTGTATTAATGACTTCAGGGCTTGGTTTATCCTCAACACCACCTGAAGGTATATCACTGGATCCTTGGCTATGCACGGGGGCAATAATAACTCTGACGCCAAGTTACGGACAATGGTAGCTTTACTGAGTGACAGAGGGAACAGTCACTTCAGAGACCTCAGGGCTTGCTGGGACTTGTAGTGGACTGGGACAATATTGCTGCAGGCCACGCTGACTGAAGACAGATGACTTTGACTTGACTGACTTGAATGGGACTGACTATACCCCAATTGTAGACTTGAAGACTTGTGGCTGCAGGACGGACTTGAGGTCTCCTATGGACTCCAGACAGACTCTTAGGACTTGACTTGGCCTGGACCTCAGCAAAAGCTCAGAGCTGAGCTCAAAGAGAAAGAGTGAGAAGAGACTCCTCCCCGGGCTTATATAGGGGAGACTCTGGTGTGGTCCCATAGGTCACCCTTAGTTCACATGGTAACTGACACCTCACTGGGTTAAAATCACATGACAACAGGTTAACCACATGACAAATATTCTTAAAGGTGCAACACTCTCATATACAATACATAGCATAAAACCAATTGTACAGAGGGAACAGGTGAAGGGGCCCGGGGGACACTGCAGGGAGGCTGCCTGACAGGGTAGATAGGGTACAGGGGTACAACTCCTGTACTGGGCCACCACATAAGGCTGTAATGTACCAAAATACCAAAAAAGTCAAGGGGGTGAATACTTTTTGCAAGGCACTGTAGGGTCTAGCTCTCTTGTCCAATTGATGGAGCTTGTGACAATTCCAGTTCAAAAATTCCAGCTCAGTAAGTGAAAAATACACTGACCTCCAGTTTTTCAGGTTTAAACATTCACGGCCTTTGACATGTGATTGATGTGTCGGGGTTAGAGGTAAGCTAGTGTTTCCCAACCATGGTGCCTCCAGCTGTTGCAAAACTACAACTCCCAGCATGCCCGGAGAACATTTTGCTGCCTTCAGCAGTAGATGTGTCCACGGTTCACGCCGGCGTCACCTCTGTGAGTCAGTCTAGTGAAGCTTTCGCAATTTTGTCCTACCTCAAATAGTCCAATTCCTGAGAATTTTATGGTTTACTTGGTGACTCTGAGGACAGCGAGATTCTCGAGCCGGGCCTGGTGCGCCAAAAAGGTCACAACAACAGTAATGTAGTATCTACTTATTGTAGAGTTACTAACACTATTGTTGTAGAATGTAGGGTAAGTGATAGGGGCTGGGCTGCAACATTACATATAGCCAATGGTAGTGTTTCCCAACCAGGGTGTCTCCAGCCATTGAAAAAGTACAACTCCCAGCATGCATTTGGCTGGTTGGGAAACACTGAGGTAAGCTGTAGTACCAGACATGTGTTCGATCTTGGGTCCTAGATTCAGAGCCTCAGTCATCACAATTCACCTACCCTAAGGCCGCATTCACACAATTCACCTACCCTAAGGCCTTGTTCACACGGCGGGCTTTCCGAGCAGAATGTGACAAAAAAATTTCGCTTGGAGGAAACATCTGAAGCGAAAATTTCAATTACGACCTCCGCAAAAAAGAACTGACATGTCAATTCTTTCTGCGGAATCTATGGAGTCAGCACGTTTCTGAGCGGCCATAACACAGGTAGACATCTTACAAAAAATCTGACCTGTGAACACGCCCTTGAATTCCGGCAAAAATTGCTGCAGAATTTCTGTGTTCTCAGAACATAGGGGGGAGATTTATCAAAACCTGTCAAGAGGAAAAGTTGCTGAGTTGCCCATAGCAACCAATCAGATCACTTCTTTCATTTTTAACAAGGCCTCTTCAGAAATGAAAGAAGCGATCTGATTGGTTGCTATGGGCAACTCAGCAACTTTTCCTTTGGACAGGTTTGGAAATATCTCTCCCACAGAGTTCCGCAAAATTCGAGCCCCATTGACTTCAATGGGATTCCGTAAAATCTAAGACTGTCGCCGCAGAAAAATTCTGCTCTCTGAATGGGGCTGCGGAATCCCATTGAACTCAATAGGCAGTAAATTTCCTCAGAATTTCTGGCGTAATTCTGTCATGGAATTCCGTACAAAAATGTAAAAACTACAATTCCCAGCATGCCCGGACATAAAATATGCAGTATGCCCTAGCCGCTGGGCTTATTTCTGGCTATGCTAAGGTCACCCTGTGGCTTCTATATAGGACAATGTAAATAGGATTGTCATACATCATATGGTATCATCTATAAATGGGGAATTGAGCGCATTCACCTAATATTCATTTTTCCTGAGCGCAGTGTAAGCATATTTGACGTGACAAATTAGGTGTTACGATAAAATTAAATAGGCCATATAATATTAATCTCCGAGCGCTATTCCTGTCCGATCCTTCCATGTGGCACATATATATCATCAGATATAACATCATCCTGCAGGCTATTCAATCTTCTGATAAAATAAAGGCTGCGGCTAAAATGATGATTGATTAATATATCCTGACACCTCCGGCGGCGCCGACAACATGACGCGTGTACTAGATGCGTAGATTGTGATTGAACAGAATGAACCTTTATCTAAAATCCGCATGGCGGTAGGTAATCCTGTTATATAGCTATTCCGTGTATTCTGTATACCAGGGGTGGACATCTTAAAGGGGTATTCCGTAAAGGGGTATTCCCATCTTAAAGGGGTATTTTTTTTTTTCATTTATATCAACTGGCTCCACAAAAGTTAAACAGATTTGTATCTGTATTATCAGCTGCTGAAGTTGAGTTGTTCTTTTCTGTCTGGTAACAGTGCTCTCTGCTGACATCTCTGCTTGTCTCGGGAACTGCACCGAGTAGAAGAGGTATGCTATGGGGATTTGCTTCTAAACTGGGCGGTTCCCGAGACAGGTGTCATCAGAGAACACTTAGACAGAAAAGAACAACTCAACTTCAGCAGCTCATAAGTACTGAAAGATTTTTTAATAGAAGTAATTTACAAATCTGTTTAACTTTCTGGAGCCAGTTGATTTATATATATATATATATATATATATATATATATATATATAGTTATTTTTCCTGGATAACCCAATTAAAGGCGTTATCCAGGATAAGAAAATCAAAGCAATTTCTTCTAGAAACAGCTCCACACTTCAGTCTTCAAGTCGTGTGTGGTATTGCTGCTCAGTTCCATTTAAGGGGTTATCCAAGATTAGAAGGACAGAGCTGGTTTCTTAAACAATTTCTTTAAAAAATGTAAACACCAACCCTGTACTCAGGTTGTGTGTGGTATTGCAGCTCGGTTGCATTGAAGTGAATGGAGTCAAATTGTAATACCACAGACAACCTGAGGGCAGGCGTGGCACAGTTTTTATGGGAAAAAAAAATAGTTCTCTTTTTCTATTCTTGGATAAATTGAGCTGAGTTGTAATGACACACACAAGCTGAAGACAAGAGTGGTGCTGTTTTTGGAAGAAGAGTGTTTTTCTAATCCTGGATATCCCCTTTAATACGTTTTGAAAGCCACAATATTGGTTAAGGAGACTTAAAAATGGTTGTGTGAGATTAAAAGGAAAGGTCTCATTTTTCAGGAAACAGCGCCACTCCTGTCCATGGTCTAGTTTGGTACTGCAGCTAACTTGCATTTAAATGCCATTTATAATGGTTATGTCAGTGTTTCCCAACAGGGTACCTCCAGCTGTTGCAAAACTACAACACCCAGCATGTGGAGTTGTAATTTAGCAACAGCTGGGAGGTACTCTGATTGGGAAACAATGGGTGAAGTAATAGCTCTACCTGCCACAGTGCCTTTATGGAAGTGCCAGCCTCAGTCCCATGTCCAAACTGCAATTCCTGCAGCTACCACAAGTTTAAATGATGAATCTAAACAATCAGTTTAAAGGTATGTTCACATGTTGCAAAACTACAATTGTCCGGGCATGGTGGGTGTTGTAGTTCTGCAACATCTGCAGGGCCACAGCTTGGAGACCGCTGCCCTAAATCCAGTGCTACAGCAACAACACAAGATGACAGTGTTGCGCTGCCTGCATCACAGTCAGTCTTAGCTTATCCGGTCAGTTACTTACTGCAACCCTAAGGTCATGTTCGCACGGAGAAATTTCTGTATGGAATACGGTGAAAAAATTCTATTTGGAAAGTTAGTTGCAGCAGAGTCCCATTGCTTACAATGGGATTCTGCTGCAACATGCACACTGCAGAGCTTCCATGGCCGTTGCCAGTCCGGGCACGCTGGAAATTGTAGTTTTGCAACAGCTGAAGGTTCTCAGTTTGGAGGCCACAGACAGGAACATGCACAAACATTTTGGGAAGCAGGGGCCCAAGTAAAAAAACTGGGCAGTTAATTTACCTAGATATCACTGCAATCAGCAGCAGCGCTGTCCAGGAAAAAAGGGTACTCGAGGAGGAGGCATCATAAGGGCAGGGGCTTAAAGGGGTATTCCAGGAATAAACTTATATATATCAACTGGCTCCATTACTTCTATTAAAAAATCTCAATCCTTCCAATAATTATCAGCTGCCAAAGTTGAGTTGTTCTTTTCTGTCTGACAGCAGTGCTCTCTGCTGACACCTCTTTCTGTCTCGGGAACTGCACAGAGTAGAAGAGGTTTGCTATGGGGATTTGCTTCTACTCTGGACAGTTCCCAAGACAGGAGTCATCAGAGAGCACTTAGACAGAAAAGAACAACTCAACTTCAGCAGCTCATAAGTAGTGAAAGGATTAAGATTTTTTTAATAGAAGTAATTTACAAATCTAACTTTCTGGAGCCAGTTGATATATATATATATATATATATATATAGATATACAGATAAAAAGTTTTTTCCTGGATAACCCCTTTAAGCCCCCATTCTAGTCTATGTGTGTACATCCCTGACCACAGATATATATACAGTACATGGAGGTATAGTATTGGCCCATATCAGGCCATGAGCGACATGTTCTGCATCTATACTACAGTGATCTGTAATATCTCCATATATATATATATATATATATATATATATATATTGACTCTTATACCCGTATTATAGTAACTTGTTTCAAGTGGCGTAACTTGTAGCTTCTGGGCCCCAATGCAAAATCTGCAACAGGGCCCCATTTGCCAATTATAATACTGGTCTCTTATGGGGAAGATGTGCTTTGGGGCCCCCTTAGGCACCAGGGCCCCGGAGCGACTCTATAGCTATGCCCCTGCTTGTCTCCACGTGACCCTGACAGGCATTCTCGGCATGGGGAGTTAGGTCGCAGCAGTTACTATAGAAAGCCAATGTAAGGAAATGGGTGTAACAAAGGAACGTCCTAAACATGTTATATATAAAAAGACACAGGCAGCTATTCAGAGGAACATAAAGACACAATAAACTCTATAAATAACCTATAAAGCATGTGGTTAATTCCAGAAAGTCTTATGTAGTCCCCATAACACATCTATTTCTATGGTCCCGTGGGCGGAATGTCTTCCCGGAAAATTTGTGTTAGATCAGGTTCAAAGGGAAAAGAGACACAAGCTTTATACTTCTAGATATTTTTGGACCAAATTAAATTTAAGCAAATATTGAAAAAATTGAATCACAAATACACTATACTGCAACCATACTGACACATGCCATGTAGACAAGGGAGATTATTGAGTTCATAGTCACTTTAAAGTGAATCCTTTCAATGCTGTCATTTTTATGGCTAATTTTCTGTCTCTTAATACATCTTTATGATGTTTGGAGCACCCATATTTCTGATACAGAGCTACCAACCCCCAGTATACAGAAGAATTAAAAGGGCATATACATTTTGTTTTATATATTTTTCTTTGGCATGCTATAAAAATAAAAAAGCATACTCACCTCCCCCAGTCCCCTGCAGCTCCCGGTGTGGGACATCATCCGGTTTGCCGTTCTTCTTCCTGGCCGAGCTGGAAATTCTTGCAAAAAAAAAAAAAGTGAAAAGCAGAGGACTGGATTCTGCAGGGGATAGTGCTCTATGTGGCCCCCGCACACAGGGGGAGATTAATCTAAACCTGTCCAGAGGAAAAGTTGCCAATAGCAACCAATCAGATCACTTCTCATACAACTCAGCAACTTTTCCTCTGGACAGGTTTTGTTAAATCTCCCCCATAGTCCATAGATGCTTTTGTACCCCCTTCACAGTACACAGTAGCCCCCACTGTATCCCCCCCCCCGCACATAGTACATAACACCCTTTGTGCCCCCTTACACAGTACATAGCCCACCCTTTGTGCCTCCAACACAGTACATAGAACCCTTTTATGCCCCACACACAATATATAGCCCCCTTTGTGCCTCCTTACACAGTAAATAGCCCCCTTTGTACCCCCACACACACATCACATAGCTCATCCCCCCTCCCTCACAATACATAACCCCCTTTGTACCCCCAGGAACCCCAGGAACAGAAAGTGTCAATGTGGTGTCCCGGTACAGGATCTGGTCCTGTTCCTGTCTAAAGTCCCCTCAGCTAGAGTTCTTCCATCTCCACAGGGCTCTCCTGCAGGGCTTGCCCCTTGGTCGCCTCATATAATTGTGTTTACATGTATAATATTTAATGTGTAGGTAAAATAAATGTATAGGACCTTCCCAGGTCATGTGATATGCTATCATAGTTGTACAGATATTTAAGGACCTTCCTGGGTCATGTGATGTACCCAGAGTTCAGGACCTACAGGTTTGCTGGCCAATGAGCTTAGTCCATCACCCTTGATATACAAGGGTCTGTAGTCACTAAATTCACTCTCTTGTTCCTGCTCTTCCTGCTGGACACTAAAGCAAGCACAATCAGCACATCTTCATTCATCTCAACTAGGCCAAAGCCTAAAGGACCAGCAGCCACTAAAACCGTGAGTTATAAAGCTCAACCTACGAATCCTGTGTGACTACTATTCTACTCAAATCTTATAATTCGTAGCACAGTGGCCTGCTTAAAGCTCATTACTACCAGTCCCAGCAAAGCCTGTGAGGAACCTGCATCCCCGTTACCTCGAGAGAAACTGTTCCATTGTAAAGACTGTTGCATAAAAGTTCAAGTAAAAGTTTCCAGTTATCTCATAAAATCTGCTGTGGACATTCCATATCCCTGCTGTTTGTGGGCCGGTTGGCGGCAGGACCTCTAATACTAAGCAAACCGCACCCTGGCGTCACAACAATTAAAGTTTAATACCACCAGACCCTGCATTCACCATTGCAACACCCCTACACCACATCAACTTAATAATAGGCCTAGTACCCAGAAAAGAAGCCTGACAAGGCTGAGAAGAGGGGCACATGACAAGGGTAGGCCGTAACTGGGCAGTTAAGGGGTTAAGTTCAGTGGCAGGTGACGTAGGGAAGAGATGGGGTATAGAGAGATTTATATGAACAGGACTAGAGAGGAGGGGCCACACTGCATAGTGGAGTCTAGGAGATGTTTCCCTCCCTAATTTTCGTTGTTGTCGTTTCTGCCTCTCATCGCAGCAGCGGTAGCAGGAGAGGGATTTGGAGGCTCAACTATGAAAATGATGGTGGTTTGGAAGATGGTTTTAACCCCTTAACGACGCAGGACGTATATTTACGTCCTGCGCCGTCTCCCGCGATATGAAGCGGGATCGCGCCGCGATCCCGCATCATATCGCGTGCGTCCCGGCGCTAATCAACGGCCGGGACCCGCGGCTAATACCACACATCGCCGATCGCGGCGATGTGCGGTATTAACCCTTTAGAAGCGGCGGTCAATGCTGACCGCCGCTTCTAAAGTGAAACTGAAAGTATCCCGGCTGCTCAGTCGGGCTGTTCGGGACCGCCGCGGTGAAATCGCGGCGTCCCGAACAGCTGATCGGACACCGGGAGGGCTCTTACCTGCCTCCTCGGTGTCCGATCGACGAATGACTGCTCCGTGCCTGAGATCCAGGCAGGAGCAGTCAAGCGCCGATAATGCTGATCACAGGCGTGTTAATACACGCCTGTGATCAGGATGAGAGATCAGTGTGTGCAGTGTTATAGGTCCCTATGGGACCTATAACACTGCAAAAAAAAGTAAAAAAAAAAGTGTTAATAAAGGTCATTTAACCCCTTCCCTAATAAAAGTTTGAATCACCCCCCTTTTCCCATAAAAAAAAATAAAACAGTGTAAAAAAAAAAAAAATAAACATATATGGTATCGCCGCGTGCGTAAATGTCCGAACTATAAAAATATATCATTAATTAAGCCGTACGGTCAATGGCGTACGCGCAAAAAAATTCCAAAGTCCAAAAAAGCGTATTTTGGTAACTTTTTATAACATTAAAAAATGAATAAAAAGTGATCAAAAAGTCAGATCAAAACAAAAATCATACCAATAAAAACTTCAGATCACGGCGCAAAAAATGAGTCCTCATACCGCCCCGTACGTGGAAATATAAAAAAGTTATAGGGGTCAGAAGAGGACATTTTTAAACGTATACATTTTCCTGCATGTAGTTATGATATTTTCCAGAAGTGCGACAAAATCAAACCTATATAAGTAGGGTATCATTTTAACCGTATGGACCTACAGAATAATGATAAGGTGTAATTTTTACCGAAATATGCACTGCGTAGAAACGGAAGCCCCCAAAAGTTACAAAATGGCGTTTTTTTTTCCGATTTTGTCGCACAATGATTTTTTTTTCCGTTTCGCCGTGCATTTTTGGGTAAAATGACTAATGTCACTGGAAAGTAGAATTGGTAATGCAAAAAATAAGCCATAATATGGATTTTTAGGTGGAAAATTGAAAGGGTTATGATTTTTAAAAGGTAAGGAGGAAAAAACGAAAGTGCAAAAAACGGAAAAACCCTGAGTCCTTAAGGGGTTAAAGGTGGTCTGGGGATGGTGCCCAGCTTAATGGTAAATTCTCTGCAGGCATGGGCATCAGGAAGGGGTTGGGTCTCTGAAAATGGTGCCCAAGGGCCTGGTGCCTCACAGCTAGGGATAAAGTAGGAAAATCATGGGGTCATGGGGAGCGAAGTGCCTTCAAGTTCTTCTCCTGCCCTTTATACTGAGATGTTTACTAGATATCTAGCTATATGATGCTCATATATGGATAATTTATTACAATATTAAATAGTTTGTTTGATAATAAAATTGGGTCTGTATGATCTTAATACAACCGAGTATCAGTCATTTTTTGGGGGGGATTGGTAAATTTGGGGTGCTTTAAGGGGTCATAGCAACAAGACTACCCCCCTAGTCATGTAAACTGCAGGATTTTTTTTAATGATCTCTTATTATATTAAATAGTGAAATGGAAAATGTAAAAAAAAAAATAATAATAATAATAATTCTTAAAAAATATTGTTCAAATAAAAACTCTATATAAACCACAGGTCATTTTTAGAGGATACGTTCTTCCCCTTTAGAAGGAGAGTCAGTGTTCAAGAGAAATGCATTAAAATAAAAAAAATAAAAAATAAAAATAAACTTTCCTACCAGAAATTGCGAGAAATAAAAGATTCGCCTTTATCCCTCCAACAAAAGGGATTCATCGGAATGGCGGTGGAAACACACGCGTACAGTCCCCATGAACCATCACATTAACTTTACAAGCGTTCTTCGTGTGTAGTCTGCGCAGAAAACACCGCAGTTATTTAAAGCATCGGCCTTGATCAGCTGGAATAATACACCCCCGGCTTCTATAGGGAATTTACAATAAGGGGGGGGGGGGGGGGCGCGTACATCGGCGCTCAAGCAGGTGAATTCTTCAGAACAAAGAGAACATTATGCCTTCAGCAGATGGGAAGGAGTCATTTTGGAAATTCACCATCCTGTTATTTCAGCCACCGCGCTCTCTTCTGAGGGACCCGCGTATGTGTCGCTCGCTGTCAGCTGCTCCTGAGTAAACAGAACGTAAACACGGCGAGGACATTAGCGTCTAGACAAGTCCGTAGTGTGGCTTTTTCCTATTTTAATGCAGCGGTCTCCAAACTGCGACCCTCCAGATGTTGCAAAACTACAACTGCCAGCATGCCCGGACAGCCGACGGCTGTCCGGGCCTGCTGGGAGTTGTAGTTTTGCAACATCTGGAGAGTCGCAAGTTTGGAGACCGCTTCTCTAAGGGTGCGTTCACACGGCCGTCTGTCCACGTTTTTTTTTTTTTTATCCCCGTTTTGTTTCCTTTTTTGCCGGGTGGAAACGGATTCAAAACGCTTTAAAAAAATAAAATCCCATTTATGTCAATGGAGTTTTTTTACAATCCGTTTGCACCCGTCTGCACTCATTTCCGTTTTTTTTGACGGCAGAAAAAACCGTACATGCAGTGTTTTTTTCTTCCGTCCAAACAACGGAAGAAAAAACGGATACAGTAAATTTAACATTGAAGTCTATGGAAAACGGATGAGCCTTTAATGCCATCCGTTTGCATCCGTTTTTTCAATCAGTTTTTTGATCCGTTTTTACTTTTGAGCATGCTCAGAACCAAAACATTTTTTTTTTTGGTTTATTAACTGAACAAAAACAGATACAAACGGATAACATCCATTTGCATCCTTTATTGTCCGTTTTTTTTAAAGTCCATTTTTCATTTTGACGGGAGAAGAACGGAACGGGTCTAGACCGCAATGTGAACGCAGCCTAATTGAACAACAGGTCTTTTATATTGACTTCATTGACTATATATCAAAACCACTAATGTGTTGTCATTGGATCAATCCATAATATTGCAACTTTAGAAACTTTCCTGAGCAGGGCGACCTTGTGGACACTGCAGGATTTCAGTCCTTTACGGCAGTGTTCCCTGCCCTTAAAGGGGTACTCCGGAGGGAAAAAAAATATTTCATATCAACTGGCTCCAGAAAGTTAAACAGATTTGTAAATTACTTCTATTAAAAAATATTGTTCATAATTCTTTTTATAACTTTTAGCACATAAACATGTACAGACAAAAACTTAAAGGGGTATTCCAGGAAAAAAACATTTATATATACATATACATACATATATATATATATATATATATATATATATATATATATATATATATATATCAACTGGCTCCAGAAAGTTAAACAGATTTGTAAATTACTTCTATTAAAAAATCTTAATCCTTCCAATAATTATCAGCTGCTGAAGTTGAGTTGTTGTTTTCTGTCTGGCAACAGTGCTCTCTGCTGACATCTCTGCTTTTCTTAGGAACTGCACAAAGTAGAAGAGGTTTGATATGGGGATTAGCTTGTACTCTGGACAGTTCCTGAGACAGGTGTCATCAGAGAGCACTTAGACAGAAAAGAACAACTCAACTTCAGCAGCTCATAAGTACTGAAAGGATTAATAATTTTTAATAGAAGTAATTTGCAAATCTGTTTAATTTTTGGGAGACAGTTGATATATAAAAAAAAGTTTTATTCCTGGATAACCCCTTTAAACCCTTTACTTTAGGAAAAGCAGGTCTATTAATATGTCTTAATCCTTCCAGTACTTATCAGCTGCAAACCCCCCGTGGTCGCATGGTAAGATGGTGGCTACCAGTGATAGCCACCATCTTACCGGGCGCTGCGGGATGCCGCGAGTAGCGGCAAAAATGTTCATGACGTTCCCAGTTAAAGTATAGAGGGCGAATCGAACTTCACATATGTTTGCTGACTTTAGACTTGACAGACTTGACTATGCTGAATAGACTTCTCCCCTGTATTTGTGCTTACCAGTCTAGGGGTTACTGGGGGTTGCTGCGTGATTGCGTGACTAGGCCTTGGTCTCCCTCAGGACACCAGACACTCTCAGGTCTTCACTTGACTGTCCCTCAGCAGAACTAAGACTCAACTAAGCTGACTCCTCCCTGCTATATAAGGGAGCAATTGGGAGGGGTCCCATTGGTCACCAACAAGTCACCTGGTCACGTACACCTTCCTTGGTTACATAGGCACACATACCTCCAAAGATTAACCAGCATACAACATAAGGCATTATTAACCATTTAGAGTCCATAGAAGGAAGGTGGACCCAGGGGTATACTGACAGGGACTCCGCCACACAGGACGGACAGGTGTACAGGAGGACAACTCCTGTACTGGGCCACCACACATTCATCTATTGCCTCTCAGCGCATTATCAACAACTGGTATCAGGTAGCTGGTATACATCTTGATCAAACTATATATGCGCACTCGCCACTTCACGGCCATCATGGGTTTGGATAAATCTCCCCATACTGGTCTCTGTTTGTCTACTACCAGACATCACTTCTCCTCCCATTTTGTTTGTTTTGCTGTAATAAAACCTTACAAAGAAACTGAACACAAGGTCATGGAAGCAATAAAGTTCTTTAGAAGTCGGTAGTTGTCTTCCTCTTGAATTACTATGTAAACCCAGCTGCCAGTATTGTAGATGCCATTGTGGTAGGGTCAGGGCTGGTGCCCACAGATGCGCTGTGTATATACAGCTTGTAGGGAGTGTAATGAGGCCTTATGGCTCCCTAGTAGAGCTGTACACTGACTTCACACGACTGGAAGACTGGACATAGAGACAGATGTCACCTGATAATGACTATGATAGTCCGTCTAAAATAAAATAAAGGTAGAAAGAGACAGCGTGAAGCTCAATTATGCCGCCTTTTCAGGTAGCATTCTCTTACTGTCAATGTTTCACTCAAATTAGGAGTCTTAGAAGCTGACTGGGAATGGATGCAGGCAGAGATCTCTCTAGAAAGAATACAGTGGTCCCTCAACATACGATGGTAATCCGTTCCAAATGAACCATCGTTTGTCGAAACCATTGTATGTTGAGGGATCCGTGCAATGTAAAGTATAGGAAGGATGCAAAAGATACAAAAGTGTTCTGCACTCACCGCTAAGTGCTGGTTATACGGCTTCTATCTGGGGCTGAAACTCCGGCATTGTATTCAGGACAGCGTGGGGCGCTCAGAGGCGACTGCCGGTGGTTTCACGCATAGGAATGCGCTTCTTCCGGCCTCGACGAGGCCGGAAGAAGCGCATTCCTATGCGTGAAACGGCCGGCAGTCGCCTCTGAGCGCCCCACGCTGTCCTGAATACAATGCCGGAGTTTCATCCCCAGATCTGTGTAACCAGCACATAGCGGTGAGTGCAGAACACTTTTGTATCTTTTGCATTCGTACTAGTGATTATTGTTCCCTTTTTTCTAGCACCGCCGCTGCTGGAGAAGTGTTTGGTTACCTATCCAGGTGCCATATTGTCCATCTGGTAGGTCTGCTATTGAAGGTATCAGTGCCACTTGTTTTTTCTTTAGTATTCACTTAAATATAGGAAGGTATACTCACCTTTCCCCGCCGCTCTGGATATCGCCGTCCATCGCTGTCGCCGCGTCCCCATGATGTCCCCGCCGCTCTAGACCGTCTCCGCTGTCCGGGATCGTTGTTCCTTATCGCCTTCATCACATCGCTACGCACGCCGCTCCTACTGGATGACGGGACGGCGTGCGCAGCGACGTGATGACGACGATGAAGAGCGCCGACGATGCAGGGGATCCCGAAGAGGACGCGCCGGAGCCCCGAGGACAGGTAAGTGATCATCACCGGAACACACGGGGCACCGTAAACGGCTATCCGGTGGCAGCTGAAGCAGTCTGTGCTGCCGGATAGCCGTTTATGCGATGGCCCCGACATACAAAAGCATCGTATGTTGATGCTGCCTTCAACATGCAATGGCCTCTGAGAGGCCATCGTATGTTGAAATTATCGTATGTCGGGGCCATCGTAGGTCGGGTTGGTCACTGTACCTACACAAAAAAAATAATAAATATATATATATATATATTATTTATATATTATTTATATATATATTATTTATATGAGCGAACTTACAGTAAATTCGATTCGTCACGAACTTCTCGGCTCGGCAGTTGATGACTTTTCCTGCATAAATTAGTTCAGCTTTCAGGTGCTCCCGTGGGCTGGAAAAGGTGGATACAGTCCTAGGAGACTCTTTCCCAGGAATGTATCCACCTTTTCCAGCCCACCGGAGCACCTGAAGGCTGAACTAATTTACGCAGGATAAGTCATCAACTGCCGAGCCGAGAAGTTCGTGACGAATCGAATTTACTGTAAGTTCGCTCATCTCTAATATACTCCTTTGACATATTTATATGTTACATCTACGGAATGTTTCCTGTGCCATTCTTATCAGTATTCTTTGTCTCGTGCCATTTTATGTCTGCAGCTCCTTTACAGATCTATGTGTTTCATGTTTACAGACTTCAGACTTAAAGGGGTATTCCAGGATTTTTTCCCCTCTATGCTTCAGGGGCTGTAAAGTTCATAATATAGTGTCTGTACCTGTGTGTGATGGGGGTCTCACAATTCTTATGTGATCTTTTCTCCGATGTTTACTAGCATACAAAACGAATGTTGTCTCAGGTATCCCCAGGTTGCAGTGCGGTCCGAGTCATTACATCACTAGTCAGGTGATGACAGGGAGCTTGTCTTCTTCAATGGATGGAGTGACCAATGGGTGGGTGGGTAAGTGAAGGGGGGTCATTCTACAGGGAATTTTTGTTTTGCGACAGCTGTAGGCACCCTGGTTAGAAAACACAATTGCATTGAAGGCAGCACAGGTGTGTTTCAATGGGTGGAGTGGCTGATGTGTGGAAGGGAGAAAAATGACCTCACACTTACACACAAGGAATTATGGGACTTGTAGTTGGAGAGAGGCAACTCCAACAGAAAATAGCCAGTTCACAAAAAACTTCTTTATGGTAATCTCACAACATAGCCATTTAGCACTGATCCTTCCTAAGCATGTCCACTATTGTCTGGCAGGTAAGTACTAAAGTCACCTTATGGTGGATAACCCACTGCAGAAGCTCTACGCCCAATTCTTGGAAGCAGTGTCCCTGTAAGGGCCTTAAAGGGGTACTCCGCACCTAGACATCTTATCCCCTATCGAAAGGATAGGGGATAAGATGTCAGATCGCAGGGGTCCCGCCGCTGGGGACCCCCAGGATCTCGGCTGCAGGACCCACTAGTTGCGGTTTCCGGAAACGCTGGAGGCTTCGGCTCCCGACCACGGTGACATGAGATCGTGACGTCACGACTCCGCTCCGTGTGACGTCACACCCCTCCCCTTAATGCAAGTCTATGGGAGGGGGCGTGACAGCCGTCACGCCCCCTCCCATAGACTTGCATTGAGGGGGCGGGGGGTGTGACGGCACACAGGGGCGGAGTCGTGACGTCATGATCTCACGTGACCGTGGTCGTGAGGCGTTAGGATGAGAGCCTCCACCGCTGCCGGAAGCAACAGTTGGGTCCTGCAACCGAGATCCCGGGGGTCCCCAGCGGCGGGACCCCCTCGATCTGACATCTTATCCCCTATCCTTTCGATAGGGGATAAGATGTCTAGGGGCGGAGTACCCCTTTAAGACATGACTAAGGCTTACAGGCAAACTAGAATCTCTTCTAAAAGTAAGAGATACCTGTATGTACCCAACTGTTTTGGTTTTTTTGCCCCATGGCCTTTGGCCGTCCGGGCATGCTGGGAGTTGTAGTTTTGCGACAGCTGGAGGCACCCTGGTTAAAAAACGATGTTATAGTTTTTCAATCTGTGTCATGAACGGGCTAACATAAAATAACATACACAATCAGAAAGAAAGCAAACAAAAGGCATATTCTGCTTAAAGCTTAAAAAAATAATTGAAAAGCGATGGATAAAATTCTCTGTAGATAAATGTCTTTCCGCATACAATTAAATGAGATTAATTCGGAAATTATTATCAATTATCATTACACTTGTAGTGATGGAATTTTTGGCCTGGAACGCACAGATGGTGTCTGCAATTTGCATTTTTTTCTGTCTCTAGTGGCCCGGACTGTATATAATTGTATGGCTTCTGCCGGACAATATGGATCGTTTTATAAAAGTGAAGAGTCAGCGGATTGGAGCAGGTGCTACTAAGTGCAATTACAGGGACTTTATTAGCCTGCAAATTACCCGCACTTCATTGGGAAGTCAGAATGGCTGATGCTTAGTTAACCTTTACAATTAAACATGACTGGAATGACAACCAGTCGATTTATGATGCTGCTATTTTGCGCAAGATGTAAAGATATCAGATTGTAGCAAGATTCTGTGCAGTAAAGATGGGAAGAACTTTGGGGGAATTTATTATTGTCTTTAGAGCTGTTTTTGTGTGTATTTTGATGCACAGTTGGCGCTGCGCAGCATTTGAGGCTCTCTTTTGCGCCTTATTAGTTTACACAGTCTAAAAAGTGTGTACAAACCAGCTGTTAAAGGGATACTCCACCCCAAGACATCTTATGTCCTATGCCAAGGATAAGGGATAAGATGTCTGATCGAGGGGGTCCGGCCACTGGATACTCCCCCCCCCCCCCTCCGTGCCACTGCGTTCTGAACACGGAATTGGGCTTGGGGATTCCGTGTTCATGTAGTCACGCCACGCCCCCTCCATCTAGTAGACAGCCGTCACGCCCCCTCCACTAGACATGAATGGAGGGACGTGACAATGGTGGGAGCTCGTCATCGGAGCAAAGTTTGTTACGTGCATCGGATTAAAGGTGTGCCGCACCGGAGATCATGGGGTTCCATTGGCTGGGCCCCCTCACGATCAGACATCTTATCCCCTATCCTTTGGATAGGGGAGGAAATGTTTAGGGGTGGAGTACCCCTTTAAATCAACTGGTGCCAGAAATTTAAACAGATTTGTAAATTACTTCTATTAAGAAATCTTATTTTTTCCAGTACTTATCAGCTGCTGTATGATCCACAGGAAGTTATTTTCTTTTTGAATTTCTTTTCAGTCTGACCACAATGCTCTCTGCTGACACCTCTGTCCTTTTTAGGGACTGTCCAGAGTAGGAGCAAATTCCCATAGCAAACCTCTCCTGCTCTGGACAGTTCCTGACATGTGGTCGGACAGAAAGGAAATTCAAAAATGAAAAGAACTTCCTGTGGAGCATACAGCAGCTAAGTACTGGAAGGATTAAGATTTTTTAAAAGAAGTAATTTACAAAAAAAAACAGTTTTCCAGTGAAGTGCCACTTTAAGGTTAGTCTTTTGCAGTGTTAATGAATTTATGAAGTTGCAAATTTTTGTGCAAAAACCACCGAAAAAGTCGCAAAAAATACACCAGCTCAGACTTAGCTTAGATTTTTGGCATGTGTGTAGAGAGAAATTTCAGTAAATGTGAACCTGCACAAAATGTATCAAATGCCCTGCGACCAGAGGTCAAGGCCTGGGGAAAAAAAGGGTGGGAACTCACCCACTCAAGTCCTGCAGGACTTTTGATAATGCAAACGGCATTCCTGCTGTGAAAAAAGGGCAGGAACTATTATGTTTCCATGCGTTCGTGTAGGACTTGAGCCCTGCCTGCGACCATTTAATACATTTGGTGCTCCTACACCTTACCAGAAGAAAAAAAAGGGGTGTACAAAAAGGCTTCACCTACACCTACAATGATAAATTCCCCTTGTTGTCCTTTAGCACTCAACAGCCCCTTTTAGGCCGTGTTCACACAATGGGAGGGATTTATCATTGTAGATGTAGGGAAAGCAGTTTCGTAACTATAGGGGGTGCAGAGGTAGCAGTCGCAATGGGGCCCTGATGCCTAAGGGGACCCAAAGGCATAAATAACATAAGATATTTTATGTTATTTTTGTAAAGATGGCGGTTCTGATGATCTCCTAGTCCATCATGACAGACGTGTAGATGAAGGGCGTAACGAGGAAAGGCATGCTGAACATAGGTGCTTCCTCCGCGGTATGTAAACATGGCTTTCAATTGAACTGTCAAGCCGTGTCTGGTTACAAAGGATGCGACAAGTGATTGAACAAACTTCTCCACGTTCACACACTTTTTCAATCGAGTGATGACCATGGCGGATGCGACGCATCAACATCCGAGAGCTATTGGGTTCGATAGACAAAACAAAATTGAACGTTCCTAAACTTCCTGTCGTATTGTTACCTCAAGAGTACGTTCACACGGGCTGATTACCTGCGGAATTTTCACAGCATATTTGGACAGACTATCGTCCAGACCAGTGTTTCCCAACTAGGGTGCCTGTTCCGGAAAATGTTGTAGTATCCCGGTACAGGACATGGTCCTGTACCCTCCCTAAGTCCCCTCAGGAAGAGTCCCTGCAGTCCATAGGGCTCTCCTGCAGGGTTCATCCCTTTGCTCACCTTCTATTGTCTCATATAAATGTATTGATATATTGTGTGTGGTGTCCCGATATACAGGACATGGTCCTGGGATCAAATTTCCCAAGGGGTTTGGTACCCTTCCGGATTGCAAGCATGGAGGATCCATCCTAGTGGACAGGAGGGCTATGCACAGAGACTATCTACCCAAGAGATATCACTCCCTAGAGCGAGGGGAGATTGTCGAGTATACCCCTGTTCAGAGTCTACGGGGTGAATGGGCTGCAGCAGTCACGAGGCCCAAGAACCCTACCCAACTTCCTTTCACCTATTTTCCGGCGGACGACTGGGAGGCAGACCCACATGGTATCCGGCCGATGAGGCTGCCTAGCAACGCCGAAGAAGAAGAGGGATTCAGAACCCTCATCATGCATCCCAAGAATCTGTAAAAGTCTTACTCAGATGCCTCAGCGTCTGAAGATGTGCCTAGGCCTACTCCCCCTGAGGAGGTTTGGCCTGACCAATAGGCACCAACAGAAATGCCGCGGCCTACTCCACTTAAGGAGGTGAGGCCAGAACAACCTACACCAACCATGGTTCCTGTGGCATCAGCAGCTGCTGTTAATTTTGTTGTAAGTGTGAATCCATCTGTGTCCCAATCAACACTTGCAAATGTTTTGTGGGACACTGCAATTCACCCTCTAAGAGAGTCCCCACCTCGCTCTCCTCGTTATATGTCTGAGGGGAGAAAGAATCCTGACAGGCGAGGGTGGGGATACAGAAGGAATCCCTTATAAAGTCTTTTGGAGCTGCTGTTTTGTGTGTCATTAACTCTCTGGTACCCAGTACCTTTGTTTATTGCCTGGCAGGGCTGTGTCATGAAAGTTCTGGTTTAGCAATGTATCCACCTAAACTTTTGCCCGGCCTCTGGCCGAGAGACTCCTTGTCCAAGGAGATTCGTAAGTGCGTGCCCAGCCTTGGTAGCAGCCGTGTTAAAATTTGGACTCATATATGGACATTTATCAACGGGTTTAGTCAGGTTTTCTTTACTATAATTGTCGCAAAATTGTCGCAACTGCGACTACGCGATTTTTCGTGCGACATTTTGACTGGAAAGTGAGAAAAGCAAATTTTCCAAAAATTAACTATGTAGTAATCATTTTAAAATGGACTACGAGTAGTCAGGTATTTATTAACTGCGACAGTCGTAATTGCGCAAAAAAAAGTCGCAACAGCGTTAAAAATTGACTAAATTTACTCCAGCTCAAACATGGAGCAGAAAAAGCTACTACCAAAGTAAAAAAGTAAAAATTGCTTACGTGAAAGAAAATTATCAACAGGCTGAAAGCAGTTGATAAATACGTCGCACATAAGCAAAAAAAAAGTAAGGAAAAAATTACTAAAAAAAAGAATACATAAGCAAACATTGATAAATGTCCCTCATAATGTTTATGTTGTGCTGTTATGAGGTATAAATAAAATGTCTGCTGACATCAAATGTCAATACTGTGTACAGTGTTATTGTACAAAAGTATCAATTCCTGTACACCAAGTGCATATTTTCTTCAGGTGTTATGGTGGTTACTTTAAGGTACCCTCCCAGCTCCTCTGGGAGTAACATTATTACTACCTCTCATTAGCACCTACTGAAACTTTCCTATCAGATATCAAGACTGACTACACTCATAAAATATATTGTACACATAGTACATCTCATAAACAACCAAAATATTTCTTTAGGGACTGTAACATACTGTATTTCAGTTCCATACCACTATTTATGCACTAACATGTGTTTTCTTATGTCCTTTACATGTTCAGGATGCTCTTTCTGGCCAGAAGATGCTCCTGTAGCTCAATAAAATGCACATATCCAGAAAGGTAACATTATGTACGTGTTATCTAGTCAGAGTTCTAGGGGTAAGAGTGTAGTACCTATAGACCCTAGTAGCTAAGGCATTGGTCAGAAAGCCTCAGGCAACCCAATCTGAAAAAAGTGTATAACTCAGGTAATGATTATGTGGTATAATAAATAGTTGGTATACGTAAAAAAAAAAATGGTGAGATCTGTTAAAATATGTAGTAGCATTACTGTCATTCATTATACATACTTCTAGTCATATATTAGTCTATTTGCCAGTCAAAAAGAAAAAAAAATATCAGTCAAATGTCAAATTTGGTATTACATTTCAGGCATAGGCAATAAGTGCATAATAAAGTAAAGTAAAATGTAGATATCAAAAGGATCTCTAGCTAAGGTTATACTATCCTGTTCGTGATCCAATCCTCAACAATCCTGTTTATATTGATTTTAGAGCTTATATGGACATTTCCCAATGCACAAGGACTCTTTGTTGTTATTCATCTACAGCTTGATTAAGGACATTCTTAATTATGCTCAGGACTGTTTTGGACTTTATCATTCCATCCCTCTGTCTTTGGGGACCTTCGTCGAGGACGACTCATTTTAAGTAAGGTTGTTTGTGGTGTCCCGGTACAGGACATGGTCCTGTCCCTTTGTCTAGAGTCCCCTCAGCCAGAGTCCCTCCATGCTAATGGTCTCTCCTGAAGTTGCCTCTTAATATTGTGATATTTAATGTATATATTTAAATATTTAACTTATATAGGATTCCCCTGTATAGGACCTTAGAGGTCACGTGCCTTTGATTTATGTTATGCTATGGTTTAAGGACCTTTGGGTCATGTGATATACCCAGAGGTCAGGACTGACAGGTTCTGCTGACCAATGAACTTTGTCCCACCCCCTTAATATATAAGGGGCTGCAGCCACTAAATTCTCTCTCTTGTTCCTGGCACTTAAAGAAAGCACATCTCATATTTCATCATCAATTCAAGCTAGGCCTGAAGCCTTATCTTCCGCAGCCCCTAAACCGTGAGTGATCCAGCTCAAAACTACTAAAATCCTGTGTGACTACTGCAACTCAATGATCATAAAATCAGTAGCACAGTGGCTAGCAAACCAAAGCTCATTGAATTCAGAAGTCCCAGCAAACCTGTGAGGAACCTGAACTACGGTCCTCTATACAAAGACTGTTCTGTTACCTGCAGTTGCATAAAATATGCGGTAAAGTTCATTCCGGTTTCATCAAATATCTGCTGTGGACATTCAATTATTTCTCCCCACCGTTTGTGGGACGGTTGGCGGTAGGACCATTAATCTGAGGAAACCTCACCCTATCGTCATGACAACAAAGGGTTAGTACCAAAATCCTTAACTATAACCTGCACCACCTAGTCACCCCATGTGTATGCATTGTCAATATGTATACAGTTTGTACAAATGTACAGAAGTGTTAGTCATGTGAAGCACTGTCATGTGACATACCCAGAGTTCCCTGGGTACAGGACCCACAGGCTTTGCAACCAATGGGCTTTAGTCCAGCCTCCTTAGTATATAAGGGGCTGTAGTCTCTAAACTTGCTCACTTGATTCCTGGATTCATAAGCAAGCACAATCTCTGCATATACTGCAAATTCATTTCATCTAGGCCAAAGCCTAAAGAACCTGCAGCTACTTCAAAACGTGAGTTATCAAGCTCTATCAAGAATCTACAATTCTACAATTCTAGTGACTACTACTCAACTCAAGAGTAATATTAGTTGCGCAGTGGCCTTCATAGATATTCTCAATACTACAAGTCCCTGCAAGCCTGCGAGGTATCCTGTGTCCCGGTTGCCTCTAGAGAAACTGCATAACTGTAAAGACTGTTTCTTAAGAATTACAAGTAAGAGTTCCAGTTCTTGCATAATTCCTGCTGTGGACATTCCTTTATTGAAGACCGTTTTGGGGTTGGTTGATGGCGGTTACCAAACCGGAATAACCACATCCTGGCGTCACAAATAATCAGGGGTTAATAACACCTTACCCCACAGGGTCAATACCACCAGACTCTACTACACTATAGCAACACCCCAGCTCACCACACTCTGATCCCGAGCCTCCATTAGGGGTTCCATCATATTTGACGGTAATGGTAGTTCTCCACTTTTTTTTTGTCTGGCATTTTTTTTTACCTGAAAAAAAAACCACAAAAAATTGCCCTGTCATTTTGTGCTCCCAAGATGCAGTTTTTGTGCCTTTTATTTTCTCTTTTTTTTCTGTGGGGGGGGGGGGGGGGGGGGCAGGGGATACACACCAGAAAGAACACCAATGCTGAAACCCATATTACATTTTTTATGGGCTCTTTTTGCTCCTATGGGCTTCTAAAGGGAGAGAAATGGCAAGATTTTGTCCACAAAAACCCCATAGTCTCATCATTCTGAGATTTTTGATAACTGCCATTGAGCCCCAAACCACAGAAAAATTCCAAACATTAAAGAAAAAAACGCCAGAGGAAAAAACGCCATTCGTGTTTGGCGTTTCAATATTCCATTTTGACTTGTAGCTAACAGTGTTTTTTTTAACCACAAAAATATTGTGCGGTTTTTGCAAAAACCTAGTTGTGAAGCCATGTTCCCATGGTGTAATTTCTGAGCAGAATTCCCCTGAAATATTTTGTTTTTCAAATTCCTCTGCAGCAGAGTCGCTTTGATTTCAATGGGATTCTGCTGCAATGTGCTCATGGCAGAATTTCCGCGGTGGAAACATCTGCTGTGGAAATCCCAATTCTGCACTATTCTTGTCTTCAAATTCCAAATAAAGTCTATAGAGTGAGTTGGCAACTGTTCTTGGTGTCATGGTTTCTGTCTAGTGTACACAGCTCATACCTGTCAACAGTCCTGATTTTGGTAGGACCAAGCCTGCTCAAAAGTGGCCATTTTGGGGACATTCTTAAAGGGGTACTCCAGTGGGGGGGGGGGGGGGGGAATGTTTTCCAATCAACTGGTGCCAGAAAGTTATACCGATTTGTAAATTACTTCTATATAAAAATCTTAATCCTTTCAGTACTTATCAGCTGCTGAATACTACAGAGGAAGTTGTGTAGTTCTTTCCAGTCTGACCACAGTGCTCTCTGCTGACACCTCTGTCCATGTCAGGAACTGTATAGAGCAGCAGAGGTTTGCTATGGTTATTTGCTCCTGCACTGGACAGTTCCTGACACGGACAGAGGTGGCAGTTGAGAGCACTGTGGTCAGACTGGAAAAAACTACACAACTTCCTATGGAGTATATAACAGCTGATAAGTACTGGAAGGATTAAGATTTTTAAATTGTAGTAATTTACAAATCTGTTTACATTTGTGTCACCAGTTGATTTTAAAACATTTATTTTTCCACCAGAGTACCCCTTTAAGTGCCATCCCTTGAATGCCTCAGTTTTCCAATTGAAATGTTGGTATGAGATAACCTTATATAAATGTTTACATGCGGAGCTATTGTGGTTCTGGTTTTCGATAAAACCCCAATTACTGAACCACATTTAGAAACAACAATTTCAGCTTCCAAAGTCAATAGGGAAAAACACACATGTGGTGCGGTAATGGTAACCCCCCCCCCCCCTCTTATCCCTCCATTATTTTCCCCGTATTCGTCCATTGTGTACAAGACCTAACAAAGATGATTTCTTGTTTGTTTAAAATGCAAATAAAATTTATTATCACGTTTCGGATACAATTAAAGTCTTTGTTCTTCATAGGACAATATCCCGGCTTCATCTCAATTAACAAGACAAATAGAAAAAAAATAATCCCTTTAGCTTTTCGGCTAATGAGATCCAGATTCGGGAGGAAGCCTATTCCATAATGTAGGAGTCGGCTCTTCTCCTGACATCTCCTTGAACTTTACGACTGAGATGTCATTATTTCGTCTTTTTTTTTTTAACAATGACTCAGAGGAACGGCTTACACCGCCTTCCAGTGGGAAACATGGCAGAAACTATTTACATAATGGGAAGGAATACAAGAAATGGGAAATGTTTGCTCGAGATTTTTATTGTTGCTCGGAGATAAACCTAAGTCATATTTGTCAGCGGATAATTTCATACTGGAGGAATTTGCTGACGTACAGTATTGGGTACATGGTAACATAGAACAACCAATTAAATGGGGATCCTTAACCCTTTAAGGACCAGGCCCATTTTGGCCTTTAGGGTACGTTCCCACACGGCGTATTTTGCTGTGTATTTGCTGCGTATTTGCTGCGTATTTGGTGCTGCGTATTTTCCTACCCATTGACTTCAACAAAGAAAATAAAATACGCAGCAGCAAATACGCAGCAAATACGCCGTGTGGGAACGTACCCTAAGAACCAGACCAATTTTATTTTTGCATTTTCGTTTTTTCCTCCTCGCCTTCTAAAAATCAGAACTCTCTTATATTTCCATCCACAGACCCATATCAGGGCTTGTTTTTTGCGTCACCAATTGTACTTTGTAATGACATCACTTATTTTACCATAAAATGTACGGCGCAACCAAACAAATATTATTTATGTGGGAAAATTGAAAAGAAAACCGCAATTTAGCATATTTTGGAAGGTTTTGTTTTCACGCTGTAAACTTTCTGGTAAAAATGATGTTTTCTTTATTCTGTGGGTCAATACGATTAAAATGACACCCATGTTATATGCTTTTCTATAATCTATAAAATGTGACAAAAAAGCAGCAATTTTGGACTTCACCATAAGGATTATTAACAATATATTTTGTTTTGTTAGTTCAGACTTTTACGCAGCAGCGATACCAAATATTAATACCAAATGTTGTATTAATTATTTTTTTTAACGCTTTTTGGGGGGGTAAAAAGGGAAAAACTGACGTTTTACTTTTTTATTTAAAATTTTACACATTTTTACTTTTTTATTTAAACTTTTTAACTTTTTTTTTTTTTTTACACTTTTTATGTCCCCATAGGGGACTATTCATAGCAATTAGTTGATTGCTAATACTGTTCAGTGCTATGTATAGGACATAGCACTGCTCAGTATTATCGGTGATCTTCTGCTCTGGTCTGCTTGATCTCAGACAAGAGCGGAAGACCCCGGGAGATGGCCGGAGCCAGGTGAGGGGACCTCCGGCTGCCATGCTGGATGATCGGATCCCTGCTTCAGCGCTGCGGGCGATCTGATCATCCATTCAAAGTATCTGTATTGATCACGACATCTGAGGGGTTAATGGCGGACATCTGCGCGATCGCAGATGTCCGCCATTACCGACAGGTCCCTGGCTGCTGATAGCAGCTGGGACCTGCCGCGCATGACATGAGCACCGCTCTGGTGCTCGCGATCATGGCGGTGCGTAAATGTACGTCATGGTGCGTTAAGTACCACGTCACCATGATGTACATTTACGTCCATTGTCGTTAAGGGGTTAAAGGAGTACTCCGGTGGAAAACTTTTTTTTTTTTAAATCAACTGGTGCCAGAAAGTTAAACAGATTTGTAAATTACTTCTATTAAAACATCTTAATCCTTCCAGTACTTATTAGCTGCTGAATACTACAGAGGAAATAATTTTCTTTTTAGAACACAGAGCTCTCTGCTGAATCACGAGCACAGTGCTGGCATCTCTGTCCATTTTAAGAACTGTCCAGAGTAGGAGAAAATCCCCATAGCAAACAGATGCTGCTCTGGACAGTTCCTAAAATGGACAGAGATGTCAGCAGAGAGCACTGTGATCCAAAATGAAAAGGATTTCCTCTGTAGTATTCAGCAGCTAATAAGTACTGGAAGGATTAAGATTTTTTAATAGAAGTAATTTACAAACCTGTTAAACAGTTGATAAAAAAAAAAAAAAGTTTTCCACTGGAGTACCCCTTTAAAGGAGAACTCCATTCCCAGTTGACCACCTATAGTAATGGTCTGAAACTGTGGCCCTCTAGATGTTGCAATATTTTAACTCCCAGCATGCCCGAACAGCCGTTGGCTGTCCGGGCATGCTGGGAGCTGAAATTTTGAAACATCTGGAGGGCCGCAGTTTCAGACCACTGCCCCATAGGGTACTTAGATGCATTTTTTTTATTTGACTATGCTACAGTGACTGTAAAGTTAGTTTAGTTCATAATATAGTTTCTGAACCTGTGTTTGATGGATGGTCTCGCAATTCTGTGATTTTTGACCCAATGTTTATACAAATTGTCGTCTCAGCTTTTCCCAGGTTGCAGTGCGGCCCGAGACATTACATCAATAGTCAGGTTATGAAAGGGAGCCTGTCTTTGTTTCAATGGGTGGAGCAACCGCTGGGTGGGAGGGAGATCATTCTGCAAGGAATTGTAGTTTTGCAACAGCTGGAAGCACGCTGGTTAAAACAAACATCTATTGAATGGAAGGGAGCACAGCTGTGTTTCAATGGGTGGGGTGGCTGATGTGTGGGAGGGAGTGACCTCATACTTACAAATAAGGAAGCATGGGACTTGTAGTTGGAGGGAGGGAACTCCAACAGGAAATAGCCAGTTCACAATAGCCACAGTGTTATGATAATCTCACAACATAGCCATTTAGCCCCAAGACAAGATCCTTCCTAAGCATGTCCATTACTGTCTGCCAGGTACGTACTAAAAGCACCTTATGGTGGAAACCCCCTTTAACTCCAAGGTCTATTGTCAGTCGAAGCATGACTGTCTGTACCTTCTGCTGCTCCTTCGGCCGGGTAGAGGAGGTAATAAAATGAGGCGGGACACATAACTCTTGGCAGGAGAGAACAAGCAAAGCTATGATGGTTTGCTGACAATTTGGCAGGTTAGAACCTGAGGTTTGGTTCATGGCCAACAATTGGCGAAATACAGAAAGTAATAAAGATCAATATTTTTATGAAGTCAATAAAGTCTAAAAATACAACTCTATTAACTGTAGAAACGCAGAAAAACCAATAATGGAGTCTACAATTATTATTCTGATCAGAGGCGTAACGTGAAGCTCCTGGGCCTCAAGGCAAAATCTATAATATGTCCTCCACCTATAAGAGGTTCTCCACATGTGTCATTATTAATAATAATAATAATAATAATGTATTTTTATGAGGCAGGGGAGTTGTTGGGTACCGTATTTTTCGCCGTATAAGACGCGCTTTTTTTTCCCCAAAACTGGGGGGAAAAAGTCATTGCGTCTTATACGGCGAATACACCCCTATCGCGGCGGTCCCTGCGGCCATCAAAGGCTGGGACCCGTGGCTAATACAGGACATCACCGATCGCGGTGATGCCCTGTATTAACCCTTCAGACGCGGCGATCAAAGCTGACCCCCGCGTCTGAAGGGAAAGTGACACTAACGCGGCTGTTCAGTCGGGCTGTTCGGGACCGCCTCGGTGAAATCGCGGCGGTCCCGAACAGCCCGACTGAATAGCCGGGTTAGTGCTTACAGGACACCGGGAGGGACCTTACCTGCCTCCTCGGTGTCTTCTCCGTTCAGGGATCCCCTGTATGGCCGGCGCTCTCCTTCCTCTTCATCACGTCATCGCGTACGTGCGTCGGCGTGCGTAACGACGTGATGGCGGCGACGGAGAGCGAGGATACCCGGCCGGCAGCAGAGACGTTCCGGAGCGACGGGGACACGGCGACAGCGATGGAGCGATATCCAGGGCAGCTGTGAGGGGTCCGGAGCGGTGGGGACACGTGAGTATTACCTCCTATGCAGTGGTCTTCAATCTGCGGACCTCCAGATGTTGCAAAACTACAACTCCCAGCATGCCCGGACAGCCAACGGCTGTCCGGGCATGCTGGGAGTTGTAGTTTTGCAACATCTGGAGGTCCGCAGGTTAAAGACCACTATTGGGTTCAAAATCTTTATTTTTTTAGATTTTGCACCTATAAAATGGGTGCATCTTCTAGGCCGGTGCGTCCTATAGGGCGAAAAATACAGTACTTATAATAACTAGGGCAGGGTATGACTGCTCCTCTGTGTCCCTTATCCCTGTACCCCAGGTCTGATTTCAGACTGTACTTGGTACGGCCATTTACCATTGTAATTCCTCTTGGCTTGAGCGCCATTCTCTTCCAACCCCTCTGCATGGTGTTCTACTTACTTCTGCTCTCCTCCTACTGGGACAGCGCTGCTTCTAGAACATGCTAACCAGTGTGGACTTTCAAAGGACCAACATGCTGCAGCATTCTTCCTCCAATGCCCAGTTGAAGCAAGTGTGGTGACCCAGGAGAGTACACAGTAGAAGAGCAGAGTCCACCAGCACTTGTAGTCCCTACTAGTTCAAGAGCAGGGGAGTCACGGATGTCACGGTTGGTTGGAGTGGTGAGGCAAACCCGTGTGCCCCCTTTATAGTCACTACGAATGTACAACAGTATCTAAATTAGTAGAAGGGAGACATGGAATGAAAATGTTCACTTGGGAAGTTACTGAGATGGTATGTGCCCTGAAAAGCATATTAGTCTGTATTGGTACATGTCATCCTTGTAAGCTTTAGTAACATTGCCCAAACTCCAACTTTAAATTCTTTTAAAGGGGTACTCCGGTGAAAACCTTTTTTCTTTTAAATGAACTGGTGGCAGAAAGTTAAACATATTTGTAAATGACTTCTATTAAAAAATCTTAATCCTTCCTGTACTTATTAGCTCCTGAATACTATAGAGGAAATTCTTTTCTTTTTGGAATGCTCTCTGATGACATCACGAGCACAGTTCTCTCTGCTGACGTTATTATAATAATAATAACGCTTTATTTATTGTTGTTCTTAGTGGGATTTGAACCCAAGTCCCCAGCACTGCAAGGCAGCAGTGGTAACCACTGATCCACCATGCTGCCCTTAGCTTACATCTGCTATGCATGGTTGCTAAAATGGACAGAGATGTCAGCAGAGAGTACTGTGCTCGTGATGTCATCAGTGTTCCAAAAAGAAAGGAATTTCCTCTGTAGCATTAAGCAGCTAATAAGTACTGGAAGGATTAAGAATTTTTAATAGAAGTAATTTACAAATATGTTTAACTTTCTGCCACCAGTTGATTTAAAAGAAAAAGGGTTTTCACCGGAGTACCCCTTTAAACTAACATTTTGAGACCCTCTTGAGACCTAAGAGTTAATGTAGACCAGGGAGTTAATTATAATTGCCCCACCTATTTGCTAGAAGATTCTAGGGAATTCCAGAGAATACCAGAGGTGGCAGCAGAGAGCAGGAAGTGTATGTGAATGTAAGTAAATAGGTTTAACCCTTCAATACCATTTGCCATTACCTCGCACTCATACAAAAGTGCTGACTATGCTATTTGTTGTCTGGTTTGGTAATGTTCTTTGAATCTGTCAATTGTTGCAAAAGGAGTCTATGCCAAGGGTAGTGACTTGGGGATTCTCTTAAGAGAAGTTTAGACCCCTTTTTTGGGATTAAAGCGTGAACACCTGGGAAACGCTTTGGTTTTTATAGAAGCAAAAAATAAGTTGAAATAAGCATATGTATTTTCAACTCTATTGATCTCTATGGGAAAAATGTGGATCTGTATATTGATCTTACATTTTTAGACTTCATTCACTTTTGCAAGGAGAATAAGGACCAGTTAAGGTCTTTATTTGAGGGTAGTGAATTTAATACTAATCGGGGTCAGACAGGACCTTTAATCATACTTATTTACAGTATAAGATGCTTTAACAAATGTGAATTTATGGAACTGTCTACCTCAGGAACTGGTCAAAGCAGGAACAGATAAAGGCTTCTAAACAGGGTTAGATACATTCTTAGAACAATATAACATTAATGCTTATGCAAAAATATAAAATCCCATCCCTTCTCCTTCATCCAACCATACCCCTTCCCTTCAATACCTTGGATGAACTTGATGGACATACTATATAGGCTGGGGAGTGCCAGTAACAATGGTCCTAATCCACCCTGGTAACGTCAGGCTGTTGCTACTTGGTTGGTATCGTACTGAGAAAGAAAATATGAAGAACCCCACACATTTTTTTGCATAAATAATGAAATAATAAAAAAAATGCACAGGGTTCCCCTTATTTTCATTCTCAGTACAATCAGGGGTGGATCCAGAGTCAAGTCTCAGGAGGGGCACAATCAGAGTATTGTGTGGTGGTCGTCCTGCCCCCTCCCATAGACTTGCATTGAGGGGGTGTTACGTCACGCCCACGCCCCTCTTGACATCATGACACACCCCCTTAAATGCAAGTCTATGGGAGGGGGTATGTCGTCCCCCGCAGTCCCCACCCAGTGTTCGGAATAAAATGTTCCAAATGCTGGGGCAGTGGACTACCCCTTTAAGTACGTAGCATAGTTTCCCCCACATTAGGTTGGCAGCACAGTCCCCCCCCCCCCCCCCCATTAGGTAGGCAGTATAGTTCCCCCACATTAGATTGGCAGTATAGTTCCCCCCACATTAGATAGGCAGTATAGTTCCCCCCACATTAGGTTGGCAGTATGTTCCCCCACATTAGGTAGGCAGTATGTTCCCCCACATTAGGTTGGCAGTAGGTTCCCCCACATTAGGATAGTTCCCTCACATTAGGTTGACAGTATGTTCCCCCACATTAGGTTGGCAGTATAGTTCCCCCACATTAGGTTGGCAGTATGTTCCCCCACATTAGGTTGGCAGTATGTTCCCCACACATTAGGTTGGCAGCATGTTCCCCCACATTAGGTTAGCAGTATGTTCCCCCACATTAGGTTGGCAGTATAGTTCCCCCATATTAGGTTAGGAAGCTTGCTCTTCTGAGTGTTGCTGTGTAAGAGGGGGCGTGAAAGAGGAGTTACAAAAACTGTGATTATCTGTTGTGCGGAGTGAATCTGTGGAGTGGGTGCGACTGCCTATAGCCCACATTCATATTTTGGGTTAGTCTTTCTCCCTTGCACATAGTGGGATAACTGTTAGAGTTTAAACACCCTTTTTCATTTTTTTTTTTCTCTGTTCCACCTCTAGGGGGAGGAGGAGTAGATTGGGCACAGGTGTATAAATCTTAGCTTGGGACTCTTATTGAGAGCTTGCTCTTCTGAGTGTTGCTGTGTAAGAGGGGGCGTGAAAGAGGAGTTTCAAAAACAGGAGGTTGAAAGCAGGAGGTTGAGATCGCTGTGAGTGTTAATTTCTGAACCCACAAGGTCTACAAAAAATTTGAAGTGTAAATTTTGTCTGTTTTTGCCTATTCATTTGGGAAATCCCCATAACTAGATGGCCTCCATGTTGGAAAATGCAGTCCAATGTACATCCTGTTCAATGTATGCAATCCTTGAACAACAGTTTGAGGGTGCATATTGTTGTGCGAGATGTGTGCTAGTTGTCCGTTTGGAAGCCCAGATCCTGCATCTAGAGGGGCGACTGGCAACAATGAGAAGCATTAACAACATGGAGAGGAGTCTCGTGCTCACTGAGCAGGCACTCTCGGGAATAGAGGTGGGGGAGGACAGTGGGACGGAGTTGCAGGACAGTCAGGCAGTTAGCTGGGTTACAGTTAGAAAGAGTGGTAGGGGAAAAAGTGTCAGGGAGGCTAGTCCTGAACTGGCTCACCCCAACAAGTTTGCCCGGTTGGCAGATGAGGGGGATGCCATTACAGAGCTAGCAGAACTGCAGCAGGATACTGCCTCTGACCGCCAGGGGGGTGTCTGCTCCAGTATGGAGGGAGGGAGGAGTACAGGGCAGGCCAGACAGGTACTAGTGGTGGGGGATTCAATCATTAGGGGGGCAGACAGGGCGATCTGTCACAAAGACCGGGATCGCCGAACAGTGTGTTGTCTGCCTGGCGCACGAGTTCGGCACATCGCGGATCGGGTTGACAGGTTGCTGGGCGGGGCTGGAGAGGACCCAGCAGTCATGGTACATATTGGCACCAATGACAAAGTAAGGGGTAGGTGGAGTGTCCTCAAAAATGATTTCAGGGACTTAGGCCGCAAGCTTAAGGCAAGGACCTCCAAGGTAGTCTTTTCTGAAATACTACCAGTACCACGAGCCACACCAGAGAGGCAGCGGGAGATCAGGGAGGTAAACAAGTGGCTCAGAAGCTGGTGTAGGAAGGAAGGGTTTGGGTTCATGGAGAACTGGGCCGACTTCGCTGTCGGTTACCGGCTCTACCGTAGGGATGGGCTGCACCTCAATGGGGAGGGTGCAGCTGTGCTTGGGGAGAAGATGGCTAGAAGGGTGGAGGAGTGTTTAAACTAGGGACTTGGGGAGAGGGAACCTACAGCAAAGAGGAGGAAGATAGTGTAGATAGAGAGGTGAGAATTATAAATGTACCTGGGGGTGGAGCGGAGGGAGGGGTTAGAATAGTTAATAGGAATAGGCTTCATAGGAAAATAAAACTTACACCCTTGAATCCCATTAACCCCAATAACATAAAGGATGGAAATGTAAAGTGTATGTTCACAAATGCCAGAAGCCTAGCAAATAAAATGGGGGAGCTTGGAGGAACATATCGATATAGTTGGGGTCACTGAGACATGGCTGGACTTCTCGCATGACTGGGCCTTTAATCTGCAGGGGTTTACATTGTTTCGCAAGGATAGAATGAACAGAAATGGTGGTGGAGTCTGTCTGTATGTAAGAAGTGGTATGAAAGTCAGTGTGAACGATGCCATAGTGTGTGATGATTCTGAGGATGTGGAATCACTGTGGGTAGAATTACAAAAGGAGGGAAATACTGAAAAAATAGTATTTGGTGTAATCTACAGACCCCCTAATATCACTGAAGAGATAGAAGTTCGGCTTCATAAACAAATAGAGAGGGCCGCCCGGGCAGGTACAGTGGTAATAATGGGAGATTTTACTATCCAGATATAGATTGGGGTCCGGGGTTGGCTAAAACTACAAAGGGGAGAAAATTCCTAAATTTATTGCAGGATAATTTTATGGGCCAGTTTGTGGAGGACCCAACAAGAAGTGATGCCTTGTTGGATCTGATCATTTCCAACAACGCAGAGCTGATTGGTAATGTAACTGTGCGGGAAAACCTTGGTAATAGCGACCACAATATAGTTACTTTTCACTTAAAATGTAGAAAACAAAGACAGGCGGGGAAGGCAAAAACATATAACTTTAAAAAGGCAAATTTCCCTGGGCTGAGATCTGCACTACAGGACATAGACTGGGGGGAGGTGTTCTCAAATACTGATACAGAAGGTAAATGGGACATCTTTAAATCAACTCTAAATAACTATACAGCTAAATATATACCAAAGGGGAACAAATATAAACGATTAAAACTAAATCCTACATGGCTGACACATGATGTTAAAAGAGCAATAAACAACAACAAAAATAGCCTTCAAAAAATTCAAATCCGATGGGTCAGCTATAACATTTAAACAGTACAAAGAGCTTAATAAAATCTGTAAAAATGTAATAAAAACTGCAAAAATTCAAAATGAGAGACAGGTGGCCAAAGAAAGCAAAACTAATCCTAAATATTTTTTTAGATATATAAATGCAAAAAAACCAAGGACAGAGCATGTAGGACCCCTTAATAATGATAATGGGGAGGTTGTCACGGGCGATCAAGAGAAGGCGGAGCTACTGAATGGGTTCTTTAGTTCTGTATACACTATGGAAGAAGGAGCTGACATTGGACAGGTCAGTGCTGGTAACACATCATGTAATGTAATGAACTGGCTTAATGTAGAGATGTTACAAGGTAAGTTAAGTAATATAAATGTAAGCAAATCTCCAGGACCGGATGGACTACACCCAAGAGTTCTTAGAGAGGTAAGTTCAGTAATATCTGTACCCTTGTTCATGATATTTAGAGATTCACTGGTGTCTGGTATTGTGCCAAGGGACTGGCGCAAGGCGAATGGGGTGCCAATCTTCAAGAAGGGCACTAGGTCTTCCCCAGGAAACTATAGACCGGTAAGTCTAACGTGCATTGTGGGTAAATTGTTTGAGGAATTATAAGGGATTACATACAGGAATACATAGGGGATAATAGTATTATAAGTGATAACCAGCATGGGTTTACTAAGGATAGAAGTTGTCAAACCAATCTAATTTGCTTTTATGAAGAGGTGAGTAGAAGCCTTGACAGAGGAATGGCTGTGGATATAGTGTTTCTGGATTTTGCTAAAACATTTGATACTGTCCCTCATAGACAGGTAAGTTAAGGTCTTTGGGTTTGGAAATTTTAGTTTGTAACTGGATTGAACACTGGCTCATGGATCGTACCCAGAGAGTGGTGGTCAATGATTCGTACTCTGATTGGTCCCCGGTAATGAGTGGTGTACCCCAAGGTTCAGTACTGGGCCCGCTGTTGTTTAATTTATTTATCAATGATATAGAGGATGGTATTAACAGCTCTGTTTCTATCTTTGCAGATGACACCAAGCTTTGTAGCACGGTACAGTCTATAGAGGATGTGCATAAGTTACAAGATGACTTGGATAGACTAAGTGTCTGGGCATCCACTAGGCAAATGAGGTTCAATGTGGATAAATGTAAAGTTATGCATCTGGGTACTAATAACCTGCATGCTTCGTATGTCTTAGGGGGGATTAAACTGGCAGAGTCACTGGTAGAGAAGGATCTGGGTGTACTTGTAGATCACAGACTACAGAATAGCATGCAATGTCAGGAGGCTGCTTCCAAAGCCGGCAGGATATTGTCATGTATAAAAAGAGGCATGGACTCAAGGGACAGGGACATAATACTCCCCCTTTATAAAGCATTGGTACGGCCTCACCTGGAATATGCTGTTCAGTTTTGGTCGCCTGTCCATAAAAGGGACACTGTGGAGCTGGAAAGGGTGCAGAGACGTGCGACTAAACTAATATGGGGCATGGAACATCTTAGCTATGAGGAGCGAGTAAAGGAGTTACAATTGTTTAGTCTTGAGAAGAGACGTTTAAGGGGGGATATGATAAACGTATATAAGTATATAAATGGCCCATACAAAAAATATGGAGAAAAACTGTTCCAGGTTAAACCCCCCCAAAGGACGAGGGGGCACTCCCTCCGTCTGGAGAAGAAAAAGTTTAGTCTCAAGGGACGACACGCCTTCTTTACCATGAGAACTGTGAACTTATGGAACAGTCTACCTCAGGAACTGGTCACAGCAGGAAAAATTAACAGCTTTAAAACAGGATTAGATACATTCCTGGAACAAAATAACATTAATGCTTATGAAGAAATATAAAATCCCATCCCTTCCCTAATATCGCGACCCTTCAATTCCCTGGTTGAACTTGATGGACATATGTCTTTTTTCGACTGTACTAACTATGTATAGTTCCCCCCTCATTAGGTTGGCAGTATGTTCCCCCACATTAGGTTGGCAGTATAGTTCCCCCCACATTAGGTTGGCAGTATGTTCCCCCAGTGACCTCCCTGCGTGTGCTACCTCCCGGAAGCCCTTGTGTTTTTAAAGTTAACGTGGGGCATCCTTGTGTCCCTAAAAGATCTTTGGGGACACAGGGATGTTCTTAATAGTGATGGGGGAAATTAATCCTGGGGGGGGGTTGGAAATTGCCCCGTTGCCCCCCCCCCCGGAACCGCCACTGAGCACAATACCAACCAAGCAGCAACAGCCTGACGTTACCAAGGGGGGTGAGGATCATTGTTACTGACCCTCCCCAGCCGAAATAACATCAGCCTGTTACTGCCTAGGCCCAGGAGTGCAATTTTTGATGCTCCGGGCCTGTTGGTACCGGCTCTTCCCGGCACCCCTGTGGCGGTGGGTACAGGGGTAATAATCGGGGGTTAGCACTAGCTGTTTTTGTGCCAACGCTAAGCCCGGCTTAGTAATGGATTCCGTCTATTAAACAGCTTCCACTACTAACCCTGTTAAGAAAAATAAAAATACACCACACGTTTAAAAAAAAATTATTCCAAAAAATACTCCTCCAGAAGCCATTGTTAACCATTTTATTAATATTAAACAAAAAAAAAAAAACGCTGGTCATCAACGTAATCCGAAGAAGTCTTCTGCATACACGGATCTGAAATGAGAAGAAAAAAACATGGAAAATATGTAAATACATTTATGGTGCCTCCAGCAGTTGCTAAACAACGATGTTTCGCATGAAACAGCTGTAATTCATAGGCGTCTGCTATTTGTATCATCCTGCGCTTTTTCTACTTTTTGGATACTTATAATAAATAATTCCTCTTTATTCTACACAGAGGGTGAGTGCCATGAACTTTTTGTACTCTACCGTCTACTAAGAATTGTTCTATACTAATATTACCATATTATACAGGGCACATGATACGAAGAGGATACGTTTATAGAACTGCATTGGAACTCAGTGGCTTTCAGTCATGAATCCATCTCAGTGGCGTTGCTAGGGTTGGTGTCACCTGGTGCAGTAGAAAATGGTGTCACCCCATACCACTGTACATTGTTAATATAATACCAACACACACTGCACTCTCTGAATATAAACCTGCCACACAATACACATTAAATACAATACTAGCATACACTGCGCTCTCTGAAAATAATACTACCACACACTGTACACACTGAATAAAATACTACCACACACACTGTACATTCTGAATATAATACCAATACACACTGCACTCTCTGAATATAAACCTGCCACACACCATACCCTCTAAATACAATACTACCATACACTGCGCTCTCTGAATATAATACTACCACACACTGTACCCTCTGAATATACTACCACACACTGCTCCCTCTGTATATAACCTTGCCAAACAGTGCACCCTCTGAATATAACCTTGCCATACAGTGCACCCTCTGAATACAATACCACAACAGCAGTAGCACCCCTCATCATCCATTAGCTGATACTATTACTGCGGGGAGGGGGGAATTGGTGGTGTTGCTGGTGGATGATGGGGGTGATACTGCTGGGGGAGGGTGTTGTTGATGGATGATGAGGGTACTACTGGCCCACCTGGCAGTAGCACCCCCATTATCCATCGGAAGGATCATCCTGCCGACTGTAGCACCCCCATCATCCACCAGCAGGATTTGCTGATGGGGGTGCTACTGCCCGGGGGGGGGGGGGGTTAGCTTTAGGTAGGCAGCACTTCCCCCACATTAGGTAGCAGTTCCCCCACATTAGGTAGCAGTTTCCCCACATTAGGTAGCAGTTTCCCCACATTAGGTAGCAGTCCCCTCACATTAGGTAGCATTTTCCCCACATTAGGTAGTAGCAGTTTCCCCACATTAGGTAGTAGCAGGTTCCCCACATTAGGTTGTTAAAGTGATTGGAGGAGGTCCGGGGAGTTGTAGCACGGACCCCGCCGGGCGAGGGGGGGGGATCGGGGTGCTGAGCGGCATGGTGTCACCCCATCAGGCTGGAGTTACCCGGTGCAGCCTGCACCCCAGTCACTACGCCACTGTGTAAAATAAAAGTATTACCAAAGTGTCCAAAGCTCCAAAATATCTCTTGAGTTGTTCTTTATGTCAGCACCAGTGCCTGATATCTTTGGGGACCTGTAGCGCTCATAAGATATTGGGGGGGGGGGGATTGGTGGTGTTGCTGGTGGATGATGGGGGTGCTACTGCTGGTGGGGGGGGTTGTTGGTGGATGATAAAGGTACTACTGGCCCACCTGGCAGTAGCACCCCCATTATCCATTGGGAGGATCATCCTCCCGACAGTAGCGCCCCCATCATCCACCAGCAGGATTTGCTGATGGGGGTGCTACTGCCCGGGGGGGTGGGGGTTAGCCTTAGGTAGGCAGCAGTTCCCCCACATTAGGTAGCAGTTCCCCCACATTAGGTTGCAGACCCCCCACATTAGGTAGCAGTCGCCCCACATTAGGTAGCAGTTTCCCCACATTAGGTAGTAGCAGTTTCCCCACATTAGGTCGTAGAAGTTTCCCCATATTAGGTTGTTAGACTTATTGGAGGAGGTCTGGGGGGTTGTATCGCGGATGCAGCTGGGCAGTGGGGAGGGGGGGGTCAATCGGGGTGCTGAGCGGCATGGTGTCACCCCATGCAGCCCGCACCCCAGTCACTACGCCACTGATCTATCTTGAAGAATTGTGTAAAATAAAAGTATTACCAAAGTGTCCAAAGCTCCAAAATATCTCTTGAATTGTTCTTTACGTCAGCACCAGTGAGTGATGTCTGTGGGGACCTGTAGCGCTCATAAGATATCGGGTAGAACAAGGCCTCTCACAGCATGTTAGGAAATATGTATTACATCTGTTTATGGGCCTGAACACATATGAACCCTATATTTATATATAAATTCTACCTTAGTATAAATAATGAATTTCATCTTGCAGCCTTTTAAGTGATGTTTGTTTCCCCCTTAAATCTTTCCTGGTGTTCCTCAGCTTACAATAATTCATGATCTTTCCCACTTGTGACACATCAGGCGTAGAATAATTTAAAACACATTTCGGAGGGTTTTGCCTTCTTCACAACATCAATATCCATTGACCTTAAAACACCAGATTGGCTTTTTTTTCCGTCGGATGGTTCTCACACTGTGAAGAACAATGCAATAAGCTTATCGACACGGAACAGCCAGCCATGTGTTCTCTCTCTGTAGTACATTTCACGTCTTCCATTGGAACAATGATAATGTAGGAGTTCTAAATGATTGTACTATACGGGAGAGATATTGGGTCATGATAACCTCCTGTTCATTATTTTACAATGTTTATTTTGTATATAATGTTTGCAGAACCTGGAGATGGTTTCTTCTGGTTGGGTCTATTACAGGGTACAGACTGTCCTAGTAAAGTTGGTCAAGGGTTTCCTAAAGTTGTATACTGGATAGAAATACACTAGTATCTAGGTCAAGGCAGCAAAAAAAGAGAGAGAAGTCTAATGAGTGAATAAACTACAATCATCTTTCTAAGAACATTTATTGAGCTTTCTCGGAACATAATGTACAGAAACATAACACCCGCACAGTTGGCCAAGCTTAGACTGGAACCAACACGGTATGTTACCTAAACTCAACTTCAGCAACCAAAGCTCGAAAGGCCAAAAAACATACAAAATGGCCCAACACAACAACAGCAACAACAAAAAAGGTGAAAAGCCATATTTTTGAGGCTCAAAAATTTCTCAGAAAGCTGTGTGGGAACATGGGGGGGGGGGGGGGGGATTCATCAAGCTGTGCTTACGTACACGACTTGCATGCACTGTTTTCCATGGTGTAAGTGTTTCTTACGTGTGACACGTTTATTATACTATTACAGAGGGGTTGATAAATTTGGCACACATAAGCAAAAATACACTTTTTTAGCATACATAAGCAAAAACCAAGAAATGACTTCAGAACACCACTTTGTAACTCCACCTCTTCTCCTCTGTGACTTTTCTGCTCTAAAGCCGCATTTGTGGCAAAAATGTGCGATAAATATGTAAAAATGTGCGATAAATATGTAAAAATGTGCGATAAATATGCTTCGGCCCCGTGATCGACAGTAATCAGACCTGGAGCGAACACGCTCCGGGGTCTGATTTTAACGGGGAGCGGCTTGCAAGATCACGGGGGTCCCCAGCGGCTGGACTCCTGCGATCAGGCATCTTATCCCCTATTCTTTTTGGATAGGGGATAAGATGTCTAAGCGCCAGAGTACCCCTTTAAACTAAAGTTATCAAATTTTAATTATGCACAGTGAATGGTATTGTAGAATAAAAAGCAATCAAATACTTACATTTGCTCCAAAATGTAACTAATAAAAACTACAACTTGAACCGAAAAAAGATCTCATATAGCGCCGTTGATGGAAAATGATAATGTTCTGTGTCTTCTAGGGCGGTGGTGACAGGAGGAGAAATTGCAAGGAAATTGAACACTTACTGCCTGGTTATGGCGCAGATTAGAATTGATCGCTGGTGGTGACACCTGGGGGGTACTTTGTGACCGGCCTATTGTCAATGGACGCCAGAAGAAGTTGTGCAATATGCAATAAGCCAAATGTTCTCTCATTTAACATTGTCTTTATTACACAATGCTTTGTATCCTTGAGCTGAAATGAACCTGCGTTCCCCCGTTATTTAAAGAATTCAGGAAGGGCTCGGCTGCTCCGCCAGCTCCTCATCATGTACTCCGAAATTACTCTGTAAAATAGAAATGATAGCGCAATTCCACATCACATGAAAAATGAATCGAGGTTATGTGAGCGGCGAGCCTTTGCCAAAGATAATATATTAGAGTGTAAATCATATAGGCATTATGTCTCACATCTACAATTGGAAATATAAACCTTATGAGATCTATACATTTGTCTCTGAAATTACATTAGATTTTAGAGTGATTTATCGGTATTCTGTCATCACTAGTTAAGCTGCCAGGACATCGTAAAGGGGTACTCCGCCCCTAGACATCTTATACCCTATCAAAAGGATAGGGGATAAGACATCTGATCGCAGGGAACCCTCCGCTGGGGACCTCCCCCCCCCGCGATCTCCCTGCAGCACCCGGCATTCGTTTAGAAGGCTGGCTGCTGCACCGGAGGTTCGTGACATCATGGCCACGCCCCCTTGTGACATCATGACCACGCCCCCTCAATGCAAGTCTTGCATTGAGGGTCGTGCTTGTGACGTCATGAGGGGGCGTGGCCGTGACGTCTGTGCCGCATCGCTAGTCATCAGACACGGAGCGAAGTTCACTTCATGCACCTGATGACTGCGGTTTCGCAGCAGAGATCGTGGGTGTCCCAGCGGTGGGACCCCTGCAATCAGACATCTTATCCCTTATACTTCGGCTAGGGGATAAGATGTCTAGGGACGGAGTACCCCTTTAAATATGTTTCTGTCAGGTGACCTGCTATGATATCATAAGTGTCTTTCCCTCAGATGACCTGCTATGATATCATAAGTGTCTTTCCCTCAGATGACCTGCTATGATATCATAAGTGTCTTTCCCTCAGATGGCCTGCTATGACATCATAAGTGTCTTTCCCTCAGATGGCCTGCTATGACATCATAAGTGCCTTTCCCTCAGGTGACCTGCTATGACATCATAAGTGTCTTTCCCTCAGGTGACCTGCTATGACATCATAAGTGCCTTTCCCTCAGGTGACCTGCTATGACATCATAAGTGCCTTTCCCTCAGGTGACCTGCTATGACATCATAAGTGCCTTTCCCTCAGGTGACCTGCTATGACATCATAAGTGCCTTTCCCTCAGGTGACCTGCTATGACATCATAAGTGTCTTTCCCTCAGGTGACCTGCTATGACATCATAAGTGTCTTTCCCTCAGATGGCCTGCTATGACATCATAAGTGTCTTTCCCTCAGGTGACCTACTATGACATTGTCACAATGGTGTTTCTGCAGGTAAGTGACTATTACCGCACAACTGTCCTTAACAAATAAAGACAAACTTACTAAAGTGGATTAAATTGGCCACAGCAGCCATTTTATTACAAACATTATGAAGAAAACAAACATCGTACAACAAAACCCCCCATACCTGACCTTGCCCCATACCCAGCCCCCACGCGAGATTCCCCCCAAAGTAACACTTGTCGCTGATGGCGCCCCTCTCCACACCAGCAGGATATTTTTGCCACTAGCCCATACCCACTGGGCCCAACTAGTGAACCTGCATGTCCCAATAACCCAATTAGATCACCCCGGCCTAAGCCTCCCTTATCAATAAGGATTTTTGGGAACTGTCAGCGCCAAATCCATTGATACCAAACCCAAGGAGGAACCTTTAACCTTTAACCTGACATTGCATAAAAGTTGGAAGTATGGACTAAACCTAAGTGGGGCGAATACCAGTCCAAAGACACATCTGAAATAGGAATAAATATAATATACCTCGTTGAAAACGCGATCTGAGGCTCGAGCAGAAGACACGTCGCACAGAGACGCTATATAAACACCGGTCTAGACAAGGAAAAGCAACAAAAATCTATCTCTTCATCAGTCACTTACCGAGCTGAGCTCACTGAGCAGACCCTCCAAGAAGGGGGTGAATCGCGCTCCGCAAGACCGAATTACCAGTTCTGCCTGTTCCTGACAAGTAAATTACCTGCGATAATAGAAGCAATGGAGACAACATGAAGATGAAATAAATAACTTTATGGCTTTTATATAGAAGCGATACAATTCTGGTGCTGAACGTTTTTATAAACATCCCCAGGCTGCCGGCATAGAAGACAAAAAAAACTGGGCTTAGGCTGGGTTCACACCACGTTTTCACGTACGTTTCCCGTATACTTTTCATTATTGAAAACGTATGGAACCGTATTGAAAACCGTATACATAGACAAATAATTGAAAACCGCATGCATCCGGTTGCGTACGGTTTGCTTACAATACGGTTTTCTCCCGTACTCAAAACCGCAGTTGACCACAGTTTTGTCTCCGGTTTAAAAACCGTTCTGCAACCGCATACGTTTTTTTTTTAACATGGACGCCAATGGGAAACGCACATGTATACGGTTTTTACTTTGCACATGTGCATTTGCATCCTAAAGTCCCCACCCAAGACCCCTCCCATTAAAAATGGACAACATTTTCAAAAACATATGTTTTAAAAAAAAATGTAAAACGGACGGAACTGTATGCACTTTTAAAAACAGTACACAGTTTAAAAACGCATACGCTTACTTCTTCCCATACAGTTCCATCCGTTTTTTTGCCATTCGGTTTTCTTAGAAAAACGTATTGAAAACAGTATGACAAAAATGTGATGTGAACCCAGCCTTACCTGTTGCTGGGTGGCAGGGGTGGCCTTATATTTGATAGTTTGATAACTTTTGTCAATGTGATATATATATACAGTATATGCTGACCCTTCCTAACAATGGGGGACATTTATCATATTCAGTGTAGGGGCACTGATTTGTTTTATTTTTGATGGTGTAGTTGGAGTGTACATGCACCAAATGTATTAAATGGTGCAGGGCCTGTGATAAATAAGGGGGTACACAGTTTCCACTACATGAATGATTGTAGTAAAAAGACGTTTACCTACTCCACTTTTCATAAATACCCCCCTATGGCATTTGCAGTCAAGTTACCATGTCCCTCCAGAAGATCAAAAGAACTTGCAGTAGGCCCAGATTCTGCCATGACATTAGGACCAAGAACAGTTCTACCTATAAAATCTGATTTTTTTCAGTTAAGCTAGGCCAGTGATGTCTAGTCTAGTGATGTCTAGTCTAGTGTTGTCTAGTCTAGTGATGTCTAGTCCAGTGATGTCTAGTCCAGTGATGTCTGGTCCAGTGATGTCTAGTCTAGTGTTGTCTAGTCTAGTGATGTCTGGTCCAGTGATGTCTAGTCTAGTGTTGTCTAGTCTAGTGATGTCTGGTCCAGTGACGTCTAGTCCAGTGATGTCTAGTCTAGTGTTGTCTGGTCTAGTGATGTCTGGTCCAGTGATGTCTAGTCTAGTGTTGTCTAGTCCACTTATGTTAAAGTGGCTATCCAGGAAATAAACTGGATCCAGAAAGTTAAACAGATTTGTAAATTACTTCTATTAAAAAAGCTTAATCCTTTCAGTACTTACGAGCTTCTGAAGTTAAGGTTGTTATTTTCTGTCTAAGTGCTCTCTGATGACATGTGTCTCGGGAACCGCCCAGTTTAGAAGAGGTCTGCTATGGGGAGCCAGTTGATATATAAAAAAAAGTTTATTCCTGGATAACCCCTTTAAGTCTAGTGACGTCTAGTCCAGTCATGTATAGTCCAGTGATGTGTAGTCCAGTTTTGCCCAATCCAGTGATGTCCAGTCCAGTGACGTCCAGTCCAGTGACGTCTAGTCTAGTGACGTCTAGTCCAGTGATGTCTAGTCCAGTGACGTCTAGTCCAGTAATGTCTGGTCGAGTGATGTCCAGTCACGTGATGTCTAGTCCAGTGATGTCTAGTCCAGTGATGCCTAGTCCAGTGATGTCCAGTCCAGTGATGTCCAGTCCAGTGATATCTAGTCCTTTAAAGGAGAACTCCAGACCATAAAAATTGTCCCCCATAGTGCTGGCAGTAAAAAAAATAAAGATATACATACCTTCCTCAGCTCCCCCAGGGCCTCCGGTAACAGGCTCCGGTCTCCGCTGCGATCCACTTCCTGGTTGCCGGTGGTCGGATGAATCAGCCAATCACCAGCCGCAGCGCAGTCCGACTCGGCCGACGATAGGCTGAGCGGCAGTGTGAGAACGCTTCAGGGCACAAAATTCTTCACTACACTGGCACCTGCGGCCGTGGCCAAAAACGTCACACTGCCGCTCAGCCTATCGCCGGCCGAGTCGGACTGCGCTGCGGCTGGTGATTGGCTGATTCATCCGACCACTGGCAACCAGGAAGTGGATTGCGGCGGAGACCGGAGCCGGTTACCGGAGGCCCCGGGGGAGCGGAGGAAGGTATGTACATCTTTATTTTTTTTACTGCCGGCACTATGGGGGACAATTTTTATGGTCTGGAGTTCTCCTTTAGTGTCTAGTCCAGTGATGTCTAGTCCAGTGATATCTAGTCCATTAATGTTTAGTCCATTAATGTTTAGTCCAGTGATGTCTGCGTCTATAGGATTCCTTGTTCTCAGAACCGTTTCCTTATTTAAAAGATATTAGATAATATGATTTCATGTCTCAAGTTTATTACATCTCGTTATTTATATGGAACCTCCCTGGATTCTTTGAATTTTAACTCTCTAGAGTCAAGATTAAATGGCTGACAACATGCAATAGGAAGCAATGGGTGACAACACTTGATCTCCAAGCTCCTATTTAGTTGCAGAATTCTTACTCACCAGTGAAAAACTGCTGATCCCACACACTGGAGGCAGCAGGAAGGATATAGGGGGACATGTATCAGTAATGGTGTAGCAATATGTGATTTTATGTATGTTTTTTTGCGTCAAATGGAGCATATTTGCGCCAAAATGATCAATTGTCGTCCGCAAGTTTGTAATTTTGGCACAAATGTAGCCCTACAAAAGGCGCAGACCCCTGAATTCCAGGCAGTAAATCTGACTTTGGGACATTCTGTTGTTGTAGCTATTTTCTCTGTCACTTTATTCATAGTGTAGATTTTCGCCTAAATGAAGGTATTTGCGCCTAAACTTGCGCCAAATTGAAAAGTCGCAATTAATGAATTCCAGACCAAAGAATGATTGTAACTGAAATCACGACTAACAAAGTGAAATCAGTGATTTTGTTCTAAACCATTTGGCGCAATTGTTTGTCGCAAAAAGTGACATAAAAGGAAATTTGAGACAAATCACAGACAAAAAACCAGGGTAAAATCCTTCATACATACCCCCATAGTCTTCTAGCTGGAGACAGAGAAGTAACTTGAAGCTCTTTAAAGTGGAATTTATTTTTTTTCAAATTAACTGGTGGCAGAAAGTTGTACAGATTTGTGAATTAATTCTATATAAAAATCTTAATCCTTCCAGTACTTATCAGCTTCTGTATGCTCCACAGGAAGTTGTGTAGTTCTTTCCAGTCTGACCACAGTTCTCTCTGCTGACACCTCTGTCTGTGTCAGGAACTGTCCAGAACAGGAGAGGTTTGCTATGGGGATTTGCTCCTGCTCTGGACAGATCCTGACACGGACAGAGGTGGCAGGAGAGAGCACTGTGATCAGACTGGAAAGAACTACACAACTTCCTCTGGAGCATACAGCAGCTGGTAAGTACTGGAAGGATTAAGATTTTTATATAGAAGTAATTTACAGATCTGTAGAACTTTCTGGCACCAGTTGACTTGAAAACAATTTTTTTCCACCGGAGTTCCCCTTTAACCTGAACCCTCTCAACCTACAATGTGTCATTTGTGATACGGGTGTTTTCCTATTTGGCAGGGGCACCGAGGCCTTGGTGTAACATCTTCATCTGTACTCACTAAATCTAGAGGGTTTATCTTTCAAAGAAAAAAATTTGCCAGCATCCAAACTTACATGGAGGGATGCATGGAAGCCAATGCTACCAAAGAAAACTTGGCTTTAACATCCAGTAAGAACTTCCAAGTTAAACAAATGTATAAATTACTTCTATTTAAAAATCTTAATCCTTCCAGTACTTATCAGCTGTCCAGAGCAGGAGCAAATCCCCATAGTGAACCTCTCCTACTCTGGACAGTTCCTGACATGCACAGAGGTGTCAGCAGAGAGCACTGTGGTCAGACTGGAAAGAAATTGAAAAAGAAAAGTACTTCCTCTGGAGCATACAGCAGCTGATAAGTAGGGGAAGGATTAAGATTTTTGAATAGAAGTAATTTACAAATCTGTTTAACTTTCTGGCACCATTTGATTTAAAAAAAAAATAAACTGTCTTCCACCGGAGTACCCCTTTAAATCTAACAGGTAGCATACACAGAGGTCCGATACTGGTGCATTTTAACCCCTTGCCGGGTTTATTCGCCCCTGCAGCACGGGAAGGTTATGAAGCGAGCTCAGAAGCTGAGCTCGCATCATACCCGCACGGTTCCGGCTGCTATCAGCTATCAGCAGTTCCGGCGGATATCCGGCATTAACTCTTTAGACGTGTCGATCAAAGTTGATTGTCGCGTCTAAAAGTGAAAGTAAAAGCATCCCGGCAGCTCAGTCGGGCTGATCAGGACATCGCGATAAAATCGCGTTGTCCCGCTCAGCTGGGATGCAGCAGGAGGGTGGCTTACCTGCCTCCTGCGCGTCCGAACGGCGATTGATTGGACTGGACTGAAATCCAGGCTTGAGCAATCAACCGCCGATAACACTGATCAATGCAAAGTTATGGCTTTGCAGTGATCTGTGTAAAAGATCAGTGTGTGTAGTGTTATAGGTCCCTATGGGAGCTATAACACTGCAAAAAAAAGTGGAAAAAAAAGTTAATAAAGATTGTTTAACCCCTTCCCTAATAAAAGTTTGAATCACCCCCCTTTTCCCATAAAAAAAGACCTGTGTAAATAAAAATAAACATATATGGTATCGCCGCGTGCGTAAATGTCCGAATTATAAAAATATATTGTTAATTAAACTGCACGGTCAATGGCGTACACGCAAAAAAAATCCAAAGTCCAAAATAGGGAATTTTTGGTCACTTTTTATAACAAAAAAATGAATAAAAAGCGATCAAAAAGTCCGATAAAAACAAAAATGTTACCGATAAAAACTTCAGATCACGGCGCAAAAAATTAGACCTCATACCACCCCATACGTGGAACAATAAATAAGTTATAGGGGTCAGAAGACAATTTTAAACGTATAACTTTTCCTGCATGTAGTTATGTTTTTTCCGAAGTACGACAAAATCAAACCTATATAAGTAGGGGATCATTTTAATCGTATGGACCTACAGAATAAAGATAAGGTGTCATTTTGTATGAAAAATGCACTGCGTAGAAACGGAAGCCCCCAAAATTTACAATATGGCGTTTTTTCTTCCATTTTGTCGCACAATGATTTTTTTCCCGTTTCGCTGTAGATTTTTGGGTAAAATGACTGATGTCATTACAAAGTAGAATTGGTGGCGCCAAAAATAAGCAATCATATTGATTTTTAGGTGCACAATTGAAAGGGTTATGATTTTTAAAAGGTAAGGAGGAAAAAACGAAAGTACAAAAACGGAAAAACCCTATGTCCTTAACCCCTTAACGACCACTGACGTAAATGTATGTCCTGGTTTGACGGGACTTCCCGCACCAGGACGTACATTTACGTCCTGTGTATGACCGCGAGCATCGGAACGGTGCTCGCGTCATACATGGCAGGTTCCGGCTGCTAGTAGCAGCCGGGGACCCGCCCGTAATGGCCGACATCCGCGATCGCGCGGATGTCCGCCATTAACCCCTCAGATGCCGTGATCAATACAGATCACGGCATCTGCAGCAGTGCGGTACTTTGAATGAATGATCGGATCGCCCGCAGCGCTCAGCATGGCGGCCGGAGGTCCCCTCACCTTGCTCCGGCCATCTCCCGGGGTCTTCTGCTCTGGTGTGCGATCGAGCAGACCAGAGCAGAAGATCACCGATAATACTGATCAGTGCTGTTTCCTATACACAGCACTGAACAGTATTAGCAATCAAAGGATTGCTATAGATAGTCCCCTATGGGGACATAAAAAGTGTAAAATAAAAGTTGAAAAATTTAAAAATAAAAAGTAAAAAAAAAGTGAAAAATCCCCTCCCCCAATAAAAATGAAAATTGTCAGTTTTTCCCATGTTACCCCCAAAAAGCGTAATTTTTTTTTTTATAAACATATTTGGTATCGCCGCATGCGTAAATGTCCGTACTATCAAAATAGAATGTTAATTATCCTGTATGGTGAATAGCGTAAACATCAAAAATTTAAAAAGTCCAAAAATGCAGCTTTTTTGACACATTTTATAAAAAATGATCTCAAAGTTTTATATATGAATATGTGGTATCAATAAAAAGTACAGATGACGGCGCAAAAAATGAGCCTTCATACCGCCCTATATATGGAAAAATGAAAAAGTTATAGGTGGTCAGAATAGGGCGATTTTAGATTACTGATTTTGTACAAAAAGTTTTAGATTTTTTTTAAGCGGTACAAAAATCTAAAAGTATCTAGCCATGGGTATCATTTTAATCGTATTGACCGACAGAATAAAGAACACATGTCATTTTTACCGTAAAGTGTATAGTGTGAAAACAAAACCCTCCAAAATGCGCAAAATTGTGGTCTTCATTTAAGTTTCCTCCGTAAAAAAAAATATTTTGGGTTCGCCGTACATTTTATGGTAAAATGAGAGGTTTCATTACAGAGTACAATTGGTCATGCAAAAAACAAGCCCTTATATGGGTCTGTAGATGGAAATATAAAGGAGTTATGGATTTTAGAAAGCAAGGAGAAAAAAACGAAAACGCAAAAATAAAATTGGCCTGGTCCTTAAGGTGAAAATGGGCTTGGTCCTTAAGGGGTTAAGGGGTTAAGCATTGCAGGGGGGGGGGGCACCTTGGGCTCTCTACCACTACAAGGTTTCTTAGATTAGTTGTTGTGTCCTCATGATCTAAAATACAGTGAAGTATGTGAAATGCGCTCATACTCAACTAGTGACGAAACATAGACATGATTTATTGGGCCATCTCTAGTAAATGGCCTATGGGTAAATCCTGATTTAACCCTCCATACACTTCTTGCAACTAGTCTTCTAACTAGTGATTTTTCTAATGTGGACATGGTCTTGCATGAAATAGTTTACATTACATTTATCAAATAGAGAAAAGTGGACAACATGGACAACAATGATTCTTATCATTTAGATATAGTGTTAAAGCTTGTGTTCTATGGATTGGCGTCATATCTTTCTGTCTATAACCAACATACAATAAAGAGGAATTTACAGTAGATGTCTCATTCTTCCGGTGATTTAGCCCATTAAAATCTAGACACTGTAACATATAATCCATATATATAATGCAGTTTGCTTCAAATATGATAAAGGTAAAAGCAAAGAAAAGCAACTAGCTGTAAATTGATGTAAAGAAGAAAGAAAAAAACAACAAAATTCAATAAAGTAAACTGAACAGATGTTATTAAACCGGCCAAGAGATGGTCCTGGACCGAGGAACGTCTTCAGTCCCTGATAGATTCTGGTTTATAACATGAAGTTTTGTCTCCTCTTCTAATGGAGACGTATTGATCGGTGGCTTTACACAAGACCATTAAAGACTGGATAGCTAAACAGCAAACATGGCTCTGACCGCTCCTCGGGGACGGGACGTCTTCATGTTATTTCTTCATATTTAATTAACCTTCTTTTGTCAAAAATGATCTCATCCCATCTTCTATTCTATAGATCAGTGGTGGCTCAGAACAGAAGTAGCCCTTCTGTACTCTATTGGTCCTATCAGGTGGACTCAGTTCCAGTCCTCTGGCCTCCTCACTCCTCAGAACACTCGTCATCCCTTTTATTTTATAAAGAGTTATTCATGTTAATGTGCCTTTAAGTATTGTTGCTAAGCCTGTGTAACCAAGGAAGGTGCCAGTGACCAGGTGACTTGTAGATGACCTATGGGAGTCCTCAAAATTGTTTCCTTATATAGCAGGGAGGAGCTAGCATAGTCAGTTCTGAATTCTGTTCTGAGGTACAGCCAAGTCAAGACCTGAGAGTGTCTGGTGTCCTGAGGGAGACCAAGGCCTAACCAAGCAGCCACACTTCCACCAACAATGAACCCCCTTCAGGGGAAAGTCAAAGCCTGGTAAGAAACTACAGGGGAGAAGTCTAGTCAGCATTGTCAAGTCTGTCAAGTCTAAAGTAAGCGTGGGACTGCATAATTGAGTCCAAGTCCACTACAAGTACCAACAAGCCCACAAGTCTCTTAAAGTCACTGGTCATCTCATTGGGCCTGAACTGAGCTGTAAAGACTTTTAACATCTGTCTGCCTCAGTAAAGCTGCCGTTGTTCCATAAACTTTCATCGGAGTGATTATTTGCCCCGCGCCTGGCCCAGGAACCAGCGGCCATACCTCGGGTGGTGTAGAGGATAACCATGCCCTGGTGTCATGAATACCAAGGGTTAATAACATCTGCAATGTAGAACACAGTCCAGCTCACCTCTCCGTGCTCGGACCGATGCCCGGCAAGGCACCCAGCAATACTGAAGAATAAACAGGAGGTCCAGCACTACGATAATATGCAGCTTTATTCCGATAGACATCACACGGTGAAAGCGAAAGTTAATAACATCTGCCCTTAGGGTAACAAGATCTGGCCTCATCACACCCCTCACCACAGATCAGATCCATAAGGGATTCATAGAAATGTAGCTTGTTTAAAGTTCTTAGAAGTTCCAAGGAAGTGTCCATGTTATTTTCGAATCATTCCAAGCAGGCCTGGTGCCAGGATTTTTGCCACCCTAGACGAAAGCTAATTTTTCCGCCCCTTGACCTCATCTATTGGCTCCTCCCGATGTATGGAGGCGCACGCTGAGGTCAGGATGTTTGACACATCTGACCTTAGTGATCGCCCCTGTCTGCCTTGGAAGGGCGCTGTGCTCCTCCAGGATGCTGAGAAAAGCAGACTATTATAGTACGGGTGGGGTGGGGGTAGCGTGGCGGGGTTTTGCTTGATGGGCAGGTACTCTAGATGGGTGACTGCTTCAGATTCTGGCTAACTTAATTGCAGCAGGCAGAGCGACGCCCCCATCAAGAGGGCTCTTTAAGCGGCTGACTATTTTGCCTGATTCTAAGTACATAATAAAGGGGAACCATGTGGCTGCTGTGGGGCCCCTGTCAGGATGGAACCAGGTCCTAAGAAAAGGGGACAATGGCTCAAGGATCAAGGAGACAAGTACCAGGCCTTTCTGTCCTGGATGGCAAAACCTGGCAACATATATTGAGGCCCATTTGTGAATCTAAGACACTGTAATATCTAAGACTGTTGAGACCCAATTAGCTCCTAGCAGGTTATAACTACCCCTCCCCCTTATTACAATAATTAATTAAATAATAACTGACACAATAACAATTTAACTTTTCCGTGGGTGGGAATCGGCCACAGCTTTATTTATAAAATTACTTATATAAATAACAATTTAACTGTAACAAAGACACCGATTGGCTTCTTACCAACCCGAGAGGTGCTGCCACACCGTCCTGTGTGGAGGTCTACCCCGGGTTGACCCCGCTTTCACCGTCTTCTTACCGCCAAGCTGTGACTTACAATAAACAGAGATACAAAAAGGGAGGGAGGGCAAAACTCCGGGTCCTGGGCAGATTGAGGGGGGAAGGGAGGCACCACAGCTATAAATACCCAGGGGAGGGCCCCTGAAAGCCCGGGAAACTATTAAACCCCTGATTGGTGCACTCCTTCCCCCCTACCCATGGGACATACCACTGTAGCCCCTGGCAAGTTTTACAGGCGGGGGAGGGGGCTAAAAAACCTTGCCTGTACATTTCTTCACCCCTTAACTGCTCACCAGTCAGGGGGCAAGCTAGTTATGCACAGCTTGCCCCTCCACAACTCAATGGGAATTTATGGCCCCAGCAAAATACAGTGGGACAAAAAAGTATTTAGTCAGCCACCAATTGTGCAAGTTTTCCCACTTAAAAATATGAGAGAGGCTGTAGTTTTCATCATAGGTATACCTCAACGATGAGAGAAAAAAAATCCATAGAATCACATTGTCTGATTTTTTAAGAATTTATTTGCAAATTTTGGTGGAAAATAAGTATTTGGTCACCTACAAACAAGCAAGATTTCTTGCTCTCACAGACCTGTAACTTCTTCTTCAAGAGTCTCCTCTGTCCTCCACTTGTTACCTGTATTAATGTCACCTGTTTGAACTTGTTATCAGTATAAAAGACACCTGTCAACAACCTCAAACAGTCACACTCCAAACTCCACTATGGCCAAGACCAAATTGCTGTCGAAGGACACCAGAAACAAAATTTTAGACCTGCACAAGGCTGGGAAAACTGGATCTGCAATAGGAAAGCAGCTTGGTGTGAAAAAATCAACTGTGCGAGCAATTATTAGAAAAGACCACTGATAATCTCCCTTGATCTGGGGCTCCACGCAAGATCTCACCCCATGGTGTCAAAATGATCACAGGAACGGTGAGCAAAAATCCCAGAATCACACGGGGGGGGGGGGGGGGGGGATTGTGGGTGGACCTAGTGAATGACCTGCAGAGAGTTGGGACCAAAGTAACAAAGGCTACCATTAGTAACACACTACACTGCCGGGTACTCAAATCATACAGTGTCAGACGTGTCCCCCTGCTTATGCCAGTACATGTCCGGGCCTTGTCTGAAGTTTGCTAGAGAGTATTTAGATTATCCAGAAGAGCATTGGGAGAATGTCATATGGTCAGATAAAACCAAAGTAGAACTTTTTGGTAAAAACCACTTGTGTTTGGAGGAGAAATAATGTTGAGTTGCATCCAAAGAACACCATACCTACTGTAACGCACGGGGGTGGAAACTTCATGCTTTGGGGTTGTTTTTCTGCTAAAGGACCAGGACGACTGAGCCGTGTAAAGGAAAGAATGAATGGGGCCATGTATTGTGAGATTTTGAGTGAAACCCTCCTTCCATCATCAAGGGCATTGCAGAGAAACATGGCTGGGTCTTTCAGCATGACAATGATCCCAAACACACCGCCCGGGCAACAAAGAAGTGGCTTTGTAAGAAGCATTTCAAGGTCATGGAGTGGCCTAGCCAGTCTCCAGATCTCAACCCCATAGAAAACCTTTGGAGGGAATTGAAAGTCCGTGTTGCCCAGCGACAGCCCCAATACATCACTGCTCTAGAGGAGATCTGCATGGAGGAATAGGCCAAAATACCAGCAACAGTGTGTGAAAATCTTGTGAAGACTTACAGAAAATGTTTGACCTCTGTCATTGCCAACAAAGGGTTTATAACAAAGTATTGAGATGAACTTTTGTTATTGACCAAATACTTATTTTCCACCATAATTTGCAAATAAATTCTTTAAAAATCAGACAATGTGATTTCATGATTTTTTTCTCATTATGTCTCTCATAGTTGAGGTATACCTCTGATGACAATTACAGGCCTCTCATCTTTTTAAGTGGGAGAACTTGCACAATTGGTGGCTGACTAACTACTTTTTTGCCCCACTGTATAGCAGCCTCTTTTCGGAAGGGTCCCTGTCATTTCTGAGACTTTTGACATGTCGCAGAATCATCATAAAAGTTTTGACTGGCCGGGGTCTCAGTGCTGAGACCTTCACTGATCAGTAGAACAAGCAGGAAGACGTGAGATCCCCTCCTCGAACATTATTGCAGGGCATACATTAAAGATGATTGTGATGTGATAGCAACGTGATAGCATGCAGCAACAACTCAGGCTAGAAGCCCACAACAAATTAAAGTGGTTATCCAACATAAGGTAACTTTAGTATTCAATTGTCATACAGTAATGGACATGTTTAGGAAGGATCTGTGCTTGTGTTGGTGGTGAATGGCCATGTCCTGTGTCCCCTATCACATTGCTGGTTGGTTTTTGGGAGCTGGCTACTTCCTGTTTTTGTGGCCTCCCTCAGACTACGATCCCCAGGATCCTTTGTTTCAAAGTAGGAGCCGACTTTTTTCCCTCCCACACATCGGTCCCCCCCCCCCCCACACACCCATTGCAGCACAGCACAACCTGACACACAAGCTGTGGATCTGTGTGATGATAAATGCACACACATGTGCGCTGGTAACCTCATCAGGGGGCATTACACACAGCAGACAAAGCAGCCAAGCCCCATTTCAACACCTCACTTGTGATGTGTTGTCTTGGGCCGCACAACAAGCTGGGAAAGGTCCGAGACAACACTCATTTTGTAGGCTGCAGAAAATTTACTTTCGGGGAAAAGTAAGACAACGAAATTCAATGCCAGCCTCCAAACACAGGTAAGGGAAGTATATTAGTAACTAGATTAACTTTTCTGCCCCTTTCTCACATCCAAAGAACCAAAAATCCTGGAATACCCCTTTAAGTGTTTGCAGAAGAGTCCTTGCTCAGCTATTTCCTCTTAAAGATGGGAACCCAGGGATGGTACTGGGGCATTACACATTATCCCTGTACTAACACTGTGTGCAGTATCCCAAAGACCAAAATAATTCTTAAATGTTTTATATTTTGATCTTACAGTAAGTGTAGTTATGTTGGTGGGGGGCTCATTTTAAAGTTTTTCTGTGGGGTCATATGGTTACTAGTGATGGGCGCGAATATTCGCATTATGAATTTTTATCATGAATATCCCGAATATTGCGAATATATTCGCTATATATTCGGAAAAATACCAATATTCGCTTTTTTCCCCCGCATATTCTCATATTCCTTCTTTTCATTTGTGGACCAATTAGAATGATGCAAATACAGTTGTCAGAGGTTATCAACAACATCCCTAGCAACCAATAGTAAAGTTGACCACCCCCTCACTGTTTTCTTCCTGGAATACGCGCATATGCGAATATAACGAAAACGCGAAATTCACGAATATAGGACAAATATTCGTCTATATATTCGCAAAATATCGTGAATTCCAATATGGCCAATGCCGCTCATCACTAGTGGTTACTTTTAATGCCCCAAGATAAGACAATTATTTTAAAGGGGTACTCCGGTGAAAAGCTTTTTTCTTTTAAATCAACTGGTGGCAGAAAGTTAAACAGATATTTGTAAATTACTTCTATTAAAAAATCTTAATCCTTCCAGTACTTATTAGCTGCTGAATGCTACAGAGGAAATTCCCTTCTTTTTGGAACACTGATGACATCACGAACACAGTGCTCTCTGCTGACATCTCTGTCCATTTTAGCAGCCATGCAAAGCAGATGCAAAGCAGATGCAAAGCAGATGCAAAGCAGATGCAAAGCAGATGCAAAGCAGATGTATGCTAAGGGCAGCATGGTGGCTCAGTGGTTAGCACTGCTGCCTTGCAGTGCTGGGGACTTGGGTTCAAATCCCACTAAGGACAACAATAAATAAAGCATTATTATTATTATAATAACGTCAGCAGAGAGAACTGTGGTCGTGATGTCATCAGAGAGCATTCCAAAAAAAGAAAAGGATTTCCTCTGTAGTACTCAGCAGCTAATAAGTACAGGAAGGATTAAGATTTTTTAATAGAAGTAATTCACAAATATGTTTAACTTTCTGCCACCAGTTGATTTAAAAGAAAAAAGGTTTTCACCGGAGTACCCCTTTAAGCGGAGCTTCCTATAGGTGACCCTAGAGCAGTGTTTCCGAACCAGTATGCCTCCAGCTGTTGCAAAACTACAACTCCCAGCATGCCCGGACAGCCTTCGGCTGTCCGTACATGCTGGGAATTGTAGTTTTGCAACAGCTGGAGGCACACTTGTCGGAAAACTCCTCCTTCTGTAGTAGAACTGTTTTGCAGATTCCCACCTCCAATACTCCAGGGGATGGACGGAAGAAACCATTGTTTGTTATTGTGCCCATTTTCAGGAACATACCATTCTTTTTCTTCTCTCATCATTTTTTAAAAAGCGTTCCGTCCTGTCATGAGCGAAGAACGGAATATGTTCTGAGCGGCCGCGTGAGGATATCCCCAGGGCGTGGCACGAGTAGGTCAGCCAAACCATTGAAGAAATGTAAATGAACAAAGACATAAATCCAGTATCAACCTTTCATGGAACCCATTCAATGATAATAGTCACGTTGAACCTAGATGGAGACCATAACTGGAAACAACTGCGGCCGATTCCGGTTCTTTTGTCTTCTCGGTCCTTTCTAAGACGGGATTAAAGGAGATATTTTTCCTTGCAAATCCATATCCACAGCAGAGAACGACATGAATCACAATCAGGACTCAGTTCCCAAGAGGCTGCCAGAGATGGCGGGTGTATGAATACAACCTGAATTACCCATTCTGTCTGAGCTATCCCTATGTCTCATTACTTCGTATCCTATCTGAAAGGGTTATCTAGCTTAGAAATGTTTTTTTTGTTACATTTCTTTTAAAGGGGTACAACGGTGGAAAACAATTTTTTTTTTAAAAGGGGTACTCCGGTGAAAACCTTTTTTCTTTTAAATCAACTGGTGCCAGAAAGTTAAACATATTTTTATATTACTTCTATTAAAAAATCTTAATCCTTCCAGTACTTATTAGCTGCTGAATGCTACAGAGGAAATTCCTTTCTCTTTGGAACACTGATGACATCACGAGCACAGTGCTCTCTGCTGACATCTCTGTCCATTTTAGCAACCATGCATAGCAGATGTATGCTAAGGGCAGCATGGTGGCTCAGTGGTTAGCACTGCTGCCTTGCAGTGAAGGGGACTTGGGTTCAAATCCCACAAAGGACAACAATAAATAAAGTGTTATTATTATTATTATAATAACGTCAGCAGAGAGAACTGTGCTCATGATGTCATCAGAGAGCATTCCAAAAAGAAAAGAATTTCCTATGTAGTATTCAGCAGCTAATAAGTACAGGAAGGATTAAGATTTTTTAATAGAAGTAATTTACAAATATGTTTAACTTTCTGCCACCAGTTGAGTTAAAAGAAAAAAGGTTTTCACCGGAGTACCCCTTTAAATTAACTGGTGCCAGAAAGTTAAACAGATTTATAAATGATTTCTATTTAAACATCTTAATCCTTCCAGTAGTTATCAGCTGCTGTATGCTCCTCAGAAAGTTGTGTTGTTCCTTTCTGTCTGACCACAGTGCTCTCTGCTGACACCTCTGTCCCTGTCAGGAACTGTCCAGAGTAGGAGCAAATCCCCATAGCAAACCTATCCTGCTCTGGACAGTTCCTGAGAAGAGGAAGTAGAAAAAACAGAACCTTTTGGTGGGCGCTGATCGCAGAGTCCAAAGATGTCAAACACAATGGTGTCAGAAAAAAGTGCCAAAAGGCACTATGTTTATTAACAAGGTTCCAATAGTATATATATATTTGGCACTTTTTGCTGACACCATTGTGTTTGACATCTTTGGACTCTGCGATCAGCGCCCACCAAAAGGTTCTGTTTTTTCTACTTCCTCTTCTCATTTATATGGAAGAAGATTTGATCCTCTCCCTTTGGGCCTGGGCCTTGCAGTTCGCCTCATCTTCACTACCAATACCCCAAAAGGGGTGATAAGCCTATTTCCTCTTATATCTGGTGAGTGTTTTTTTTAAAGAGACCTCGCTCCCTCTGTCCCTACTGTGACTCTGGTGTCTGGGATAATACATGAGGCGCTGTCCTCTCTCCTCTTTCTTTTTCTCCTTCTCTATAGGCTGGACAGTTCCTGACATGGACAGAGGTGTCAGCAGAGAGCACTGTGGTCAGACAGAAAAGAAATTCAAAAAGAAAAGAACTTCCTATGGAGCATACAGCAGCTGATAAGTGCTGGAAGGATTAAGATTTTTAAATAGAAGTAATAAAAAAATCTGTTTAACTTTCTGGCACCAGTTGATTTAAAATAAAAATATAGTTTTCCACTGGAATTCCCCTTTAAGGGAATTTTGAATTAATGGAATAGGATCCCACATCACGGACCCTCATTATTATGCAAAAATTAGTTCAAAACATATCCAGAAATTACATGGTATAATAACCTGAACATGGACTAACATAGGGGTCATCTTTTACTTTCAATTTGCTCTATCTGCATGTTTAAAAGAGTAGTTAAAGGGATACTCCGGGAAAAAATATGTTGTTAAATCAACTGGTGACAGAAAGTTAAACAGATTTGTAAATTACTTCTATATAAAAATCTCAATCCTTGCAGTACTTATCAGATGCTGTATGTTCCAGAGGAAGTTGTGTAGTTCTTTCCAGTCTGACCACAGTGCTCTCTACTGTCACATCTATGTCAGGAACTGTTCAGAGTAGAAGCAAATCCCCATAACAAACCTCTCCTGCTCTTAACAATTCCTGACATGGACAGAGGTGACAGCAGAGAGCACTGTGGTCAGACTGGAAAGAACTACACGACTTCCTCTGGAGCATACAGTAGCTACTGGAAGGATTAGGATTTTTAAATAGACGTAATTTCATTTACTCCACCTACATTTTTACTACAGCTATTAAATGGGTACCCCAGAGGTGAAAAATGTTTTCAAATCAACCGGTACCAGAAAGTTATACATATTTGTAAATGGCTTCTATTTAAAAATCTTAATCCTTCCAGTACTTATCAGCTGCTATATTCTCCAGAGGACAGGAGAGGTATCATTTGTTTTATCAACTAGACAGAAGAAGCGACTGGACACTGCAGGCAAGGAAGGTAAGTGGATATAGCCAACACTGGTGTATATATGACGGTGGGGGTGGGATAAAACATGAAGCAGGGTACAGCGTGGTGCTCACATATAGCAATTGGAGCACACACCGGTTTGACTTGCTTGAAGTGGTTTATTTCAGTAGATTCTGATCCAACATCCCGACACCCCTAGACCAAACAGAGCTGGAGCGTCAGGAGCTATTCACCTGGACGTCCGCCTATTGACCTGGACGACCATTTGTTTTATCTCTTTATCAGCTATCTGCCCATGTCTGCAGTTATGAGCATGATATAGAGCGTACAGATTCCCTTTATAGTTTGCTGTGTTAGGGTAGGGTCACATGAAGTGTATTTCCTGCACATTTTCCATACAAATTTTTCATGTGTCCTATGTTCTAGCTATTAACAGTAGAAGCAAAGTGGATCTAATAAACACCTATCTAATATCTACTGATAATCTGTGCCGATTTTTCCCACTGAAGTCAACCTCCACTTCCTATCCGGAGAAAAATCTTTATATCCCTTGCAACCTACTTGTATATACAGCACTTATATTTACAAAACAGACATATTCAGCTGCAACTTCTAATAAAAAGCCCAAAAGAACTTTTTTGTTTATTTTGTTTCCATCTTTATTGTTAGTATGTAGCAATAACTTCTGTGTTGTAATAAAAGTTTGCTAGTTCATTAGTAGAACACACATTACTCTCCGATCCATTATTGATAAATGATGCTTATTATAAAGCGCCGTGTGTCATCAGAACATTTAGAATTGAAGGCTGTAATGAAAACGTTCTGTTATTAATGAATCAAGCATAAAAAAAATGAATTAATCTGACAATAGGATGCAAGTTGAGTAATGTGCTACATTAGCCCGGGGCCTATGGAAAACTGGGAAGCAATTAAGAGCAATTAATTTAAAATGAGTTTGGGAACAGACTTTATTGTGAAGAAAGTAGCATTTTTTTTAGGTTACTTAGAACTTTTCTGTGTTAGTTGTAGAGATGCCCTGCTGTGAAAATGCGGCATTACACTTATTCGCCATAGCTAACAGGGTACAGTATGCCCAACAGCATTAGGAAGGAATTTTTTTTTATAAAGCTTCCAAGATAAGGATTAAAATTACAGGTCACCAATGGCTTTAAAGGGGTTACCTACACTTCAGATGACCCCATTTCACATATCCCTCACAGGCCCTCTGTGAAATAAAGTATAAAATGTCTAGGAATTCTACACAATGTCTAAAACTTGAAGGCAAAATATAAAATAACATGTTTCCCATCACGTAACAGTGCACTAAATACCTGCTTGGATGATCAGCCCTAAACGGTGACCCCCAAGTTGGCGAAAGTCCCAATGCTGGTCAACAGAATAGTCAAGCAGTCCGGGTCAGCAACACACAGCCAAGATGATCAACAAGCAGTCCGGGTCAGCAACACACAGCCAAGATGATCAAGACAAAATAATCAACCAGAGGTTAATCAGTAAACAATCTAAAGGGTCAGAACCAAGAGAGAGAGAAGCGAGGTACAAAATCTGAGACAAATCAATGTTTTGGTCAGGAAACAAGCATAGGTTAGGTCACAGGAGGTCAAATGCACTAAAGGAACACGGGAATATGAACATGAGTGATAGGTGAAAACCTCGATCAAAGGCACAAGTGGATATACAGAGTAAGATTATATGTTCCACCAGCCAGAATCATGTACTGTATTTACCCTGACCACACCCTATACAACTACAATTTCAATCTTATGTCAAGGTACCTTTGCTAAAGGTTTTTAGTCCAGGGGTAGTGACCAGGGGATTCCGTGGCTAAAGTCTATACCTCCTTGCAGGGTTTAAAGGGGTATTCTCAACTCATTTTGATGTGACTAATAATTGTAGAGAGAAAGAATACAGGGGAGAGCACACCTACTCTGACCTACTGATACCAATATTAGGTGGGATACCAGCCTTCAAACTCAAGGATCCAGCTGAACAATAGATGACATGACAAATCAAGGTATAGGATCAATAAATAACAACAAAGAAACAATAGCATGCATGCACTCAGTACTCCAACAGTGTCTAGAAGTCCGTAGGTCGGGAGTCACGGGACATCATACCGGGATGAGTAGAAGCGCTCAGAGGCAACTCCGGTCGTTTCACGCGACTATGCGCGCTTCTTCCGGCCTCCAATCTACGTCATTGCGCTGCTTCTTATGTAACATGTGACAGTAACCATGGCAGCGTGTAAACAAGGATGCACACCTTACGCAATAAGTGAAAAACTTTATTCAAAACGTGGGGATAAAAACGAATAAGCTAAAATGGAATAGAGATAGCACTAATGGGCGATGAGAAAGACTGCGTACTACTGGAACGGCTAAATTGAATTAAAATAAGGGGATAAATCTACTCTATCATTGAAGCCAGCTGGACCCTGAGCATTGTAGTTCAGGATCCAACGGACCTCACGCTGTAATAAAAGAACATGTCTGTCACCTCCTTGTTCCAACTGTATCACACGTTCAAGGCCTCCAAACCGGAGGACATTACAATCATTGATGTGATATTTGGTTAGGTGCTCAGCTAGCCTCGGGATCCCTTTTCCTGTTCTCAAAGAATATAAATGTTCTCTAAAACGTATGCACAACTGGCGTTTTGTTTTACCAATATAGAACATATTGCAGGGGCATACTATATAGTAAACTACATAGGTACTTCTACATGTAATTGGTTGGGTAATATTATGTGAAATACCACCTAGGGTACACGACTTAGCACAAGTATTAAATTGGCAGTACTTACAACTGCCACATCTGGGGTTGCCAACTGTACCAACACCTGTGAGCCAGCAGCTTGTATCTATGCCCTTCTTCTTCTTCTTCTTTTAATTTTTAATGTAATCAACTATTGTTTTGTTCTTTCTATACGTGACCACTAGTTGTCTATTGGCCACCTCCTTCAGATCACTATCATTTTCAAGGATGTACCAGTGTCTCCTTACCGTATTGTTAATTTGGGAGTTCACCTGAGTATTCATGCATTTTTACGTGTTTTATATAGCATCTCCCTTCTATCCATGGACTTAATTTTCTCATAAGCTGTTTTGATGACAGATAATGGGTATCCTCTTTCAAGAAGTCTCTGTTTTAGTTCTCCTGTTTGTCTCCCGTAGTTACTGGGATCACTGTTGATCCTTTTGAGCCGAATAAATTGGCTGAATGGGATACCTTTTTGTGTGTACGGGGTGAGAGCTTATATAATGCAGCATGGTATTCTTTGCAATGTCCTTCCTATGTCCCTCTGTGATAATGCCCTCTGGTGTGGCTATAATTTTCATGTCTAGGAATTCCAGCTGGGAGCCTCCAAAGACGTTGGTAAATCTAATGTTCATGTCGTTCGCTTCATTAAGGTAAGTGACAAATTGTTGGAACGTAGCTTTTAGTCCCTCCCAAACCCAATCAAGATGTTGTCTACTAATCTTTTGAAAGCTTTAATATATTTGACATATGGATTGTGGGTGGAAAATATATATATATTTTCTCAAAAACGGCAAGAAATAGATTTGCCACGAGATGGGCATGCCCATTGTGGTGCCGTTTTTTTGTTTATACCAGACCTGGCTACATTGGAATGTATTATGGGAGAGTATGAAATGTGTGGCCTGTACACACACATAGTGGGGGATGCAGGTGTACAGGCTCTCAACATCCACCAACACTAGCGGTAAGTATCCTGCCAATAAAAATAGTCAAAAAACAAAACATCATTACAATCCTTAAGATAAAATGGAATCTCTAGAAGTAATGGGTAGAGAGCCCAATCTAGGTACTTAGAAAGGTACACAATTTGGCGGCCGGGAGGATCGATCCGTGACTTATGTACCTTTGGCAACAGGTAGGTTTTTTCGGGTACATCGGCAATAGCTTCTCAGCAGTACGGTGAGCATGACCACCACTCCCCCTCCTTTATTCGCTTTTGTCACTGTAAGATTTGATTGTGTAGCCAGCTAGTCTAGAGCTTTCTTCTCGTTCGGTGTTAAATTACTATCTTGATTTGGGTGTACAGGCTATAAGCCATTTTCTTGAACATACAGAAAAATCCGGTGAGTTTATTGATTTCATTTCGGAGGCCACACATTTCATACTCTCCCATAATACATTCCAATATAGCCAGGTCTGGTATAAACAAAAAAAATGGCACTGCGATGGGCACGCCAATCTCGTTCACATATGCAAATCTATTTCTTGACGTTTTTGAGAAAAATATATATCTTTCACCCACAATCCATATGTGAAATATATTAAAGCTTTCAAAAGATTAGTACACAACATCTTGATAGTTTGGGAGGGACTAGCAGCTACGTTCCAACAATTTGTCACTTACCTCAATGAAGCGAACGTCATAAACCTGAGATTTACCAGTGTCTTTGGAGGCTCCCAGCTTGAATTCCTAAACATGAAAATTATAGCCACACCAGAGGGCATTATCACAGAGGGACATAGGAAGGACATTGCAAAGAATACCAAGCTGCATCATATGAGCTCTCACCCCGTACACACAAAAAGAGGTATCCCATTCAGCCAATTTATTCGGCTCAAAAGGATCAACAGTAGCTACGGGAGATAAGCAGGAGAACTGAAATGGAGACTTCTTGAAAGAGGATACCCATTATCTGTCATCAAAACAGCTTATGAGAAAGTTAAGTCCATGGATAGAAGGGAGATGCTATATAAAACACGTAAAAAAGCCAGAGATAAAAGATTTGTATTCTCCTTCATGAATACTTAGATGAACTCCCAAATTAACAATACGGTAAGGAGACACTGGTACATCCTTGAAAATAATAGTGATCTGAAGGAGGTGGCCGATAGATAACCAGTGGTCACGTATAGAAAGAACAAAACAATAGCTGATTACATTAAAAATGAAAAGAAGAAGAAGTCAATGTAGAGAAAAGAAAATGACCCTTATGATGGTGCTGCTGGTTCCATTAAGAAGTGGAAGCCAAACCAGGAGTATTGTCAAACACTGGAGTGGTTTATTAAGCATAAAAATGTACTTTTATTGTTTTTCATGCTTAATAAACCACTCCAGTTTTTGACAATACTCCTGGTTTGGCTTCCACTTCTTACTGGAACCAGCAGCGCCATTATTAGGGTCATTTTCTTCTCTCTACATTGACTTCCATCAGGACTGGATGACTCCTTCTCCTGGAACCCGGGCTTAGCAGCTGTTCCTCCTCTTCACACTGGTAACCTACTTGGTGGGTTGATTTGCAAATTTTAATTCGCTCTAGGTGAGCGGCCACTACCTAAGAGTGACTCTTGCCTAGTGATGGCTTCCGTCTTATTATCACAAATTATTTTAAGTGGTAACACACAAGGCGCCTCCATTGGTCTCTTTTTTCTTCCATTTTCAGAAGAAGGGCATAGATACAAGCTGCTGGCTCACAGGTGTTGATCCGGTTGGCAACCCCAGATGTAGCAGTTGTAAGTACTGCCAATTTAATACTTGTGCTAAGTCGTGTACCCTAGGTGGTATTTTACATAATATTACCCAACCAATTACATGTAGAAGTACCTATGTTTGTTACTATATAGTATGCCCCTGCAATATGTTCTACATTGGTAAAACAAAACACCAGGGTGACCAATGGGACCCCACCAGAGTCTCCCCCATAAAAGCCCTGGGAGGAGTTTCTTCTCTCTCTTAGTTCCTGAGTCTTTTCTGAGGTGCAGTTGAGCCTAAGAGTCTGTGGTCATAGGAGCCTCAAGTCAAGTCTGCAGCCACAAGCTACAAGTCTACACGTAAGATAAAGTCCCAGCTTAGTCTGTCTCCAGTCAAGTCAAGTCAGTCACTGTCATCTATTGTCAAGTCAACGAGGCCTGCACTAAATTGTCCAAAACCACTGCAAGTCCCAGCAAGCCCTTAAGGTCTCTGAAGGCACTGGTCACCTCTGTGAGCCCGGCTACACTGTATAGACTGTACCATCTGTCATTCAGTAAGGCTACCGCTGTCCGTAACTTGGCGTCGGGGTCATTATTGCCCCTGTGCATAGCCCAGGATCCAGCAGTATACCTTCGGGTGGTATTGAGGATAAACCACGCCCTGGCGTCACAAATCTGACTCTAGGGTAATTCCATCTGCCCTGCATCTCACACCCCATACCACACTTTCATTTCTTTGTTGTTATTCATTTTGATGTGAATAGGCCCCAAATTTTAAAAAAATAATTTAAGGAACCTTCAGCCATACACTCCTGGATAGAATTTTTTTGAATAATAAAGTTATTTATTACACATTGCATTAGTTTCCTATTCATTCTCCTCCATGACGCCTAAGTGTAAGCCTAATGTGTACTTTGTGCCAGGACACTTATGTCTTCTCACACCTGCTTGCTTTCGAGCTTCACTAAGTTCTTTTTACCCCAGGATCCTAATGTTTACATGCTCTAATTGCCGGCACATAGTAGGACGTGGAGACATAGAATTCTTGTCACTCCAGGGCTGATATGCTCTATAAACGCAGGAGGCACAAAGTCACAGGAACTCAGTACTTACATGCTGTGTGCAATCTTATACAGTAGGCACGAGCCTGATGGGCATCGATATATGGGTTCTCAAGCCATCCATGTATGACGGGCCTTATGGTCATGTGTGTTTAGACTAATTAATAAGCAATCCAAGGACAATGCTTATATGTTGCATAGCAGTCTCCAAACTGTGACCCTCCAGCTGTTAAAAAACTACAACTCCAAGCATGCCAGGACAGCCGTTGGCTGTCCAGGTGTGGTGGCCCAGTACAGAAGTGGCCCTTCTGTACACTGTTGGTCCTATCAGGTTGACTCAGTCCCAGTCTCCTAGCCTCCACACTCCTCAGGACTCTCATCACCCAGTCTGTCATGTAAAGAGTTAATGTATTATATTCATGTTAATGTGCCTTTAAGTATTGTTGCTAAGCCTGTGTGACCAGGGAAGGTGCCAGTGACCAGGTGACTTGTTGGTGACCTATGGGACCCCTCCAAATTGCTCCCTTATATACCAGGGAGGAGCTAGCCTAGTCAGATGAGTTTAGTGCATACTGAGATAAAGTGAAGACCTGAGAGTGTCTGATGTCCTGAGGGAGACCAAGGCCTAACCACGCAGCCACGCAGCAACTATCTGTGGAACCCCCTACAGGTGAAAGTTAAAGCCTGGTAAGCCTAAATACAGGGGAGAAGTCTAGTCAGCATAGTCAAGTCTGTCAAGTCTAAAGTCAGCGTGGGACTGCATAATTGAGTCCAAGTCCACTACAAGTCCTAGCGAGCCCACAAGTCTCCTAAAGTCACTGCTCATCTCCTTGGGCCTAAACTGAGCTGTAAAGACTTTTAACATCTGTCTGCCTCAGTAATGCTGCCGTTATTCCGTAACCTTGCATCGGAGTGATTATTTGCCCCATGCCTGGCCCAGGAACCAGCGGCCATACCTCAAGTGGTGTGGAGGATAACCATGCCCTGGCGTCACGAATACCAAGTGTTAATAACATCTGCACTTAGAGTAATAACATCTGCCCTTTATCACACCCCTCACCACACAGGCATGCTGGGAGTTGTAGTTTTGCAACAGCTGGAGGGCCACTGTATTGGCACAACAAAATGCATTGTTATATGTAAGGAAAAATTTGTATCTAGGAGTGACCTCATGCATTTTTTTTCCACAGGTGTTAAATAGGCACTCTCAGATTTAAAAAAATGATATGTTGTACATCTTGGCAAAACATTGACCTTTCTAATATGCTTCATAAAAAATTTTATCTGTTTTTTATGGAAATTGTGGCTTATAAAAATATAAATTAAACACCACTAGGGGTCCCCATACCATCCAGAACATAATCCTGTCTGGCTGCAGCATCATCTTTGTCCCAGCTGAAGCACAGGAAGTGAGGTCGGGACTAGCACTCCTCTGTGCTCACTCTGTTTTCAAGCTGCAGTCTGATAGGACAGTGATTGGTTGAAGAGACCCAGCACTGCAGTGATTGGTTGAAGAGACCCAGCACAGCACAGCAGACTCAAGGAGAAAGTGAATGCATGATGAGTGAGGTGATGAGTAAAGCTTAAATAAAAACTAGACCAAGTGATTGGCACCAATGGCATCATTCAATGACTGTACTATTCATTCCAGTTTAGAAGACAGTGCCACTGGTGCCAGTCACTTGTCACTTGGTCTAGTTTTTAGTTAAACAAATAACATTTTTACGATGAAATGAAAAAGCTAGATGAGTACAAGTTCAGTGAAGATGAAGGGTGGTCCCAAAGAACCTCATTCTGGTGCTACAAGTGATAGGTGCGATGTAATTACAGGTCTGTCATAATATTGTAACAATAGTACATGTACTTTCGAGAGTGCGATAGATGTCTATTGACAAGGTACTGTGCAACAAAGATACCGGGGCACTCATGATTCGGTGATCAGGTGTTCGCTTCTCTATTTAAAAAGGTGCAATTGACATCATGGTCCAGCGGGACGCCAGGAAGAGTGTAAGGCAACCTACTGACAAGTAGTGGAATGTTAACACCAGGTCCACCAACTAGAGACATTGATGGGCATGGTGTTTTGGACCACTGGGTCTAAGGACACAGGAATATACTGAGAGATTTACAAGGCCCGTTTAGAAAACCAGATGAAAAGCCTTTAAAACGTCTTTATATTCTTGTTGTGTTGTGAAACATCTTGTATTTATGGGAGATAATCAAGAGTCATCTACATATTGACACAAGGAAGTCCTAACTTGGAATATTTTTACAGAGGTCAATGCTTGCAGTCACCACTAGGTGCACATAGGTATTAACCCCTTAAGGACTCAGGGTTTTTCAGTTTTTGCACTTTCGTTTTTTCCTCCTTACCTTTTAAAAATCATAACCCTTACAATTTTCCACCTAAAAATCCATATTATGGCTTATTTTTTGCATCACCAATTCTACTTTGCAATGACATCAGTCATTTTACCCAAATATGGAAAACCCGAAACGGAAAAAAAAATCATTGTGCGACAAAATCGAAGAAAAAACGCCATTTTGTAACTTTTGGGGGCTTCCGTTTCTACGCAGTGCATATTTCGGTAAAAATTACACCTTATCATTATTCTGTAGGTCCATACGGTTAAAATGATATCCTACTTATATAGGTTTGATTTTGTCGCACTTCTGGAAAAAATCATAACTACATGCAGGAAAATTTATACGTTTAAAAATGTCCTCTTCTGACCCCTATAACTTTTTTATTTTTCCACGTACAGGTCGGTATGATTTTTGTTTTGATCGGACTTTTTGATCACTTTTTATTCATTTTTTAATGGTATAAAAAGTGACCAAAATACGCTTTTTTGGACTTTTTTTTGCGCGTACGCCATTGACCGTGCGGTTTAATTAATTATATATTTTTATAGTTCGAACATTTACGCACGCGGCGATACCACATATGTTTATTTATATATTTTTTTACACTGTTTAATTTTTTTTATGGGAAAAGGGGGGTGATTCAAACTTTTATTAGGGAAGGGGTTAAATGACCTTTATTAACACTTTTTTTTTACATTTTTTTTTGCAGTGTTATAGGTCCCATAGGGACCTATAACACTGCACACACTAATCTTTTACACAGATCACAGGTGTGTATTAACACGCCTGTGATCAGTGTTATCGGCGCTTGACTGCTCCTGCCTGGATCTCAGGCGTGGAGCAGTCATTCGCCGATCGGACACCGAGGAGGCAGGTAAGGGCCCTCCCGGTGTCCGGTCAGCTGTTCGGGACGCAGCGATTTCACCGCAGCGGTCCCAAACAGCCCAACTGAGCAGCCGGATCACTTTCACTTTCACTTTAGAAGCGGTGGTCAGCTTTGACCGCCGCTTCTAAAGGGTTAATACCGCACATCGCCGCGATCGGCGATGTGTGGTATTAGCCGCGGGTCCCGGCCGTTGATGAGCGCCGGGACCGACGTGATATGATACGGGATCGCGGCGCGATCCCGCTTCATATCGCGGGAGCCGGCGCAGGACGTAAATATAGGTCCTGCGTTGTTAAAGGGGTACTCCGGGGGAAGATATATATATTTATATATATATATATATATATATATATATATATCTATTGGTGCCAGAAAGATAAACAGATTTGTAAATTACTTCTATTTAAAAATCTTAATCCTTCCAGTACTTATCAGCTACTATATGCTCCAGAGGAAGTTGTGTAGTTCTTTCCTATCTGGCCACAGTGCTCACTGACGACACCTCTGTCCATATCAGGAACTGTCCAGAGTAGAAGCAAATCCCCATAGCAAACCTACAGTGGGGATCAAAAGTTTGGGCACCCCAGGTAAAAATTTTTAATTAATGTGCATAAAGAAGCCAAGGAAAGATGGAACATTCTCCAAAAGGCATCAAATTACAGATTAGACATTCTTATAATATGTCAACAAAAGTTAGATTTTATTTCCATCATTTACACTTTCAAAATAACAGAAAACAAAAAAATGGCGTCTGCAAAGTTTGGGCACCCTGCAGAATTGATAGCATGCACTGCCCCCTTTGCAAAGCTGAGACCTGCCAGTGTCATGGATTGTTCTCAATCATCATCTGGGAAGACCAGGTGATGTCAATCTCAAAGGTTTTAAATGCCCAGACTCATCTGACCTTGCCCCAACAATCAGCACCATGGGGTTCTTCTAAGCAGTTGTCTAGAAATCTGAAAATAGTTGACGCTCACAAAGCTGGAGAAGGCTATAAGAAGATAGCAAAACGTTTTCAGATGTCAATATCCTCTGTTCGGAATGTAATTAAGAAATGGCAGTCATCAGCAACAGTGGAAGTTAAAGCAAGATTTGGAAGACCAAGAAAAATATCAGACAGAACAGGATTGTGAGAAAAACAATTCAAACCCCATGTTTGACTGCACAATCCCTCCAGAAAGATCTGACAGACACTGGAGTTGTGGTACACTATTCCAATAAATAGAGATACTTGTACAAATATGGTCTTCATGGAAGGGTCATCAGAAGAAAACCTCTTCTACGTCCTCACCACAAAAATCAGCGTTTGAACTTTGCAAATGAACATATAGACAAGCCTGATGCATTTTGGAAACAAGTTCTGTGGACCCATGAGGTTAAAATTGAACTTTTTGGCCGGATTGAGCAAAGGTACGTTTGGAGAAGAAGGGGAACAGAATTTAATGAAATGAACCTCTGTCCAACTGTTAAGCATGGGGGTGGATCAATCATGATTTGGGGTTGTATTGCAGCCAGTGGCACAGGGAATATCTCACGAGTAGAAGGAAAAATGGATTCAATAAAATTTCAGCATATTTTGGATGCTAACTTGATGCCATCTGTGAAAAAGCTGAAGTTAAAGAGAGGATGGCTTCTACAAATGGATAATGATCCTAAACACACCTCGAAATCCACGGGGGATTACATCAAGAGGTGTAAACTGAAGGTTTTGCCATGGCCTGCACAATCTCCTGACCTCAACATAATTGAAAATCTATGGATACACCTTAAAAGAGCAGTGCGTGACAGACAGCCCAGAAATCTCAAAGAGCTTTTTTTTTTTTTTTTTTTTTTTTATTGAACTGATGCCAGAAAGATAAACAGATTTCTAAATTATTTCTATTGAAAAATCTTTACCCTTCCTGTACGTTTTAGTAGTTGTATGCTACAGAGAAAATTCTTTTCTTTTTGAACTTTTTTTTTCTAACCACAGTGCTCTCTGCTGAAACCCGATGCCCGTATCAGGAACTGTCCAGAGCAGGAAAAAATCCCCATTGCAAACCTATGCTGCTCTGGACAGTTCTTGACACGGACAGAGGTGTCAGCAGAGAGCACTGTGGACAAGACAAAAAAGAAATTCAAAAAGAAAAGAATTTCCTCTGTAGCCTACTGCTTCCAAAAAGTACAGGAAGGGTAAAGATTTTTTTTACTAGAAGTAATTTACAAATCTGTTTAACTTTCTGGCAACAGTTGACTTATAAAGACCTAAAAAAAAAATGTTTTCCACCGGAGTACCCCTTTAATACCAATTTGCACCTAGTGGTGACTACAAGCATTGACCTCTGTATAATTATTTGAAGTTAGGACTTCCTTGTGTCAATATGTAGATGACTCTTGATTATCTCCCATCAGGCGAAGAGTGTGATGTTTGTGTCCGGCAGTGTCTACCTCCCCCTCACCATTAATGTGATCAGAAAAGCTTCGTGTGGTTGAGGTTGATGGATAATACAAGCCTGAGTTGTCATGCATCGCCTACTACATCTGTTATGGAAATGACTGGTCGTTGGGTGCCTTTGTTCAGACTCATATTTCCCAACAGGGATTTGGCTGCTGAACATTTTCATGTTATTAAACATGATTTCAAGCTAGGAGGGAGCAGATGCTGCTCTCGCTATTGGAACTAATAACCCGGTCTCCTAGTAGTAGGAGCCCTCGCTCGGTCCTGCCGCAGAACAATTGTATCTAGAAGGCAGCACGTTCACGTCTTCGTGTTCTTAGAAATGCTTTGGGTGAATCACAGGTGTCTAATGTATTGTCAACAGTTCATTGAAACTACTAATTCCTTTTCAATTGGCTGCACAGGGTCGATCAGAAAATAAAAGCATTCACTTGCCAACCCTCACATACAATATCATCATTAAAGGGGTATTCCAGGATTTTTGGTTCTTTGAATGTAAGATAGGGGCAGCATAGTTAGTCTAGTTACTAATATGCTTCACTTACCTATGTTTGGTGACTGGTATCTAATTTCTTTGTCTTTCTTTTCCCCGGAAGTTAATTTTCTGCAGCCTACAAAATGGGTGTTGTCTCAGACCTTTCCCAGCTTGCTGTGCGGCCCGAGACAATACATCACAAGTCAAGTGCTATTGGGGAGCTTGACTGCTCTGTCTGTTGTGTGTGTGAAGCCCCCTGATGATGTTACCGGAGCGCATGTGCGTGCATTTATCATCACACAAATACACAGCTTGTGTATCAGGTTGTGCTGTGCTGCAATGGGTGGCGACCCATGTGTGGGAGGGAAATAAGTCACCTTCCACCTTGAAACAAAGGCTCCTGGGTATTGTAGTCTGAGGGAGGCCACAAAAAAGAAAGTAGTCAGTTCCCAAAAACAAGCCAGCTGCATGATGAGGGACACAGGACACTGCCAGTTACCACCAATACAAGCACGGATCCTTGGTAAGCATGTCCATTACTGTATGACACTTAAAGGGGTATTCCAGGATTTTTTTTTTTTGTATTTGACTGTGCTACATGTAATTCATAATATAGTGTCTGTACCTGTGTTTGATGGCTGGTCTCGGAATTCTTATGTGATCTTTGCCCCGGATGTTCATTTTTAGCAGCATACAAAATGAGTATAGTCTCGGGCCTTTCCCAGGTTGCAGTGCAGTCCAAGACAATGCATCACTAGTCAGGTGTTAAAAAGGAGCGTATCTGGGATTCAGTGGGTGGAGCAACCGCTGGGTGTGAGGGAGATCATTATCCACAGAGCTGCAGGGAATTGTAGTTTCAAGCACAGCAGGCATAGTAAGTGACTGATGTGTGGGAGGGAGATAAGTCACTTCCCACCTAGAAACAAGGGATTCTGGGGATTGTAGTCGGCACAGAAACAGGAAATATCCAGTAAAAAAAAAAAAAGAAGCCAGCAGCATGATGTGGGACACTGTACACGGTTATTTACAACCAACACAAGTACAGATCCTTGGTAAGCATGTCCATTACTGGATGATAGGTAATTAGTAAAATCCCCCTATGTTGGATAACCCCTTTAATTACTAAAATCCTCTTATGTTGGTGTTGTCCAAGTAGTTAAAGTGGTACGCCAGGATACAAACATTTATTTCCTATTTTAAGGATAGGGGATATGTGCCAGATCGCGGGAGCGGTCCAACTGTTGCCGACACGCTCCCTCGATGCAGCTCTATCGGAGAGTTGGAGATTGCCGAATGCAGCGCACTGGCTCTCCCATAGAGATGTATTGAGGCGGTGTGTCCGCCACTGCTTTGTGTGGTGGACAACACGCTACATTCAGGAGGAGAGACGGGATCCTGTACAGGGAGAGGGGAGGAGAGGGGGCGCATCGGTCAGACCCCCACTATCTGAAACTTATCTCCTATCCTTAGGATAGGGGATAGGTTTTTGTATCCCAGAGTACTCCTTCAAATCTGTTCAGCCATTGCCGAAATAGTAGGTGACAACCAATATAAGCCACCATTACTGCTCAGACTGGGCTGGCCACATTTTCTATGTTCTGCAGAAGAATTGAGCTGGCTAGGTTTTTCAAAATGTAAAATTTGTCAAAAATCTAAATCTGTAAGGCTAGGTTCACATTTGCATCAGAGGTTCTGTCCGGGATCTCAGTCATGGATTCTGTTTGGTAAGGGTGAACGGAGTTGGAGAGTCCACTGCACAATGAACAACAACAGATCCCATGAGACCCCGTTGACTTTGACAGGGTCCGTCGGGTTACCACTGTGGCGTCTGTTCATCTGCAAGCAGCGCTGTCTTGTCCGGTCATTTGGACATATTCTACGACTGAGGCCCTGAACAGATGTGAACCCAATCCAAAAAAGTAAGCAAAAGCTGTTCTTCCAGATCCAACAATGATCTCAACTGTGTGGGAGTATTACTAAGCAAAATGTGCAAACAGGCAATTTATTATGTGTTTTCGATACTATTCACGCCTGACTAGACAGATTTGAAAAGTGATAAGAAAAAGAGGCATGGCTAAAAGGAGTCGTAAAATGTGGAAGATTTAATTGTAGAGTGTGGTATTATTATTTATTACAAAATATTGGGATGAAATCGGGCAGGCGGTGGCACAAAAAATAGAAAAGTATCTGTCTAGTAGGGTGCGTCAAGTTTCTCATAAATGGTGCACCACTGGGATTTTGGTGCAGTCTAATTTTATACATCTATATCCTGGAAAATGTTCACAAATCTATCCAATTGGACCTGTCCAACATCCTTTATAATGTGGTGTCCCAGTACGGGAGGTGTTACCCCGTACCCTTGCTGCCCTGTCAGGTAGCCTCCTGCAGTGTCAGGCAGTCTCCTAAATTGTCCAAAACCACTGCAAGTCCCAGCAAGTCCTTAAGGTCTCTGAAGTCACTGGTCACCTCCGTTGGCCTGGTTACACTGTATAGATTGTACCATCAATCACTCAGTAAAGCTACCATTGTCCATATCTTGGCATCTGAGTCATTATTGGCCCCGTGCCTAGCCCAGGATCCAGCAGTTTACCTTCGGGTGGTATTGAGGATAAACCACACCCTGGCATCACGAATACTAGGGGTTAATGCCATCTGCCCCTAGGGTAATTCTATCTGCCCTGCATCACACCCCGTACCACAATAAGAAAAGCTGTTATTAATACATCATCATCATAGTAGTGAAAGGACCTAACTGGAGGTCCAAGGGCAAGCAGATGTCTCTCCCACCCCTCTGCGGAGTCCTTACTAATAGTGGCCCAATCTGAATTGGGTTGCCACCCGGCCAGTATTTTACTGGCACAGCCGGTATTTTGGCCAACGGCTTTCCGGGCATGCTGGAAGTTGTAGTTTTGCAAAAGCTGGAGGCACCCATGGTTGGGAAACACTGACCTATACTATATACTACTATATAGTCCAACATGCTGGGAGTTGTAGTTTTCATTTGTGGCAGCTGCTGAGCAACAGGCTGTATCAGGGCATGCTGGGAGTTGTAGTTAGTAACTAACTGCAACTCCCAAATTTCATTTAAAAAAAAAGCGATTAAAAAGTCACATCGAAACAAAAATGGTACTGTTAAAAACTACAGATCGGTACGCAAAAAATGGGCCCTCATACAGGCCCATATAAGGAGAAATGAAAAAGTTATAGGGGTCAGAATAGGACAAAATTTCCGCCACATATGTGTATCCTGTGATGTTACCCATATATAATTAATTATGCAAATTAGCATGGCCGGTATTAATTTTTTGCAAGAAAGGTGGCTACCCCAAATCTGAATATGTATGCATTGACCTTACTCCTTACATACAACATATCTGCCTCATTTTGCTTCGTGCCTTTGTTGCCCTCGCTTGCTTTCGGTCTTTGTTATGTCTTTGTGTTTGTCTCGTATCTGTTTGCTTCGTATCGCAGATGTTTGTCCTATCAGCGCATGTGATAGAACCGCAGCCTCAGAAGATTGATGTTGTATTACTATCAATTTACCGTATTTTTCGCCGTATAAGATGCACTTTTTCTTCCCCAAAACTTCCCCAAAAGTTGGTGCGTCTTATATGGCGAATACACACCTATCGGGTCGGTCCCTGCGGCCACCGACGGCCGGGACCCGCGGCTATTACAGGACATCACCGATCGCAGTGATGCCCTGTATTAACCCTTCAGACGTGGCGATCAAAGCTGACCGCCGCGTCTGAAGCGAAAATAACACTAACAGTCAGGCTGTTCGGGACAGCCGCGGTGAAATCGCGACGTCCCGAACAGCTTACAGGACACCGGGAGGGACCTTACCTGCCTCCTCGGTGTCTGCTCCGTGTCGGGATCCCCTGCATGGCCGGGGCTCTCCTCCGTCGTTTGCCACACCGTCCCGTCATCCAATAGGAGCGGCGTGCGTAGCGACGTCATGGCAGCGACGGAGAGCAAGGATACCCGGCAGCAGAGACGTTCCGGAGCGACGGAGACACCCGGGGACGCGGCGACAATGATGGAGGGCGACATCCAGGGCAGCGGTGACGAGCGGTGACGGGTCCGGAGCGGCGGGGACAGGTGAGTATTACCTCCTATACCAGTGGTCTTCAACATGCGGACCTCCAGATGTTGCAAAACTACAACTCCCAGCATGCCCGGACAGCCGTTGGCTGTCCGGGCATGCTGGGGGTTGTAGTTTTGCAACATCTGAAGGTCCGCAGGTTGAAGATCACTGTCCTATACTTTACATTGTGTTTGGTTCAGAATCTTTATTTTTACTAGATTTTTATCCTAGGCGCGTCTTATATGCCGGCGCGTCTTATATGGCGAAAAATACGGATATGTCAGCGGAGTAAACAGCGCAATAGAAAAGTTCCTAAAAGTCTCTAATGCAGGTCACGGATCCTCTCCAGCCGCGGATCTGTTACATAGTGTTGGCCACCGGGAACCATGTGTTATATTTTTAGGAGAACGTGTGTGAGATCTCCCCGAAGAGATGAGGCTGAGGGGTTCCATGGTGATATCGGCTCGGCTATACACTAGAGGCTGCATTCCAGGTTGCTATGGCAATTTCCTAGGTATTTGTTTGAAGCATTTCAGATATGTGCGGATGTTCCATTCTTCTAAATCACGTGAGATGCAATAAGGTTCTCAAGGACAACAATTCACATCTGACAGTTCACGTTATAACTTGGTGAATCTGAACCTGGATATTACTTTGATTAATCATCAGGTAATGAGAAAAACTCATTTACATCCAAACAGTAATAATCCCATTTATTCATATTTACCTATTAAAGGTATTGCCTGTGTAATGCTTTATTTCCCCTGTGGTGGCGCTACAGGAATATTTGTGGTGGCCCAGCACGGGAGGTGTTCCCCCGTAACCTTGCTGCCCTGTCCAGCAGCCTCCCTCCAGTGTCCCCTGGGATCCTTGTACTTTTCCCCCCTGTATAGTGGTCCCTCAACATACGATGGTAATCCCGTTCCAAATGAACCATCGTTTGTTGAAACCATCGTATTTTGAGGGATCTTTGCAATGTAAAGTATAGGAAGCTGTACTCACCTGCCCCCGCCGCTCCGGACCCGTCACCGCTGCCCTGGATGTCACCCTCCATCGCTTCCATCGCGTCCCCGATGCTCCGGACGTCTCTGCTTCCCCGGGATCCTCGCTCTCCGTCATCACGTCACTACGCATGCACGCCGCTCCTATTGGATGACGGAACGGCGTGTGCGCGACGTGATGACGACGAAGGAGAGCGCCGGCGATAGAGGGGATTGTGAAGAGGATGCTCCGGAGCCCCGAGGACAGGTAGGAGACCATCACCGGAGCACACGAGGCACCGTAAACGGCTATCCGGTGGCAGCTGAAGCAGTCTGCGCTGCCGGATAGCCGTTTATGCGATGGCCCCGACATACAAAAGCATCGTATGTTGATGCTGCCTTCAACATGCGATGGTCTCTGAGAGACCATCGCATGTTGAAATTATCGTATGTCGGGGGCCATCGTAGGTCGGGGGGTCACTGTTCATATGTTTTGCTATGTATTACAATATATGATGTGTTGTTGCTTTAAGAAATGTACCATGTGATTGTTAACCAGGAGGTACCAGTGACCAGGTGATCTCAGACCTATGGGCTCCCTGCTAGTCTCCCCACATAATCCCTGGGTGGAGCTAGCTCACTCTCTTGGAGTTTAGAGCTCTTGTTGCTGAGGTCCAGTGCACTCAAGTCGAGTCTAGGGGTGTCCATTGTCATTGGAGGCCTCAAGTCAATTCCGCAGTCAATTGCAAGTAGGCTACAGTCATAGCTTTGTCAGTCGTCAGTCAAGTCAAGTCAGTCCCTGTCAGCAACTGTCAAGTCAGCGTGGTCTGCATTAAATTGTTCAGTCCTACTACAAGTCCCAGCAAGCCCTTAAGGTCTCTGAGTCACTGATCACCTCCACGGGCCCTGGCTGAACTGTATAGACTTTAACACCTGTCTACCCTCAGTAAAGCTACCGTTATCAGTAACTTGGCGTTGGAGTCATTATTGCCCCCCGTGCCTAGCCCAGGATCCAGCGGTATACCTTCGGGTGGTATCGAGGATAAACCATGCCCTGGCGTCACGAATACAATCTGCCCCTAGGGTAACAACATCTGCCCTCATAACACCCCATTACCACATATTATACACTCACTACTAGTTTTCGCCACAGATTACAGCTGACCGGCAGCTGGGAAAGATAGGATTGTCCAAGGTGGAGAACGCCTAAAATGGGCACTGTCAGATCCAAAAACTTTTTATATGTTGTTGATGATGAGAATTAAACAAGTACTATTGTGATTTTTTTTTCCATCCTATTGTACCCGGGCTTCAAAAAAACTAAACAAAAAAACAAACATTAACTGACCTTCCTCCGTTCCCCCATTGCGCCACTATAGCTATAGCTCTTACTGTCATGTAAGGAGCCTGGGCAGCAGGGAGAAGGCGGGGCCCGGGCTCCTTACATGACAGAGCGCTCCGCCTATCACCGGCCGAGGTGGGACATCGCGGTGGTGGCCGGTGATACACTGACTACAGTGTGACGATCCGTGCATGTGGAAGAAGGAAGAAGACTGGAGGACCGAAAAGCTATAGCGGTGCAACCGGGGGAATGGAGATGGGTGAGTTCAAATTTTTAATATTAAAAAAGAAAACGGCATCTGAAAAAGAGATGAGTCATGGAAAAGGCTGCATGAGCAGACACACCAATCACCTCCTATCACCACAGGGGAGGGACACGCCCCCTCCCAGCATACACCAATCACCTCCCATCACCACAAGGGAGGGACACGCCCCCTCCCACCACACACCAACAATCACCCACCACCACAAGGGAGGGACAAGCCCCCTCCCAGCATACACCAATCACCTCCCATCACCACAAAGGAGGGACACGCCCCCTCCCACCACACACCAATCATCTCCCACCACCACAAGGAGGGACACGCCCCTCCCACCAACACAAGGAGGGACACGCCCCCTCCCACCACACACCAATCCCCTCCCATCACCACAAGGGAGGGACACGCCCCCTCCCAGCATACACCAATGACCTCGCACCAACACAAGAGAGGGACACGCCTCCTCCCATCACACACCAATCACCTCTCATCACCATAAGGGAGGGACATCCCCCCTCCCACCACAAACCAATCACCTCCCACCACCACAAGGGACGGACACGCCCCCTTCCCCATAAAGGATTTCTATCACTGTGGGATAATGAAAAGAGGGATTTTTATTTTAAAATATATATAGGTGATATAGGCATAAAAATGAGATGCACAAGGCCAGGATTAGGTACTGAGTAACATAATATTATTATTTTTTTGTAGGATCTGACCAGTACGCATTAAGGGTCTATTCACACATACAGTATCCTGTGCCTATTTTATGCTGCAGATTTGAAGCTGTGGTTAATTATTTAGTTTACTTTGAAATCTGCAGCATAAAATAGGCACAGGATACTGTATGTGTGAATAGACCCTCAATGCGTACCGGTCAGATCCCACAAAAAAATAATAATATTATGTTACTCAGTACCTAATCCTGGCCTTGTGCATCTCATTTATATATATATATATATATATATATATATATATATATATATATATCACCTATATATATTTTAAAATAAAAAATCCCTCTTTTCATTATCCCACAGTGATAGAAATCTGACAGCAACGTCACCCACGCTAACCTGTAGGAATGCCTGTAAGTGTGGGTGACACTGCACTGATGTGCAGAGATCGCAGTACATAGGTAGTGTTGCTCGCGAATATTCGCAATTCGAATATTATTCGCGAATATCGCATATTCGCGAATTCGCGAATTTCGCGAATATAGCGCTATATATTCGTAATTACGAATATTCGTATTTTTTTTTTTTTCTTCACAGTACACATCACAGTGATCATCCCTCTCTGCTTCCAGCTTGTGTGGTGTAAAGAAGGCTGTAATACTACTGTGTGAGACTGACGTGCTTAAATTCGCATATGCGAAAATTAGCATATGCGATTTTTCGCATGTGTTAATTTTGTATGTGCAAATTTTCACATATGTTAATTTTCGCATGCGCGAATATTCGCATATGCGAAAATAAAACGAGGATATAACGAATATGCGAATATTCGCGAATATATGACGAATATTCGTCCATATATTCGCGAATATTCGCGAATTCGAATATGGCCTATGCCGCTCAACACTATACATAGGGTCTATACAAAAAAAGAGGAACATTGTGAATATTCATTAGGGGGCGGGAATCTGGTTTGGCCAGGAAAAGGAGCCACCCTGCGATCTCCCCCATCACCCGGTGTTCTAAACAAACGTTGGGTCCCCCTCGTGACGTTACACCACACCCCTTCCATTCATGTCTATGGGAGGGGGCGTGTCGTCCGACACGCCCCCTCCCATAGACATAAATGGAAGGGGTGTGGCATGACATCACCAGGGCTTGGCTGTGACATCATGATCACGACCTCCGGCTCTGAGTGTTCCGAACAAAATGTTCAGAACGCTGGAATACTGGAGTACCCTTTTAAGGGACATCATTACACTAGACATGATGATGTCACCAATCCGTAATAGTTCTTTAGCAACACAGCGCTTGCATTGAAATCAGAGTTTAGGACTGAGGAGCATGCTTTCCCTGGATTTGCCAGCACCATGTTTTCTTCTAACCTATAAATAAGACTTAGATTTTAGTGCATCCGCTCCTGTTCACCAGAAGACTCCATGTAGGGACGTGGCTTATCCGCTCACGCTGGGCAGGTAGTGAGTCGTGTTTCCTTATTGAGTTTGTTTCTCAAACACAGATATTTTCGATTCCTTGGGTGATTTCTGGCTTGTGCAGATTTTGTGTGGAATTGATGTGGAATTGGTGCGGTAATTCCGCATGCGGAAATTTAGAAGTGTGGAATCCTATAGAAGTCTAGTGTGGAATCCTATAGAAGTCTAATCCTATAGAAGTCTAATCCTATAGAAGTCTATTCCGCAAATGGAAATTCAGAAGTGTGAATGGAAGTGCGGAATCCCATAGAAGTCATGGGGCTTTAATCTGAGGCGTACTTCCACAAGCGGAAATTCCGCCGTGTGAATAGACCCTTAGTCTCAGCTACAGTAAAAACAAAGGCATGCCAAACTGGATACTTGGGAGCCTATAGACATGTTGGGGCAAAGTTCAAGTGCAAACCTCCAAGTCCAGTCCAGAAATTATGCAAAAGAAAGAAATTAAAGGAGAACTCCAGAACATAAAAATTGTCCCCCATACTGCCGGTAGTAAAAAAAATAAAGATGTACATACCTTCCTCCGCTCCCCTGGGGCCTCCGGTAACCGGCTCCGGCCTCCGACGTGATCCTCTTCCTGGTTGCCGGTGGCAGGTGCCGGTGTAGTGAAGAATTTTGTGTACTGAAGCGTTCTCACACTGCCGCTCAGCCTCACACGTCGCTATGCATGCCGCTCCTATTGGATGACGGGACGGCGTGCGCGACAACGTAATGACGTCGAAGGAGAGCGCCGGCCATGCAGGGGATCCCGGCACGGAGCAGACACTGAGGAGGCAGGTAAGCTCCCTCCCGGTGTCCTGTAAGCTGTTCGGGACGCCGCGATTTCACCACGGCGGTCCCAAACAGCCAGACTGAGCAGCCGGGTTAGTGTCACTTTCGCTTCAGACGCGGCGGTCAGCTTTGATCGCCGCGTCTGAAGGGTTAATACAGGGCATCACCGCGATCGGTGATGTCCTGTATTAGCCTCGGGTCCCGGCCGTTGATGACCGCCGGGACCGACCCGATAGGTGTGTATTCGCCGTATAAGATGCACCAACTTTTCCCCCCAAAAAAAAGTGCGTCTTATACGGCGAAAAATACGGTAATAATTTCCACGAGGAAACTTAATTTAAGTCTTCCTAATTAGTAGTGTCCTATAGATTATATATTTAGTATCATATCTTACCAGAGATGGTTGTGGTTAGAACTGGGCGGGGTTTACTTCCATTTTATATATGTAAAATCCCCATTTGATATAATTTGATGTAATCATCTCTTTACAAAGTAATATAAATGATGTCTAAACTAATCTACTTCTGTGACTAAGTTTAATATTATTAAATAACCTACTAATACATCATTGATCATTTATATCTGACATTACGTCATAGATATTCTTTATATCATTTCATTTATATCACGGTTTTATTACTCTCCTTACTGTTCATCAAATGTAACCAATAAATGTACATATCATTTTTGTAATAACTGCGTTATCATTTTATTATATTGCAAAAGTTACTTCTACCACTACTTCATAGAACTCATATCTGGGAAAATAGTCGGGCCCAGATATGGTGAATTGCATTGTTTGTATATTTTTGGCAATATATAATATTTTTTATATTTTTGTAGACCGTAATTAATAATTCATAATTCATAAATTAGTTATTACTAGTGTTGAGCGGCATAGGCCATATTCGAATTCGCGAATATTCGCGAATATATGGACGAATATTCGTCATATATTCGCGAATATTCGCATATCCGTTATATTCTCGTTTTATTTTCGCATATGCGAATATTCGCGTATGCGAAAATTAGCATATGTGAATATTAGCAAATACAAAATTAGCATACGCGCAAATTCGCATATGCGAAAATAAGCATATGCGAATTTTCTCATATGCGAATTTTCGCACGCCAGTCTCACACAGTAGTATTAGAGCCTTCTTTACACCACACGAGCTGGAAGCAGAGAGGGATGATCACTGTGATGTGTACTGTGAAGAAAAAAAAAAACGAAAAAAAAAAAAACGAATATTCGTAATTACGAATATATAGCGCTATATTCACGAAATTCGCGAATTCGCGAATATGCGATATTCGCGAATAATATTCGAATTGCGAATATTCGCGAGCAACACTAGTTATTACCCCGACACCTCTCATAGACATGAATGGAGGGGGCATGAAGGCCGTGGTCCCCCATAGTCCAGCACAGAGCTCTGTGCAGAGGATTACTAGGGAGCCGCGCCAGAGATCGCGTGGGGGTCCCATCGGCCCCCTGTGATCAGACATCTTATCCCCTATCCTTTGGTTAGGGAATAGGAAGTCTAGGGATGGAGAACCACTTTAATATCATCTTATCGTATATACTGCACTGTTATTTTATGAATAATAATAATTTACATATAGGGCCTCATTTACTAAATGTGGGGTGTAGTTTTCCTTGTGGGCTTTTTTTCCCCGACTGGTAGTTTTCCTTGGTATTTAGTAATTTCTCGCTTTTCCCTACACTTTGCTTTTTCTTTTACACCTACTTTAAGGCGTTGGGTTTTCCAGAGCTCAAATCCACTATATTTTATGTGGGAACATTAGTAAATTTGTTGGGATTTTTCACAACCCTTTTCGCCCAATGGCTACACCTTTTTTGGGGGGTTTTCTGTATAAAAAAGGAGAGTTGGTTGGGTTTTTGGTATTATTTGGTCACAAAACCAGAGAAAAGAAGAGTCGGATTATCTTTAGTAAATGAGGCCCATAGTATATTATATAAACCACATTCCGTATTTCCAAACGATTACTGGCCAATGCAATTGGAGGGAAAGCTCATCAATAAAATTACTACTTATCATCGATTGTTAGTGATCACCCATGAACGATTGTTTTCTTGTTTTCCAGAAGAAAACAAATGCTTTCCAAATCAACTAGTGCCAGAAAGTTGTACAGATTTGTAAATGACCTCTATTTAAAAATCTTAACACTTCCAGTACTTATCAGCTGCTGTATGCTCCAGAGGAAGTTGTGTAGTTCTTTCCAGTCTGACCGCAGTGCTCTCTGTTGACACATCTGTCCATGTCAGGAACTGTCCAGAGCAGAACAGGTTTGCTATGGGGATTTGCTCCTGCTCTGGACAGTTCCTGACACGGACAGAGGTGTCAGCAGAGAGCACCGTGGCCAGACTGGAAAGAACTACACAACTTCCTCTGGAGCATACAGCAGTTGATAAGTGCTGGATGGATTAAGATTATTAAACAGAAGTAATTTACAAATCTGTATAACTTTCTGGTGCCAGTTGATTGCAAAATATCTGTTTTCTTACGGAGTACCCCTTTAAATTATCATCTATAAATGGCACTTATAAAGTAATTAACTAAATGCGCTGCTTTCTAGGGCTACACAAACTGTTGCTAGGTAACAGTGATAGCATAGTTAGCAACCACTTAGGCTCCAGCTCTCATTTCCTGGTTGGTTGCTATGGGCAACTGCTTAATTTTTCCCTATACTAGTTTTGAGAAATCTACAGCTTAAAGGGGTTATTCAGGAAAAACATTTATTTATATATATATATATATATATATATATATATATATATATATATATATCAACTGGCTCCAGAAAGTTAAACAGATTTGTAAATTACTTCTATTAAAAAATCTTAATCCTTTCAGTACTTATGAGCTTCTGAGGTTAAGGTTGTACTTTTCTGTCTAAGTGCTCTCTGATGACACCTTTCTTGGGAACCGCCCAGTTAAGAAGAGGTTTGCTATGGGGGATTTGCTTCTAAATTGGGCGGTTCCCGAGACACGTGTCATCAGAGAGCACTTAGACAGAAAAGAACAATCTTAACTTCAGAAGCTCATAAGTACTGAAAGGATTAAGATTTTTTTTTTTATAGAAGTAATTTACAAATCTGTTTAACTTTCTGGAGCCAGTTGATATATTAAAAAAAAAGTTTTTTCCTGGATAACCCCTTTAATGACAAATATTATGTAGTAAATGAGCAGTAAATCCAGTCTCCGGTTTCTTGTACAAGTGTTCCCGGTCGCAGTCTGATCATTTATATGTTATTATTTTATTTATGACATCCTAGATACCAAAACTACTTCTTCTTTAGAACACTGAGTACAGGCCGTTCCTGGAAACGTTTCTATTTCTACAACCGTAGCTTTATACATGGAATCGCCCATTTCCTGTTTCATGTAGAATGCGGAAGCTTTCCTGACCCACAACCTGCTTAATGTGTCAGCAATGTCCTGCGCTACGCACTTCTATGTGACCCCACTGACACGGGGGGGACAGATGCTCAACAATTTATGTGAAAAACTCTGCAAATGGAAACATAGTAGACAGCGGCGGCCATCTTTCCCTCTATCTCAGTGTTTCCCAACTATTGTGCCTCCAACTGTTGCAAAACTACAACTCCCAGCATGCCCGGACAGCCTTCGGCTGTCCGGGCATGCTGGGAGTTGTAGTTTTGCAACAGCTGGAAGCACACTGGTTGCAGTGGGCTAGTCTATATGAATGATTATTGTACGGTATGTACATATGTCATAGAGACATACCACCCGTTTTGATCTGTCAGGGTCTGAGTGTTCAGACCCCGACCGATCACAAGAACGAGCGGAAAGATGTGTGTGCTTAGCCAACTATTTCCTGTCTCTGTGCCATGTGACCTGGACAGACTCATAATGTCCTTGGTTAGGGACAAAGACTAATAAATCGGGATAAAGACTGATAAGTCGTTTTGACAGAGGAAGACGTTCTAAGCCAGCTGCCTAAAGTGAAGACAAATAAGTCATATGGGCCTGATGGAATACACCCAAAGATACTAAAAGAGCTAACTGGTGTACTAGCAAAATGGTTTATAGGTTTATTTAACCAATCACTGGTAACAGGAGTTGTCCCGAAAGATTGGAAATTACCAAATGTTGTCCCCATTCAAAAGAAAGGTGGTAGAGAGGAATCAGGCAACTACAGGCCAGTAAGTCTGACATCAATAGTGGGGAAATTAATGGAAACCCTACTAAAGGATAGGATTGTGGAACACAGTGGCGTTGCTAGGGTTGGTGTCACCCGGTGCGGTAGAAAAGGGTGTCACCCCCATACCTCCCCCCTCCCCCCAGTAAGTTTTTAGCCTGTTGTGACAGACACCACTGTTGTAGCGCATTGTGAGAAATTCCAGTATAATAATCAGATATACCAGTTGCCACAGAATGGGAAAGTGTTAAAGAAGTTTTCACCATTTAAATATACAGCTCCCAGAATTACTTAAAGGGGTACTCCACTGGAAAACATTAACTTTTATATCAACTGGTGCCAGAAAGTTAAACAGATTTTTAAATTACTTCTATTTAAATCTTAATACTTACAGTACTTATAAGCTGGTGTCTGCTCCACAGGAAGTTGCGTAGTTCTTTCCAATCTGACCACAGTGCTATTTGCTGACACCTCTGTCCATGTCAGGAACTGTCCAGAGCAGGATAGGTTTGCTATGGGGATTTGCTCCTACTATGGACAGTTCTTGACATGGACAGAGGTGTCAGCAGAGAGCACTGTGGTCAGACAGAAAAGAAATTAAAAAAGAAAATAACTTCCTGTGAATCGCTTATACAGCAGCTAATAAGTACTGGAAGGATTAAGATTTTTAAATAGAAGTAATTTACAAATCTGTTTAACTTTGTAGCACCAGTTGATTAAAAAAAATGTTTTCCAGTAGAGTACCCCTTTATGCAGTGGTGAGCTTATGCTGGGAGTTGTAGTTTCACTGACCATAACTGTAGAACTGACAAGCGACTACAGCTCTGATAGGACATAGAGAGGACAATGATATCAGTGATTACAGGTGACGTCTTCTCTATAGTAAGGAGAATACACAATGATATCAGTGACTACAGGTGATGTCTTCTCTATAGTGAGGAGAATGTACAATGATATCAGTGACGTCTTCTCTATAGTCTTCCCTTATCTAATTCAGATGGTACATACCGCCTGGTCCAGCTAAAACTTCTGTCTGTAGAATGTGATGCCCAGACGTCTCCTCACTATGTCAGCGCATTCTCATCCTCTATATGAAAACAATTATTATTATAAACCTGCCAGACACTGTATCCTCTAAATATAATACTACTATACACTATACTCTTTGATTATAAACCTTCCATACACCATACCCACTGAATATAATACTACCACACACTGTACATTCTGAATATAATACCAACACATACTGTACACTCTGAATATAAATCTGCCACATACTGTACCCCTGAATATAATACTATCACATACTGTACCCCTGAATATAATACTATCACATACTGTACCCTCTGAATATAATACCAACACATACTGTACACTCTGAATATATTACTACCACCCACTGCGCCCTCTGAATATAATACTTAGAGATGAGCAAACTACAGTAAATTCAACTCGTCACAAACTTCTCGGCTTGGCAGTTGATGGCTTTTCCTGCATAAATTAGTTCAGCTTTCAGGTGCTCCCGTGGGCTGATAAAAGTGGATATTGTCCTAGGAGACTCTTTCCTAGAAATGTATCCACCTTTTCCAGCCCACCGGAGCACCTGAAGGCTGAACTAATTTACGCAGGATAAGTCATCAACTGCTGAGCCAACAAGTTCGTGACGAATCGAATTTACTGTAAGTTTGCTCATCTCTAATAATACTACCACCCACTGTGCCCTCTGAATATAATACTACCACAAACTGCGCCCTCTGAATATAATACTACCACAAACTGCGCCCTCTGAATATAATACTACCACAAACTGCGCCCTCTGAATATAATACTACCACAAACTGCGCCCTCTGAATATAATACTACCACAAACTGCGCCCTCTGAATATAATACTACCACAAACTGCGCCCTCTGAATATAATACTACCACAAACTGCGCCCTCTGAATATAATACTACCACAAACTGCGCCCTCTGAATATAATACTACCACAAACTGCGACCTCTGAATATAACGTTGCCATACAGTGCACCCTCTGAATATAATACCACAACCGCAGTAACACCCTCAACATCCGTTAGCTGATGCTATTACCACGGGAGGGGGGTATTGGTGGTGTTGCTAGTGGATGATCGGGGTGCTACTAGTGGGGGGGGTGTTGCTGAAGGATGATGAGGGTGCTACTGGCCATCCCCCCTGGCAGTATCACCCCCATCATCCATCGGCAGGATCATCCTCCTGGCAGGAGCACCGCCATCATCCACCATCAGGATCTGCTGATGGAGGTGCTGATGGGGGGGGGGGGGGTAGTTGCTGGCGGATGATGAGGGTGCTACTGCCAGGGGGGGGAGCATTAGGTAGGCAGCAGTTCCCCCACATTAGGTAGGTAGCAGTTTCCCCACATTAGGTAGCATCTTTTCCCCACATTAGGCAGCATAGATTCCCCACATTTGGTACCAGTTTCCCCACATTAGGTAGGTACCAGTTACCCCACATTAGGTAGCAATTTCCCCATATTAGGTAGCACAGAATCCCCACATTAGGTAGCAGTTTCCCCACATTCGGTAGCACAGATTCCCCACATTAGCTAGCATAGACTCCCCACATTAGGTAGCATAGACTCCGCACATTAGGTATCATAGACTCCGCACATTAGGTAGCATATACTCCGCACATTAGGTAGCATAGACTCCCCACATTAGGCCGCAGGTTCCCTTGCAGGTTCCCCACAATGCGTCAAAGTCTCCCCACACACACACACACACATGCACATGCACACACACAAAAAAAAAAACACATACAACACAGAGAGACACACACACAAACACACACAGTCAGAGAGACACACACACAGACACAGAGTCACACACACACACAGAGTCACACAAATACACAGAGTCACACACAGAGTCACACAAATACACAGAGTCACACACACTCAGAGAGTCACACAAACACACACACACACACACACACACACAAACATAGATAGAGACAGACACACACACTCACCGATCCAGCGCAGCGCGATCCTTCTCACCGGGCGCAATGCAAGTGACGTAACTGACGTCCCCCTGCGCGGCCATGCGGTGTGACGTCAGGCCGGCGCAGACGTGGGAGCGGAGGCCGGGCACAGTACTGGTGAAGGTGAGGGGGGGGGGCGTGATGACGGACGGGCGCACTGAAAGGGGGGGGGGTTGCTAACGGACGGGCGCACCGCACACACAGCACAGGGGGGGGTGTGCTGACGGATGGGAGGCCGGTCGGGCACATAGGGGGGTGTAAGTGTAGCTGGGGAGGGGGTGTGGGTGCTGCGGAGTCTTGGTGTCACCCCATTAGGTTGGTGTCACCCGGTGCGGGCCGCACCCGGGTCGCAACGCCACTGGTGGAACATCTAAAATCGCATGGATTGCAAGATGAAAAACAACATGGGTTTACTTCAGGGAGATCATGTCAAACAAATCTTCTGGATTTTTTTTGACTGGGTGACTAAAATAATAGATGGCGGAGGGGCAGTAGACATTGCATATCTGGATTTTAGTAAGGCTTTTGACACTGTCCCACATAGAAGACTTATCAATAAACTACAGTCATTGAGCCTGGACTCCCATATAGTTGAGTGGATTAGGAAGTGGCTGAGTGACAGACAACAGAGGGTTGTAGTCAATGGAGAATATTCAGAGCAAGATCTTGTTACCAGTGGGGACATAAGGTTATTTTTCATATTATATAGGGATAGGCATAAGGTTCTGCTTGATATATGATAGGGATAGGTATAAGGCTTCCTTCATATAAGATAGGGATAGATATAAGGATATCCTTCATATAAGATAGGGATATGTATAAGGCTATCCTTTATATAAGATAGAGATATGTACAGTGGTCCCTCAACATACGATGGTAATACGTTCCAAACGAGCCATCGTTTGTCGAATCCATCGTATGTTGAGGGATTCGTGCAATGTAAAGTATAGGAAGCTGTACTCACCTGTCCCCGCCGCTCGCGATGGTGTCCCCGCCGCTCGCGATGGTGACCCGGGGCCTCCGCTGGGCTCTCCTGGTCTTCTCCGGTCCTCTGCTGTCTTCTCCGGTCCTCTCCTGGTCTTCTCCGGTCCTCCGCTGTCTTCCGTCCTTACTGGGCCTGCGTAGCGACGTAATTACGCCGCTGCGTACGCCATTACTATTGGATGACGTGCGCAGCAGCGTATTGACGTCATCGGAGAGGGCCGAGAAGACACCGGAAGACCAGCGCTGGACCCGGAGGGCACCCCGGAGCATAGTGGAGGGGTAAGTAATACTCACCGCACCACACGGGGAACATTAAGCTGCTATCCGGCAGCAGCTTAAGCATTTTGCGCTGCCGGATAGCACTTAATGCGATGGCCCCGACATACAAAAGCATCGTATATCTTCTAGTATATAATCAGCTCCCTATATAAACCCAACTTTTCTTAAACACACGGGGGAGGAGGAATTTGTGGTGTCCCGGTACCGTATTATATACGTTACCTGTAGAGAGGTCCCCATAGCCAGAGTCCCTAGGATGTCGGGGTCCCTCTGTTGTAGATCCCCCCTTGTCACCTCACATTTAGTCTATAATTATATAGCAGTTCTATTCAATATTAATATAAGTATAAGGATATGTATGTGTATATATTTAGTTATCTACGTGTTCGGAGCGTAGCAGGACCTGCGGGTCACGTGAATAGGTTGAAACTCTATGGTTTTGCTTTAGGACCTTTGGAGGTTCCCGTGACTTATCACCCACAATGCACTGTAACGGTGAGTGACATTCGTTACGGACCAATCCAAAACGGCCAGCCCCTGCCCATATAAGAGACCCGCGCCATCTTGATCCCTCTCTTGGGTTGCTGACTCTGGAAGAGGTAGGACCTCCGCAGCTTACAAGACAATATACTAGGCCAAAGCCTTGCGGCCTCTAACCTAGCGGATAGGCTAAGCAATTCCCCGCTACTCATCGCAAGATCACTGGACCTAATTACTCCCCTAAATCCAGCAGATCTCTGCTATATAATCCTCCAGAAGCTAAATTGGACTTACCTGATCCCAACCGACTGTCAATCACTGCTCAAGCTATATGCAGGGCCGTTTGAAGGAATTTGGGGGCCCCAAGCAAAATGGACATGGAGGCCCCCCCCCCTTGATGTTCACACACGTCACGCTCTAGGGCCGGCGTCAGGACGTAGTAACGCCGGCCCTTGAATGCTGGGAGCGCGACGTGAGCGAACTTCGATACAAGGCCCCCACATTAGGTGCAGCACAGTTCCCCCACGCTAGGTGCGGCACAGTTCCCCTCACGTTAGGTGCGGCACAGTTCCCCCCACGTTAGGTGCGGCACAGTTCCCCCCACGTTAGGTGTGGCACAGTTCCCCCCACGTTAGGTGCGGCACAGTTCCCCCCACATTAGGGGCAGCACTGCAGAGTTCTCCCCACATTAGGCTAGCAGTGTTTCCCCACATTAGGTGCAGTATAGTTCCCCACATTAGGTGCAGTATAGTTCCCCACATTAGGTGCAGTATAGTTCCCCCACATTACCGTAGGCTGTAGTTCCCCCACATTAGATGCAGTATAGTTCTCCACATTAGGTGCAGTATAGTTCCCCCACATTAGGTGCAGTATAGTTCTCTCCACATTAGGTGCAGTATAGTCCCTCACATTAGGTGCAGTATAGTTATCCCCACATTAGGTGCAGTATAGTTCTCCCCACATTAGGTGCAGTATAGTTCTCCCCACATTAGGTGCAGTATAGTTCTCCACATTAGGTGCAGTATAGTTCCCCACATTAGGTACAGTATAGTTCTCCACATTAGGTGCAGTATAGTCCCCCACATTAGGTGCAGTATAGTTCTCCACATTAGGTGCAGTATAGTTCTCCACATTAGGTTGGCAGTATAGTTTACCCCACATTAGGTGCAGTATAGTTCTCCACATTAGGTGCAGTATAGTTCTCCACATTAGGTTGGCAGTATAGTTTACCCCACATTAGGTGCAGTATAGTTCTCCACATTAGGTTGGCAGTATAGTTTACCCCACATTAGGTGCAGTATAGTTCTCCACATTAGGTTGGCAGTATAGTTTACCCCATATTAGGTGCAGTATAGTCCCCCCACATTAGGTGCAGTATGTTCCCCCACAGACATACAGCCTCCAGCCATACAGTGTATGGCTGGAGGCTGTATGCCTGTTTACTGCCCCACTTCAGTGTTCTGACCACTGCTCCTCTGGTCCGGCCACCATAGCTGTAGGTCCCGGGACTGGAGGAGCGGTGGTTGGAGCACTGAAGCTGATGTGCCGCTGGTCATTTACCATTATGGCCAGCGCATGTCCTGTTCGCTGCTCCGCTACTCCGCATTGCTTTTCAATGGGCGCACGCACGGGACGGGGCAATTGCCCCGTTTCCCCCCCCTGGATCTGCCACTGCATGCATTATATACACACACAACACACTGTATACATTACATACTGTACATGCATGCTTCATACACACACATGCTGTACACATTACACACTGTACATGCTTCATACACACACATACTGTACACATTACATACTGTACATGCATGCTTCATACACACACACTGTACACATTACATACTGTACATGCATCATACACACACATACTGTACACATTACATACTGTACATGCATGCTTCATACACACACAGATACTGTACACATTACATACTGTACGTGCATCATACACACACTGTACACATTACATACTGTACATGAATCATACACACACATACTGTACACATTACATATTGTACATGCATCATACACACACAATGTACACATTACATACTGTACATGCATCATACACACACACACTGTACACATTACATACTGTACATGCATCATACACACACACACACATACTGTACACATTACATACTGTACATGCATCATACACACAACACACATACTGTACACATTACATACTGTACATGCATCATACACACACACTGTACACATTACATACTGTACATGAATCATACACACACATACTGTACACATTACATACTGTACATGCATCATACACACAACACACATACTGTACACATTACATACTGTACATGCATTATACACACACTGTACACATTACATACTATACGTGCATCATACACACACAGATACTGTACACATTACATACTGTACATGCATCATACACACACACTGTACACATTACATACTGTACATGCATCATACACACACACTGTACACATTACATACTGTACATGCATCATACACACACACTGTACACATTACATACTGTAAATGCATCATACACACACACTGTACACATTGCATACTGTACATGCATCATACACACACTGTACACACTACATACTGTACATGCATCATACACACACACATACTGTACACATTACATACTATACATGCATCATACACACACACTGTACACATTACATACTGTACATGCATCATACACACACACACTGTACACATTACATACTATACATGCATCATACACACACACTGTACACATTACATACTGTACATGCATCATACACACACACTGTACACATTACATACTTTACATGCATCATACGCACACACACTGTACACATTACATACTGTACATGCATCATACACACACACACACACACATACTGTACACATTACATACTGTACATGCATCATACACACACTGTACACATTACATACTGTACATGCATTATACACACACTGTACACATTACATACTATACATGCATCATACACACACACTGTACACATTACATACTATACATGCATCATACACACACAGATAGATCAGTGTTTCCCAACCAGGATACCTACAGAGGTGGCAAAACTACAACTCCCAGCATGTCCAGACAGCCTATGGCTGTCTGGGCATGCTGGGAGTTGTAGTTTTGCAACAACTGGAGGCTCCCTGGTTGGGAAACACTGGTATAGATACACACATGCACTTTACATATAGTCATCCACAGTAGTAACACACACACAGGCACAGTACACAGACATACACATATGTACACACACATATATATATGTATATATATATATATATATATATATATATATATCCACACACACATGCTTATACACACACACATATATATATATATATATATATATATATATATATATATATATATGCAGGGACACCTACTGTAGTCAGGCCCCATGTTGTACAACCTCTGCGGTCTCCTTTCCTCACAGTTCTCTCCTCCCCCCTTCCCCTCCTCCTGCTCAGACGGCTGAAGGCTGAGAGAAGAGTCCGGGCTGAGGGAAGATACCAAGTGCAGCGGGGGTGGGGGGAGCGTGATTGTGGTGAGGTGAGAAGAACTCCAAAGCTGCAAATTAGTTTATTTTAAAAAAAATGTCAGACATTCAGGGGCCCTCTTGTTTGACTGGGTGCCTGGGGCCCGGAGCACAAACTCCAAGAGCAGGATTGGTAATCACTACAGAACGGGTAAGCACTGGCTGTGCTCGGGGCTCCCAGCCAGCTCGGGGCCCCAAGCAATTGCTTGGTTTGCCTGTCCTGTAGCGACGGGCCTGGCTATATGTAAAGAGACTCTGTTAATATGGACTGTTACTACTGTTACATGCACAGAAATTCATCAGTAAAAGTTCCTGCAAGTTTTCAGTTAACAGCGGTTGTAGACAATCCTTTTATTTCTGCATTACCTATTGCTCTTGGGAAGGGTGGTAATAGGCCTATCAAGAACACAGCATTTAACCCTCACCCTGGCGTCATGAGTGACAAGGGTTAACAGCGCCCATAACTATCCTGCACAATGACACCCTAAACACCCTGCACTCCCACAAGACAGTACCCTCTCCTCCGCCACCACAAATTTATCATTGTTGATGTAGGTAAACTGTGCTGTTAAAAGGGTACTCAGCTGAAAAACTTTTTTTTTTTTTTTTTTTAAACAACTGGTTCCAATAAGTTATACAGATTTTTAAATTACTTCTATTTAATAATCTTAATCCTTCCAGTACTTATCAGCTGCCAGGGCTGGCCCAAGACATTGTGCTGCCTGGGTCCAAGAGTGAAACGCTTGCACTGCAACTCACATTAATCTGCAGCATTAGGTAGGCAGCAGTTCACCCACATTAGGTAGGCAGAATAGTTTCCTCACATTAGATAGGCAGCATCGTTTCCTCACATTAGATTTGAAAAGAAAAAGGAGGCTCCACCCAGGGCTTATATCGGGGAGACTCTGGTGGGGTCCCATAGGTCACCCTTAAGTCACATGGTCACTGGTACCTCACTGGGTTACAATCACTTAAACATTTTTAATACAAAACTCTATATAACAAGCATAGAAGCAGATATACAAAGGAACAGGTGCCGGGGGGGGGGGGGGGGGGGGGGGTGCAACTCCTGTACTGGGCCACCACAGTCTACTCTAGCCAACCGTGATATCAGTGACACTCCTGCTCCTGAATGTGTGGGATTACAAGTATCAGCGGACCTTGCTCAACAGCCGTGTTCACCCTGGGACACCACATTGAGCCACTGTGCTGCCCAATATCCAGGTCTCCATATAACGTGTGGTGAGGGTGTGATTAACCGGTGCCAGAAAGTTGTACAGATTTGTAAATGACTACTATTTAAAAAGCTTAACCCTTCCAGTACTTATCAGTTGCTGTAAACTCCAGAGGAAGTTGTGTAGTTCTTTCCAGTCTGATCACAGTGCTCTCTGCTGACACTTCTGTCCGTGTCAGGATTTGCTCCTGCTCAGGACAGTTCCTGACACGGACAGAGGTGGCAGCAGAGAGCACTGTGGTCAGACGGGAAAGAACTACACAACTTCCTCTGGAGCATACAGCAGCTGATCTATACAACTCTGTATAACTTTCTGGCACCAGTTGATTTGAAAACATTTTTATTATATTTTTTTTACTAAAGGAGTTGCCCTTTAAGCCCCTTGATTCTACTGTTCACACCCCGTTTTTGCAATACAGTTACCGTATGATGTTTTTGATAAAAAACGGATTCCTAAAAACCTGACTAAGGCTGCATTCACATCTCGTTTTGTACATTCGGGCGCCAGATCCGGCGGGGGGAGGGGCAAACCGGGCGCTCCCGTATCCCAGCCGGATCAGCCCGTAAGTCCTTTTACTTTAATGAGCCGCCCGTAGCCAACCGGAGTCAAACGGTGACTCCGGTCAGCTCAGTTTTGACCCGTATGCGGTTTTGGACCGGACCTAAAACCGTAGCATACTAGGGTTTGAGGTCCGGTCAGGAAACTGCATACGGGTCAAAACTGAGCCTACCGGAGTCACCGTTTGACTCCGGTCGGCTACGGGTGGCTCATTAAAGTAAATGGACTTACGGGCTGATCCGGCCGGGGTACGGGAGCGCCCGGTTTTCCCCTCCCCCCGCCGGATCCCGTATGTACAAAACGAGATGTGAATGCAGCCTAAACTGTATCAAAACGTGTGTACAAATGTTTGAAATTTTTTTTAAAAATGATTTCCGGTTGCATCCGTTTAAAAAAAAAAAAATGTATAAGTTTTTAACTTTTCACTCCATTATGAATAAAGTTTCACTTGTTTGATTGAAATTCCAAGAAAAAAAAGACTGTGCAAAGTCAAAATCCGTATGGTGAAAACCGGATGGAACCGTGGTAGGCTACGGTTTTGGGTACGGGAAAAAAACTGACAAAAACATACAGGATGCAAAACGGACACAACCTGATGCATCTTTTGGCGTACGGTTTTCAATGGAGAGTCAATGCATACGGTTTACAATACGGTTCCGTGCGGTTTTCAAATTGAAAATGTATACGGGAACTGTATTGTAAAAACGTGGTGTGAACCCAGCCATAGGGGGAGGTTTATCGAAACCTGTCCAGAGGAAAAGTTGCTGAGTTGCCCATAGCAACCAATCAGATCACTACTTTCATTTTTGAAAAGGCCTCTGGAAAATGAAAGCAGCGATCTGATTGGTTGCTATGGGCAACTGGGCAACTTTTCCTCTGGACAGGTTTTGATAAATCTCCCTGTAATTAGTCTTTCCTCTAGGTCTCCAAACAGTGGGCCTCCAGCTGTTGCAAAACTACAACTCCCAGCATGCCCGGACAGCCGTTGGCTGTCCGGGCATGCTGGGAGTTGTAGTTTCGCAACAGCTGGAGGTCCACAGTTTGGAGACCACTGGTTCCACAGTCTTGTTTACTCATTTCAGGGCTGCTTCATAGTTCTGGTCGGTCCTTGTTCCTGCACGTACAGAACAGTATGTATGGTATGTCCATTCAGGACTGTGTCCCGTCTTCCCCTTAAGGAAACATTTACATTCAAGTTTAGCCTTAATTCTAAAGGAAACCCATATAAGGAGGCCCCCGTCCTTTTCCATCTGGGGTTTCCTCTTCTGACATTTCGGTAATTCAGACACATTTCATGGAACTTGTTCTATTTCTCTCGCGCTTAGCACATCTCTATGTGACTCACCCATCCGTAATTACAGAGCGAGATCTCAGCTTCAGTAAACAATAGCTTGGGGGATGAAGAAGATATATTTGGCTACGTCCACAGTTTACGTTGCGCAATTGTTTGGATCATTTCACTAATAACCAAGTATAGGCAAAGTAAAAAAAAAAAAAAATATGCAATGAAGGCCTTGCTGAAATTTCTCTCGAATTGAATGAATTTTCAATTCGGATGCAGCAGAGCTCAACTTGTCACTTGACTGTTCGGAGTTTCGTCATTCGTTATGGTATCTAAGGGCGTATATTGGGATTTTAGGATCATTCGTGGCAAATTTTGGTACTGGTGGATGTGTGGTGGTTGTGCACGTGGTGGGGTATCCAATCCTGGCACTCACCAAATGCTGATTGAAGGAGTACTCCGGAGGAAAACAAACATTTTTGATTCAACTGGTACCAGAAAGTTATACAGATTTGTAAATCCCTTCTATTTGAAAAAAAATCTTAACCCTGCTGCATGCTCCAGAGGAAGTTGTGTAGTTCTTTCCAGTCTGACCACAGTGCTCTCTGCTGCCACCTCTGTCCGTGTCAGGAACTGTCCAAGAGCAGGATAGGTTTGCTATGGGGATTTGCTCACGCTTCGGACAGTTCCTGACATGGACAGAGGTGTCAGCAGGGAGCACTGTGGTCAGACTGGACAGAACTACACGACTTCCTCTGGGGCATACAGCAGCTGATAAGTACTGGAAGGATTAAGATATTTAAATGCAAGTAATTTATAAATCTAAAAGAAATTGGGGTATGTGCAGCTCACAATATAAATTAGTCGAGGCTGAATGGAAAGTATTTACACCAAAAAAATACCAGTATAAAATAATATATAGGAATAAAAAAGGGGGGTACCAAATGCCTCTAGACTAATACCATAAAATGGTACATGATGATAAAATTACAGAAAAAATAGTCGGACTGTGCTTCACTTTAAATGATGTACAAATTTAATATAAAATATTACAAATGAGACATAAAATGAATAATGCAAATCTAATACATAAATGCCTCCTACCACAGGGCACTTGTGGGGAGGTATGATATTCAAATACAAAAAATATTATATTAAAAAAGGTGTTTAAAAAAATGGCATGTACATTGTATTCTACCGCTATTCCAATATTGTGCAAACCGACATAATACACATAGTGGTGCGTAACTCAGACAAAGGGGGCAACATTACAGTCCTAGATTCGGGTTTATATAAGACCCTAAATAATGATATATTGGCAGACAGGAACACATACCGTAAGTTGAAAGGAGATCCCACCAGAGCTTTCCAAGATGCCCTCAAGAAGGTACTAAAAGAGGGAGTGGAACTAGGGGCCATAGACAAAAAGCTGGAGGAATCTTTATTTGTTACCAGTCCAGTTATCCCAGTATTCCACTCACTCCCCAAACTCCACAAGGGGCTCTTTCCACCTCCCCTCAGGCCCTTTGTGGCTGGCATTGGGTCCCTTGTGGAGAGACTGGGGGAGTGGGTGGACCATCATTTACAACCACTGACTACTATTACACCAACTTTCCTACAAGACACGAAGCACACTATCAATATCCTCAGTAAAATCAAATGGGAAAGCTCATATTCATGGGTAACCTGTGATGTCATAGGATTGTATCCTTCAATTCCATGGGATAAGGGTTTAGAAGCCCTGTCAATACATTTGGACAGATTTAGCAACTACTCACCTGGTCTGAAGGAATTCCTCGTTATAGCCACGGATTTTCTTTTGCAACATAATTTTTTCATGTTTGATAATGAGTTCTTCCTTCAGACCAGGGGAGCATCGATGGGGGCCAAATACTCGCCCTCGTTCGCTAACATTTATATGTTCCATTGGGAGCAAATGTACATTTTTAATGCGGACAACCCCTTTAAGGAAGACATCAAATGGATCGGTCGATTTATTGACGATCTTCTGATTATATGGGAAAACACAGAAAACCGTTTCCAGGATTTCATCCAGTACATCACAAACAATAACCTGAATTTGGGCTTTACCTATCATTTTGGAGGAATAGAGGCCAATTTCCTAGATATTAGGGTCTCAGGCAATGCAGAGGCAATCGACATCTTTCCTTATAGGAAAGAGACGGCCACTAACTCTGTTTTGGCGGCTACATCATGCCACCCTAGACATGTGCTAGATAACATACCCTTTGGTGAGATGTGCCGCATTAAAAGAAATTGTACCAATCCGACTGCACTGCATACTGCAACGGAAGAGCTAACATGTAGGTTTAAAAATAGGGGGTACTCAGACACAGTATTGAAAACAGCTAGGGCGAAAATGGATGCTATAGACAGGGGGGACCTATTAAGGTACTCTAGAAGACAGATTAACCAACCAATAGACCCACCCACACTACAAACAAATACAAGCAGTAGTGCAGATTCAGTTACCATGATCAATAAAGAGAAAATTAAAAGAGGAAAGGAAAACATAAAAAGGAACAAAAAACCGTTCTTTATCACACCATATAGTGTACAATTCAACAAAATCAGACAAATTATCTTAAAATACATACCAATACTTGAAACAGATAACATCCTGAGAGAAATTGTTGCAGGAGGCATATCCACAGTGTCTAGAAGGGGACCAACGATAGGATCCACTATATCCCCCAGTCTTTTTCAAAGTACGCCTACATTAAACCGTACTTGGTTACATGAAGCTGGAAATTGGAGGTGTGGCCATAATAGATGCCTTACCTGTGGATATATGCAAGTGTCCAAAGAAGTCACCTCATGCCACACAGGAGCCACCCACAAAATAAAAGATTACATAAATTGTAACTCCAAATATGTGGTGTATGTGGCCACCTGTGTGGCATGCTGTGTACAATATGTGGGTTGTACATCTAACTCCCTAAAAACTAGGTTCAGGAAGCATGTCTCAGACATAGGTAATAATTCAGTTGGTGTATCTATGCTAACTAGGCATTTCAGGGACACCCATGCCGGGGACCACAAACATTTGAAAGTTACAGGCATGGAGAAGGTCCGATTAGGTCCTAGGGGTGGAGACCTCATAAGAAAACTGTATAATAGGGAAACATATTGGATGTTCCTATTGGAAACCAGACAGCCAAAGGGACTTAATAAGAGGCTAGACTTAGTAGTCACGTGTTCATAGCCTCTATGGGTTATGAAACTATTCATTCACCATGAAAAAATTATTGTCGCCTTTTCATTTCTTAGGGTATACAATAATGATTATGTTATTTTATATCCTTGTTTCCATTGTCCGTTATGGCTTATATTGTTCACAACTCACAATATGTACTCCAACAGTCTTGTAATTCCCATCTTTCTTCTTTTCTCTATTTATTCATCCTCTAGATAAATCAGGAAGAATTTATATATTCTGTAAAGTGGAGAAGCGAAGGTCGTCTCTGAAGTCTTTGGGTGGTTACCCATAGCAACACTTAAAGTAAATTAATGTGCAATATATCATATATCTCCCAGTACGATTGTTTTATATATGTTTTAAATCAATAACGCTCTGGAGTAATTCATGCAATTCATGATTCATGATTTTGCCGTGTCCAGTAACCTGGACACTGGATTATCAAGTCACACGGAAAGCAATGTATATGGATTTCAGGTAGCCACCCATCGAGACATGGAGACCATCGTCCACTCATCCACTATCCAGGTTTTATGTAATGCCTTGTATTAACCATTGTGAACCAATGATGTAACGGGTCATGTGACTCTTCTTATTTGTATTTTAAACTGTGTGTTAAGTTGAGAAGCCAGTCTACGAATAAGCACGCTCTGAGCTGGACGACTTCTTTGTTCACAATTGGTACCAGAAAGTTATACAGATTTGTAAATCCCTTCTATTTGAAAAAAAATCTTAACCCTGCTGCAAGCTCCAGAGGAAGTTGTGTAGTTCTTTCCAGTCTGACCACAGTGCTCTCTGCTGCCACCTCTGTCCGTGTCAGGAACTGTCCAGAGCAGGATAGGTTTTGCTATGGGGATTTGCTCACGCTTCGGACAGTTCCTGACATGGACAGAGGTGTCAGCAGGGAGCACTGTGGTCAGACTGGACAGAACTACACGACTTCCTCTGGGGCATACAGCAGCTGATAAGTACTGGAAGGATTAAGATATTTAAATGCAAGTAATTTATAAATCTAAAAGAAATTGGGGTATGTGCAGTTCACAATATAAATTAGTCGAGGCTGAATGGAAAGTATTTACACCAAAAAAATACCAGTATAAAATAATATATAGGAATAAAAAAGGGGGGTACCAAATGCCTCTAGACTAATACCATAAAATGGTACATGATGATAAAATTACAGAAAAAAATAGTCGGACTGTGCTTCACTTTAAATGATGTACAAATTTAATATAAAATATTACAAATGAGACATAAAATAAATAATGCAAATCTAATACATAAATGCCTCCTACCACAGGGCCCTTGTGGGGAGGTATGATATTGAAATACAAAAAATATTATATTAAAAAAGGTGTTTAAAAAAATGGCATGTACATTGTATTCTACCGCTATTCCAATATTGTGCAAACCGACATAATACACTTTTATAAGGTACACTCCGTTCTCATATGGTTTAGAACAGTTCGCAAAATGGTATAATTACCAACTCCTAAAGGTAATTTTTGGCTGGACGTCCGAGAGATAGGTGTTGTAGAGGCTGTGTCCAGCGTTAGTATGCGCTTACGGTGACGGGCCCGGATGCCACAGGCCAAGGAGAAATCACCTGTCACGGAGTAGCTCCGGGGATGGAAGTGCACTCGGAGATAGATGGAAACTATACCCCTTTAATCCATCTATCTCCGAGAGCACTTCCATCCCCGGAGCTACTCCGTGACCGGTGACTTCTCCTCGGCCTGCGGCAACTGGGCCCGTCACCGCAAGCGCATGCCAGCTCTGGACACAGCCTCCACGACATCTGTCTCCGAGCCTGCATCCATCTACGGAATCATTCCGTGACCGGTGATTTCTCCTTGGCCTGTGGCATCCGGGCCCGTCACCGTAAGCGCATACTAGCGCTGGACACAGCCTCTACAACACCTATCTCTCGGACGTCCAGCCAAAAATCACCTTTAGGAGTTGGTAATTATACCATTTTGCGAACTGTTCTAAACCATATGAGAACGGAGTGTACCTTATAAAAGTGTATTATGTCGGTTTGCACAATATTGGAATAGCGGTAGAATACAATGTACATGCCATTTTTTTAAACACCTTTTTTAATATAATATTTTTTGTATTTCAATATCATACCTCCCCACAAGGGCCCTGTGGTAGGAAGCATTTATGTATTAGATTTGCATTATTTATTTTATGTCTCATTTGTAATATTTTATATTAAATTTGTACATCATTTAAAGTGAAGCACAGTCCGACAATTTTTTCTGTAATTTTATCATCATGTACCATTTTATGGTATTAGTCTAGAGGCATTTGGTACCCCCCTTTTTTATTCCTAATTTATAAATCTGTTTAACTTTCTGGCACCAGTTGATTTGAAAACTTTACTTTTCCATCGGAGTACCCCTTTAAGTCTGTGTTTATTCTTCACATCATCAGCAAAAGGGGGAACAGGATGCATTTTAGCGTAAATTCATCCTCTACCAAATGATATATTTACAGATATAGTAGCCGTTAAACAAAGTAAGGTGAACTTGGACATTTGGACCGGAGTTGCTGGGGGCTTTCTACTCTTGTTCCTTGACTTGCACTTTAGGTGCTATGGCGACTTCTCCCCACAACTGGATGGCGAGATGTTAACCGTTAAAGGGGTACTCCACCCCTAGACATCTTATCCCCTATCCAAAGGATAGGGGATAAGATGTCTGATCGCCGGGGTCCCGCCGCTGGGGACCCCCGCAGTATAGCATGCGGCACCCACCTGTTTCTTGTCCGGAAGCGCTGGAGGGTCTGGGTCGCGACCACGGGAACGGATGTCCGTGACGTCATGACTCCGCCCCCGTGTGACGTCACGCCCGTCCCCTCAATGCAAGTCTATGGGAGGGGGCGTGACGCATGCTATACAGCGGGGGTCACCAGCTGTGGGACCCCCGCGATCAGACATCTTATCCCCTATCCTTTGGATAAGGGATAAGATGTCTATGGGTGGAATACCCCTTTAAGCGTCTGCTCGACACTTAACTTATTCTGAGACTCCACTGACCTGGATGCTACACAGACTCTCCTCTTTGCCCAGGTCTAGACTTAGAACTCCTCTTCTCTCTTCCTCAAACACCAGACTAACCTGTCACTATTAGAGATATGGGGCAGGTTTGCATCAGAGATTCTCACATTGGGCTGACTGAACTCACACTGACTGACTCCTCATACACTACACTAAACTGACTCCTCCCTGTCTAGACAGACCAGTGGGGCTTAGGGCTGGATTCTAATTAGCCACAGTGATCATATGACACCCTGGCAACCTTTTCCCACTTTAGGCACAGTCCACTTTAAACGGGATAAATGGGGTTTCCCGGTGCGGAACATGTCTGTCTTCCTGACCTGTCAGGTGGATGCCACCTAACGTGTCAGCTCCGGGCCCACTACTCAGATTTTATGTGATATGTATTGCACTGTAATGTATTGTAAATGCACTTTTATGCTCTTTTTAAAGAGTTAACTTGTTTGTGCAGGAGGATGCTGAGGGGATAACATGTTTGCCTCAGCCAATCATGGCTGCTTCCCTACTTCCCCCTAAGTCTGCTAGACTAGGAGGAGCTAGTCAGTCTAGAGTTAGTTGTGTCTAGAGAGAAAGAAGAAAAGAGTGGGGGTCACCTCTAGACCTCTGCTGTGGACCTGAACCTCACCATATGGGACAGGCCTAAGGAAATCCAGTTGCAGCACCAATCTGTTCCAGAGTGACAACACCCTTCACAGGATCCCGCTGATAAGGTCATCCATTTCATTCAGAAGCAAGTCTGCAGTGGGGGGGGGGGGGGGTGGGGGGGGGGGAGAGCCAAGAGAGCCCACAGACCCCATTTGCAAAGAAGTGGATAACAGAAGATAGAAAGCCTTAGGCAACTCCAGTCCATAAATATACAGTCTAAACCTGGTGGTAAACCCTAATTCAGGATTCCTAAGTGGAGAGTAGAGTCAGTGTTTGTCAGCTCCCAAGTCTTGTACAAGCTATACAATCCAATCCAGAACAGTCGAAAAATAATTCAGCAAGCAAGCTGCTACTCAGTCAGCGAAGACGTCAAGTCCCATAGTGCCCTGAAGCAACTGTGATAACTGAAGCATTCTCCAGCGAACTTTGCACTAACTGTTGAACTGTTCCTGTGTATTTTGCAAGTTCCTAAGTAAAATTTTGTTTCCATAACCCTGCATCTGTGGGCGTTATTACCCCAGCACATGGCTCAGAAAGCTACTATCCTTGGAGTGTGGAGGTTAACACTACCCTGGCATCATGAACCTTATACCAGACACATCACCTCAGTTAGCCTCCACATAAACAGCAAATATTAGCATAAACATGGAACAATAAATGCACACTCAAACAAGTTCCCTGGTGCTGTGGACTGAAACAGACACCTGAGGGCAACACCTGTGGTATCACTAGAACACCTTTAAACAATCCTGTACACATGTACAGTAAACCATTTAAACCATTTACACTTTATTACATTTTATTAGGCATAACTTTTAATACCTGTAGACGTGAGGGTTAAGTACAGCTAACATAATAACTGGTCCAGTCATTTTAAGTCCACCTGTTATTCTTGAGTGCAAATGGGTGCACAAAATACATGACTTTACCCATATGTACATTAAAGTTCACGTATTGCTCAGTAGTCCCAATACACTATGGAGTCTCTGGTTAGAATTACAGCTGTAGCCGGGCACAAGACTTACAAAACGCTGCAGGATAAACTGGCTTGATGAAAGTCTGTCAGGTACTTTTCTTGAACATTGCTCTGTTGTAGTAAACCTGTAACAATAGGAATGCACTTGTGTAGAGAGATAGTTTGTCATATACCCATAGTAGGTACAATCCTTGTACACAACTTTAAGTTGACATTTTTCTATTCCAGCCTTGCCTATCTGGATTCTTCCTAGGTTGGGACATGAACCCAGGAGCGCAAGACTGGACCCCCTCCATGGGGTTAACATGAGTGTTCCACACCACATGGGACAACCGTGACTGAGCAATGGTCGGGCTGACAGTGACCACTACATGTACAGCAGCAGCTTGCGCTACTGGGGAAATGTGTAGGTGCCCGTTGGTCTGGCCAAACCTCTTTGACATCCTGAGTAGGCCGAGGCACATTTGTTGGTGCCTCTTGATCAGGCCACACCTCCGTGACTGGAGTAGGCCTAGGCACATCTTCTGTAAAGGAGGATGAAGAGCTAGATCATTGAAGAAACTTGGGTGCCATAGCAGGCGCCTCGGGCATGTAGATCTCCTCCTCAAGAGCTGCGTCCTGGATTTTCCTCGGCCTCAGTCCAAAGGGATCTGCGTCCCAGTTGTCCGAAGAGAAGTAGGTGAATGGCAGCTGAGTTCGATTCTTAAGCCTTGTGACAGCTGCTGCCCACTCTCCTCCTGGCTCCTCACCGGAGTATACTCGACGATTTAACCTTTCTCCAGGGACTGCAGGGCTGGGGGAAGATAGTCCATCTGGACAGCTCTCCTGTTCACAGGGATGATGCCCACATGCCGGCAATCCATGAGGGTGCTGAATCCCCGTACGCGGTAAAATTTTACTACTGTGGCGCGACGGCGTTCCAGGGGTGGCACACCCTCTCGGGGGTACTCTAGTTTACGGATATATAGGGCCTCCAATTTTTTTGTGTCCTGTTGCTGCTCCTGGCGCACCTCATACGGCAGCAGCTTGGGCCCATACATCTCTTTCTTTTGTGCCCTCAGTTCCTCCACTATAGCAGCAACTTCGGCTTCTCTGCAGGCTCTTTCGGCCTGGGCTGTAGGAACTAGGGGATGGGGCTTCCCTGGCAGGGGAAGAAGGTGCTCCCTCATACAACGAATTAACGTAGGCTCATCGCCGAACAACCATCTGAGTAGAGGGGTGACTGCGGGCATGTAATAACTTCAGCAGATTTCTGAGCCTGGGTCTCTCTCTCTGGACTAGGAGTGAAAGAGGGTGTAGAAAAAACGGCCTCAGCCAGAGTACTTACTTCCGACTCCTCGGTTGAAATTTCTGCCCAGGATCCCCAGGTCCTATGGTGAGGAGACAGCATCACCGGCATTGCTTCTGCAGACTGGGATGATTCCCCTTCCTGGGTGGCTGGCCATTCATCATCCTCTGGAAGAGGGGGTGGGCCACAGGCCTCCTCGGCCCCAAACGACAACCACTGCAAATGGTCAGCCATCTCTGTATTCCTCTCTGCAATCTCCGGACTGAAGAGCACTGGCCGCATGGTCTCTAATAAAGAGGCTTCGACAAAATGGCGTCCGGAAGGATGTCATCGGTGCAGCGCTGACTTCCGGTCCCCCGGCAACAACAGGCAAATACAAGCAGTTCCACTTCAGCATGGAGAAGACTACATGATGTCCACGCCCAGGGGCGGACGCTGACCAGCGCGGGACCTCTTCGCGCGCTTCTCAGGCTCCTCCTTAACCCTTGCAGGTACAATTCGCAATGGAGTGCGTAGCATGGCTTCGGCCCGAATCTTATACATGGTGGCCTCAGTGGTCACAGACTTAAGCACCATATACAGTGTTCTTCACCTTCCCCCTTACTTTTTTCAGCACCCCGGCAAAGCACAATCTCACAGACAATGTCCCGTACACTTTTGGGCGCAATCTCTGTTGCAGCTTGCGACAATTCCGAACAATTCCTTTTCTGACTAGGGGGAGGACTAGTGGCTTTGTGGCAATGGCACACACCCGTATCCTGTTCGTGATGCCAAATAAGGTTGTGGTACCCTGGTGGTGTAGTGCAGGTAGTAGTAGGGGCAAGTGGTAATAGTCCTGGGACAGATGGTAGTATAATCCCTTATAGTGTTCGTGATGCCAGGATATGGTTGTATGGTGTAGGGCACCGCCGACAACCAACCCAGAAACGGCATATATTAAATGAGAGTCCAAAGCAGGTTTTGATGCAACTGGAAGTTTACTGAAGAAGGCAGTATAACATTTCTTCCAGATTCCAACTTCCACAGAGCTGACCGGGACACAGGGAACCTCTCAGGCTTGGACTTGTAGTGGTAATAATGATGATGCAGGCCACTGTGCTACTGTTATGACTTTGGTAGGGACAGTAGAGACTTGACTTGTAGACATAGATGAGACTTGTAGATTAGATGTGGCTGCAGACTTATAGGTGTTGATCTAGCTGGACTGGACTGAACTCGTACAGGACTGGTGCTTGCCTCACTGTCCAGGAAGAAAGAGAAGGAACCAAGAGAGCCAGGAAGAGAAGAGTGTGGAGACTACAACCCTTTATATCTCAGGGGCTGGACTAAAGCCCATTGGTAGCTGGTTACCTGTGGTTACCTGTGCCTCTGCAATTCTGGGTATCAGGTGATCACATATCACATGACCATGTCACATGACCTTAGGAAGGTCCTATACAGTTTAAACATCCTAATAACCTTTGTACATAGCTTATATTCACTGTACAATACCTAAAATAAACATACATAATTAATGCACAATAGAAATCATAATAATGACCTAGGGGGGTCCTGCAGGAGAGCCCGGTGGACTTGAGGGACTCTACCTGAGGGGACTTTAGGAAACTGTACAGAGCCATGTTTTGTACCGGGACACGACATAAGCTCTTATGTACAGAGACCTCTCTCCTGTAGAGTGTAAGCTCTTATGGACTGGGACCTCTCTCCTGTAGAGTGTAAGCTCTTATGGGCTGTGTCCTCTCTCCTGTAGAGTGTAAGCTCTTATGGGCTGTGTCCTCTCTCCTGTAGAGTGTAAGCTCTTATGGGCTGTGTCCTCTCTCCTGTAGAGTGTAAGCTCTTATGTACAGGGTCCTCTCTCCTTTAGAGTGTAAGATCTTATGTACAGGATCCTCTCTCCTGTAGAGTGTAAGCTCTTATGGACTGGGACCTCTCTCCTGTAGAGTGTAAGCTCTTATGGGCTGTGTTCTCTCTCCTGTAGAGTGTAAGCTCTTATGTACAGGGTCCTCTCTCCTTTAGAGTGTAAGATCTTATGGACAGGGTCCTCTCTCTTGTAGAATATAAGCTCTTATGGGCAGGGACCTCTCTCCTGTAGAGTGTAAGCTCTTATGTACAGGGTCCTCTTTCCTGTAGAGTGTAAGCTCTTATGTACAGGGTCCTCTCTCCTGTAGAGTGTAAGCTCTTATGTACAGGGTCCTCTCTCCTGTAGAGTGTAAGCTCTTATGGTCAGGGACCTCTCTCCTTTAGAGTGTAAGCTCATATGTACAGGGTCCTCTCTCCTGTAGAGTGTAAGATCTTAAGGACAAGGTCCTCTCTCCTGTAGAGTGTAAGCTCTTATGGTCAGGGACCTCTCTCCTGTAGAGTGTAAGCTCATATGAACAGGGTCCTCTCTCCTCTACAGTGTAAGATCTTATGGGCAGGGTCCTCTCTCTCCTGTAGAGTGTAAGTTCTTATGGACAGGGTCCTCTCTCCTGTAGAGTGTAAGCTCTTATGGGCAGGGACCTCCCTTGTGTAGAGTGTATGATGTCCCATGGTCCTGTACTACTCTTAGGCCCTTTCAGGTTGAGTCCCTCAGTGACCTCGGGGCTCCTTTGCAAGGTCTCCCCCCTGTTGGTTTTATAAAGGTGTGTATATCACTTTAATGCCTAGACAGGATCCCTATGTATAGGTAGTATAGAGGACCTGTGGGAGGTCTCAAGGAGCTGTGCAAGCTGTCACATGTTATGTTGTCACATGATTTGTTGCCAAATGTTCTCCCAGAGAGCACCAGCTTAACCTATGACCCACAGCTTGACCAATGGGCTTTAGTCTAGCCCCCCACTATATAAAGGGTCGGCCATTACAATTCACTCTCTTCCATCTCAAGTCTTTACTGAGACAGCAACCACCAGAGAACTCAGTGCAAGTGATCAGCTCTGGAAGACCCCAAAAGCTACAGTCATTCCAGAAAGTCTCAAGTCTATGTCTTGCTGTCAGTGAAACTAGTCAAGTCCTGCATATAGTCAAGTCAAGTCTAATTTCAAGTCAAGTTAACTACAGGTATATTGATCCAGCAAGCTACAAGGTCCTCTGGGTCCTGGCCACCTCCCTGGGAATTCTGGCCTTAGCTGTGAAGATAATTACACAGCCTCCGTTTGACCATAACTGGTTGTGGACTTTCATTTCACTTCTAGCAATTGGGATAGCGGAGAATTCGGTTGTGTGGTGTTCCGGAACCCGAAAACCACACTGGCGTCACGAACAATAAGGGGTTAATACCATCCAGCCCCCGGGGTTAATACCATCTGATCCCACCACTCACACCGCTACACCCATGGTCCCGCCATTCCACCACAAGTGTAAGCTCTTATGGGCAGGGACCTCTTTGATGGAAAGTGTAAGCTCTTGGGGGTAGAGTCCTCACTTCTATAGAGTGTAACCTCTTATGAGCAGAGATCTCTCTCCTTTAGTCTTATTGTTTAATTAGTTGTCACTTTTCTTGTTTGTAAGTTTCCCAACTGTTGATGCTATATACCGTATATATATATAAGCCAAGTTTTTCAGCACATCTTTCGTGCTCAGAAACGCCCCCCTCGGCTTATACTCGAGTGAGTAAATATTAATAGTGAAAATGGAGAATTTTTAGGCATATCGGTGGGCCGGGCCATCCATTTTCACCGAGAGGCCTCCTTCTCTGCTCCGGGCTCCAGGCCGCCCCCAGATTGGGGATGCTGCCTCGCAGGGACCGTCTGCGCCGTGCGCAGCAGACGTCCGTATTTCTTCGGGCATACTGGTCAGCCGGGCCATCCATCTTCACCGGGAGGCCCCCTTCTCCACTCTAGGACCGGCCCCGGACTAGGGACACTGGGTAGGGACATTACAGCTCAGGGATGCTGCCGTGCAGCAGACATCCGTGTGCAGGGGCGCCCCTGACGTCACGGACGTGTCTCTTTCCTGGCTACTCTGCAACAGGAGAATCCTGCCACCAAGAGCTGCAACTGTGTAGGTGAACAAAGGGGTGGGGGAGGGGAGATGAGTTTGTGGCAGTGGATGATAACACAGGGGGGGATGGATTTGTGGCAGTGGATGATGACAGAGGGGGAGATGGGTTTGTGGCAGTGGATGATGACAGAGGGGGGATGGGTTTTTGGCAGTGGATGATGACAGAGGGGGGATGGGTTTTTGGCAGTGGATGATGACAGAGGAGGGGATGGGTTTGTGGCAGTGGATGATGACAGAGGGGAGTGATGGATTTGTGGCAGTGGATGATGACAGAGGGGAGTGACGGATTTGTGGCAGTGCATGATGACAGAGGGGGGATAGGTTTGTGACAGTGTCTGATGACAGAGGGGGATGAGTTTGTGGCAGTTTAGGATGACAGAGGGGGGATGGGTTTGTGGCAGTGGATGATGACAAAGGGGGGATGGGTTTGTGGCAGTGGATGATGACAAAGGGGGGATGGGTTTGTGGCAGCGGATGATGACAGAGGGGGATGAGTTTGTGGCAGTAGATGATGACAGAGGGGAGTGATGGATTCGTGGCAGTGCATGATGACAGAGGGGGGATGGGTTTGTGACAGTGTCTGATGACAGAGGGGGATGAGTTTGTGCTAGTTTATGATGACAGAGGGGGATGGGTTTGTGGCAGTGGATGATAACAGAGGGGGATGAGTTTGTGGGTGTGGATGATAACAGAGGGGGATGGGTTTGTGGCAGCGGATGATGACAGAGGGGAGTGATGGATTTGTGGCAGTGGATGATGACAGAGGGGAGTGATGGATTTGTGGCAGTGGATGATGACAGAGGGGAGTGATGGATTTGTGGCAGTGGATGATGACAGAGGGGGGGTTGGGTTTGTGGCAGTGGATGATGACAGAGGGGAGTGATGGATTTGTGGCAGTGGATGATGACAGAGGAGGTTGCATTTCCCACCCTAGGTGAAATTAGGTGCTTCTGCTTATAATCGAGTCGGCTTATACTCGAGTATATACAGTAATTCAGATTATTATCAAAGAATTTACCAAGTCTTTTTTGTGATGTTTCCATGTGCTGCAGAATGGCAAAATTCTTACAAATATAAAACTTTGCGTATATCTGAATTTCTTTTTAGTGACTCCATGTGTCCTTCTTTCAGGGACTTTGGTTTGTTGACCCATCATTCTACTTTTCCCAGTCACATTTTCCATCTGCATTTATAATTATGTAATGTGATTAATAATATAAGTGCCATTGCTGATGCCAGCTGCTGAAATCCATATTAGCATTTTATCCCATGGATACTGGAGGCGATCCAAAGGCCCGTCCTTGTGATGACTGCGGTAGAGGACATTGCTTCTCAGGCCACCACTCCGCATGTACCATATACGGTGGAAAGTGCCCTTGTACGTTTTCCTATGATCGGTGAAAGTCATGAAAGTAAAGTGGAAGCTTAAATTATATAGAATTGTAACTGTATCACTGACGTCAATGACAATTGCCATTAAAACTGCCCTTTAAATAATCAACAGTATCCATCGGTTACTATTACCAATGTTTGGCATGACATTTTGTAAAATTCCCACTTTCTATAACCAATAAATCTTATCTGCATTAAACATTGACTGCATGTGAAAATAAATAAATATTGCTTCTCTGCCTTTTGGCAAAGTGTAACATCTGGTTCTTAATAGTGGTTAGGATTGGAGCCACTAAGAAGGAACTATACACAGAGTAGAATTGCTCATGGGTTGACCATAGGGTATGGGTAGGGTAAGGGTAACATCTTACCATGAGCTATGAGTAGGGTAAGAGCCAAGAAGTTTCCCAGGAGCGGTGACCACAGAACTCACTGGTGATGGCATCTCACTGGGATGGCACTTGCACATTCTTCACTGTTACCCCTTTTGGGCACTCACCTCTAGTTTCCTGGCCTTCTGATTCCTGGTTTTTAAGATCCGTCCAGATGACTGGGCTATAAAACACAGTACCGATCAAATTTATGTTTTTTTTTATGTGTGTCACAATATTGGCTTTTAAGTGTTTGTTGGTGTCACAAGGACTTTTCAGTGTGCGGTGCCCTTTTAGGATGTCCCTTGTGTGGCCATCAGGTTCCTCACCTCCCTACAGTCCCAAGTTCCTTTTTTAAGGAAGTTGTTGTGCTCCTTCGCTAATACTTGGATGGGTTGTCGCCCCAGTTGAATTTTGGGAGAAATGTTGGTTATCCTGAGCTTTTGTGAAGGAAGGACATTGGGGGAGATTTATCAAAACCTGTGTAGGGGAAGAGTGGGGCAATTGCCCATAGCAACCAATCAGATCGCTTCTTTCCTTTTTCACAGGCCTCTTTAAAAATGAATGAAGCAATCTCATTGGTTTCTATGGGCAAGAGCACCACTCTTCCTCTAAGCAGGTTTTGATAAATCTGCCGAATTGATCTTGGACCCTTTTAGGTGCCTTTTGGCTTCCAGTAGACCGCATTGTTCTGAGATTTCAATATGTAGCATTCCTGTTCGCTATGTGGGGTGCTTGTGGGGGTGTAGGGTATATGAGGTGTAGTTGTGCAGTGACTAAAGGGTGCTTGGTTAACCCTTAACACTCGTGACGCCAGGGTGAGGGCTCCTCTGTATATACTTGTCCTATCGCCACCCGTCCCAAGAGCGATAGGGGGGAATAATAAATAATTGTCCACAAACGGAGGTTTCAGAAAACTTTTACTGCAGGTTTTATGCAAAGTTGAACAGTAACAGTCTTTGTACAAGCAGAGTCTATTAGGATCCTGACAGCTGATTGGGACCTTGTGAGTTTTAAGCTCAGGAAATTTATATGCACTGTTCCTTTGGATTTAGGGGATTGAGTTTAGGTCCAGCAGTCACGCAGACTTTAGCGGGGAGTTGTATTGTAACTCACGATTTGGTAAGTTGCGGTATTGTCAGGCTTTGGCCTGGTCTTGTCTTTGAAAGTTGCAGGGATCTCTACTCTCTGCTAGTCCGGAACCCAAGAGAGCGAGGATTGGCTGGCAGCTCCCTTATATGGGCAGGGGCTGGCCTTGAGCTCATTGGTCCATACCATCTGTCAGTCACTTTACACAAGGGATTATGGTCTAAACATGTGACCACACACGTGACCTAGGAAGGTCCTTTAGCATACTCTAAGAGAATTAACATTAGTCACATGACCGAAGGTCCTGCAACACTATATACACAATTACATATACACACACAAACATCACAAAATGAAAGAAAGAAGAGGTGACTAGGGGCTATCCCACCAGGAGAACCCTACCTGAATGGAGTAACTCTGGATTTGGGGACAAGGTACGGTATACTATACGGTACCGGGACACCACATTTATAACCAATAATTCTCCTCTGTATTAAACAACTGACTGTACATGACACAGAATAAATATCTGCACATCACAAGTCTCCCACACACCAGCAAGAACCGTATGAAATGTTACACTGTCCCCGCAAAAATGACTATTTGTTCAGCAGAAGACGTGAAGCATGAATATTCAGTCTGGTTTCTCTAAGCTGACCCCGGGCATTGTTAATCTTGCTGAATCTGCCAATCTGCCTCATGAGCAATGTTCACTTCTGCAATTTCCATAACTCAATTAGGGTCTATCTAATGAGTGCCGCCCGTCGATGATGTATTGCGGTCACATAAGCGCGCTATTATTGCCACATTATGCAGCTTGCTTATTGTTCTACGCCATATTTTACTGTCGTCTAATATCTCACTCCTCTCAGGGTCTGTATATTATGTTTAGAGGTTCAGGAAGGACTCAAGTCTAGAAATAATGATAGATCTGTTCCTGCTATTGTTTCCTAATAGATGGCCATGGGGCTAGGCTACATAGAGTTAACAAATCATCGCTTGACACTGTGTCACAATGAGCTGTGGCAAATTTGACATATATAGAGATAGATAGATATGAGATAGATAGATATTATATAGATAGAACAGCTGAAAACATAAACAATAAGACTAGGTTCAGACTACGGAATTTCCACCTGCAATTCCGCTTTGAAATTGCAGGCGGAAATTCCGCTTGCTAAAATGTATAGTGTAGTGAATGGGTTTCCGTTCACAAATTCACACTTCGGAATTTGTGAAGCGGAATTTGTGAACGGAAAATCCACTTGGAAATTTCTGCCTGAAGAATGGCGTTGCTCTTTCTTCAGGCGGAAATCCGCGTGGAACACATTGCAGTCTATTGGAGACTGCAGTGTCCGCGTGGTCCTAGCGCCGACTGATTCATTCAGCGCTGGCGGCACTCGGAATCTCCAGGCAGAAATTTTCTGCCCGGAGATTCCGTAGTCTGAACCTAGCCTAAGAGGCAACTTTTATATTGAAGCACAGGTGGCAGGAAGAACTCCCTTCATATAGGGTTGGGATGGGTTTGGGGGGATGCAAAATGCACCACATACTGGTCCTATTGATCCAAAAGATGCACCCCATGCTAGGACCCAGCAGCAGAATGGTGATGATGCGTTACTAGTTGCAGTTGTTATTGAGAGAGGGTAAGTATGCCCTTCAGTGGCCGGTTTTGGTGGGTGGTAAACTAGCCAGTTGCTCAAGGCTCCTGACTCCTACGGTTGACCCAAAGACTTTGTCATCAACCCATTCCTCTCTCAGACCACCGGGGTCTTTACCAGTAATCTCACAAATTAGCCATTGTGAAAGGGTTGTTTGGGCACTGAATAGCAGTATAATTTGGATACAGCATGGCAATATCGTTTAGGAAATACAGTATATAGCAGTGATACAGTGGGCAAAAAAGTATTTAGTCAGTCACCCATTGTGCAAGTTCTCCCACTTAAAATGATGAGAGAGGCCTGTAATTGTCATCATAGGTATACCTCAACTATGAGAGACATAATGAGAAAAAAAATCCATAAAATCACATTGTCTGATTTTTAAAGAATTTGCAATTTATGGTGGGAAATAAGTATTTGGTCAATAACAAAAGTTAATCTCAATACTTTTTTATATACCCTTTGTTGGAAATGACAGAGGTCAAAGGTTTTCTGTAAGTCTTCACAAGGTTTTCACACACTGTTGCTGGTATTTTGGCCCATTCCTCCATGCAGATCTCCTCTAGAGCAGTGATGTTTTGGGGCTGTCGCTGGGCAACACAGACTTTCAACTCCCTCCAAAGGTTTTCTATGGAGTTGAGATCTGGAGACTGGCTAGGCCAGTCCAGGACTTTGCAATGCTTCTTACGAAGTCACTTCTTCATTGCCCGGGTGGTGTGTTTGGGATCATTGTCTTGCTGAAAGACCCAGCCACGTTTCATCTTCAATGCCCTTGCTGATGGAAGGAGGTTTTCACTAAAAATCTCACAATACATGGCCCCATTTATTTTTTCCTTTACAAGAATCAGTCGTCCTGGTCCCTTTGCTGAAAAACAGCCCCAAAGCATGATGTTCTCACCCACATGCTTCACAGTAGGTATGGTGTTCTTTGGATGCAACTCAACATTCTTTATACTCCAAATACGAGTTGAGTTTTTACGAAAAGGTCTACTTTGGTTTCTGACCATATGACATCCTCCTAATACTCTTCTGCATCATCCAAATGCTCTTTAGCAAACTTCAGACAGGCCCGGACATGTACTGGCTTAAGCAGGAGGACATGTCTGGCACTGCAGGATTTGAATCCCTGGTGGTGTAGTGTGTTACTGATGGTAGCCTTTGTTACTTTGGTCCCAGCTCTCTGCAGGTCATTCACTAGGTCCCCCCGTGTGGTTCTGGGATTTTGGCTTACTGTTCTTGTGTTCATTTTGACACCACGGTGTGAGATCTTGCGTGGAGCCCCAGATCGAGGGAGATTATCAGTGGTCTTGTATGTCTTCCATTTTCTATCAATTGCTCCCACAGTTGATTTCTTCACACCAAGCTGCTTGCCTATTGCGGATTCAGTTTTCCCAGCCTGGTGCAAGTCTACAATTTTGCTTCTGGTGTCCTCCGACAGCTCTTTGGTCTTGGCCATAGTGGAGTTTGGAGTGTGGCTGTTTGAAGTTGTGTACAGGTGTCTTTTATACTGATAACACGTTCAAACAGGAGCCATTAATACAGGTAATGAGTGGAGGACAGAGGAGACTCTTAATGAAGAAGTTACAGGTCTGTGAGAACCAGAAATCTTACTTGTTTGTAGGTGACCAAATACTTATTTTCCACCATAATTTGCAGATAAATTCTTTAAAAATCAGACAATGTGATAACTTTTTATTTTTAAGTCAACTGGTGCCAGAAAGTTAAACATATTTGTAAATTATTATATTTAAAAATCTTAATCCTTTCAGTACTTATTAGCTGCTGAATACTACAGAGGAAATTCTTTTCTCTTTGGATTTATTTTCTGTCTGTCCACAGTGCTCTTTGCTGACACCTCTGTCCATGTCAGGAACTGTCCAGAGCAGGAGAAAATCCCCATAGCAAACATATCCTGCTCTGGACAGTTCCTGACACAGACAGAGGTGTCAGCAAAGAGCACTGTGGACAGACAGAAAAGAAATCCAAAAAGAAAATAATTTCCTCTGTAGTATTCAGCAGCTAATAAGTACTGGAAGGATTAAGATTTTTTTATAGAAGTAATTTACAAATCTGTTTAACTTTTAGGTACCAGTTGAATTAAAAAAATAAAATAAAAATGTTTTCCACCGGAGTACCCCTTTAAGGAGATAAAGGAACAGCCTGAGTGGATTCAGAAAGGTGGAGAGCCCCTGTGGCACCTATGATGTTGTATTTATGGCAGTGTGGTATCAGGGCTTCTTAGGCCCATCAGAAGAAAGGATTCTGAGGTGTCACCTCCATCTATACAGGACACATATGTACACATCCACTTTAAATTTCCTTATAAGATTTTATTGTGAACATTGTACATACAGGATATTTGTGAGATCTATTAGGTGTCTTGTCAATCATCCCAAAAGAAACAGAACTTAGTAGTAAGTGGGCCACATCCCCTTCAAATAGACCTTTTTAAGCCACCGTTGTATCAGAGTAGGGACCCAGCAGAGGAATCACTAGAACTCTAGTGGGCCAGTCCAATTCTCATGTATGACATTATTTAAAGGGGTAGTCCAGTGGTGAAAAACTTATCCCCTATCCTAAGGATAGGGGATAAGTTTGAGATCGCGGGGGGTCCGACTGCTGGGGCCCCCTGCGATCTCTCTGTACGGGGGCCAGGCTCTCCAGCCAGATAGCGGGTGTCGACCCCCGCATGAAGTGGCGTCCGACACGCCCCCTCAATACATCGCTATGGCAGAGCCGGAGATTGCCGAAGGCAGCGCTTCGGCTCTGCCATAGAGTTGTATTGAGGGGGCGTGTCGGCCGCCGCTTCGTGCGGAGGTCGACACCCCCTTCCCGCGGGCTGTCGGGGCTCCATACAGGAGATCGTGGGGGCCCCAGCGGTCGGACCCCCCCGCGATCTCAAACTTATCCCCTATCCTTAGGATAGGGGATAAGTTGTTCACCACTGGGTCACCACTGGACTACTCCTTTAAGCTACAAGCTATAGATGATGTTTAAACATATGTATTTCCTGCTAGATGTTTATTTGTATATCCTGTTATTCTAATTGAGTCACTTCCACCATGCAAAATAGCTCATGTGTTCCTGGATGCACTGGATAAATATCTTAATACAAAGTGTAAAAAGTCCTGGTTAAAGAGATAACATCTCACTGCATTGTCTATATACACGATATAAAGATCTAAGATTCTTCTGTATAGGGAGAACTCTCTTTAGTATTATTATATTGTCACATAGTTAGAATAACTTGGTCATCTCATAGTTGGTTGGTCTGATAAAATTGGAAAAACAAATCCAGAACCCTCTATTAGGGCATTCTGACTTAAAAGAGAGGGGTCCATGTCAAGGACTCTCATTCTCTTGTCCGGCATCGATGGGTGCATTCACACTGAGTAAAGTTCGAGGAATTGGAGCATAAAAATTTGGTACGAATATATATATATATATTTTTCCCGCGTGTAATTCTTGCGTAATTTGAGCAAAATTTGCACGTATTACGCGCCGATTACGCAAGAATTACGCTCGCATTTCGAACGGATTTTGAGCTGATTTCGCACCCATGATTTTCACTTGATTTCAGCATTATTTCCGCTTGATTTCCGCGTACATTCCGTTCATTTTACGCTACAATACGCTTATTTCCCGCGCGTATTACGCTCGAAATCAGCGCGAATTACGCGCAAAATATTTTAGACCTGAAAATTATTTTTACCATTGACTTCAATGCAATTCTGCTCGCGGATTCCGCATGAAGAATGAACATGTCCTTTCTTTAAGCGGAAAGGAATTCCGCTGCGGAATTCCGTGAGGGTAATTTCCGCAGTGTGAACTGAAGAGCGTAAAATACATTAAGGTCAATGGAAGGGGAAGATGTTCAATTGTCACTAGCGGAGAAATCAAGAGGAATTACGCGAGAAAATTACTCTTGAATTACTCAGTGTGAATGCACCCTTAGTCGCTATAAAGGAGAATCTCTTGCTCTGGTGGACGTGTCCTGTATTACACAGATGTTCACTAATTTGAATAGAGACTTGTAATTCTTCATTCTTCCTGTGGGGCATTGCAGGGAAATTAAAGGGGTACTTCAGCCCTAAGACATCTTATCCCCTATCCAAAGGATAGGGGATAAGCTATCTGATCGCGGGGGTCCCGCCACTGGGAACCCCCCACAATCTAGCATGCAGCACCCACCTGTGAGCACTGCAGGAAGCGCTGGAGGCTTCAAGTCTTATGCCTCCCGACCACGGGGACGAAGTATCGTGACGTCACGACTACGCCCCGGTGTAACATCAGGCCCCGCCCCCTCAATGCAAGTCTATGGGAGGGGGTGTGGCAGCCTATGGGAGGGGGTGGGTGTGACATCACACAGGGGCGGAGTCATGACATCACGATACTCCGTCCCCGTGGTCGGGAAGCATAAGACTTGGAGCCTCCAGCGCTTCCTGCAGTGCTCACAGGTGGGTGCTGAATGCTAGATTGTGAGGGGTCCCCAGCGGCGGGACCCCCGTGATCAGACAGGTATCCCCTATCCTTTGGAGGACTTGTGAGACTTGTTAATCTTCATAACTACACTGGTAACCGTGAGCATCGAGGACACTTTTTCCATTAAACCATTTTTGACCAAAAAGGGCCATGGTCTCAAGTACACCAATTATACATGGCTTGACTTAAGGTAGGCTTTCCACTTCAAATATTGTTGTTTATTTGGCCCACAGCTTACTCTCCTTATCCACCTATGCACTCGCTCAAGCTGATCATTCATGTTTTCAGGATGAAGAGGAAGGCATGTAGCCCCCAAAACTCAAAACTGGTGTCAGTTTCCTGAAAACAAAAAGATTGAGCAGTTGAAATTCAATATGCCGATTACTGCTGGAGACGTTTGGGAAGTACCCCATAGACATCAGATGGTTGGTGGGTTCTGCCAAAACGAACTGGTTCAGCTTGCACATGGTTTACATGTATGGTGATCTTTGGGAAACCCACGTAAAAGACTCAATTAGGGCAGTCAGGGTTATGGGATGGGACTGTCAATTGGGACCTCCATTAATCCACTTTCTAAGGGGCCAAGCTGATTTGCCCCAGGGACACCATGTAATGTGGGAGCACTGAATGAAATCTGAACAATTGCTGCCAGGTCCCTTTACTCATTACCATTGATCGTTTATGCCCAACCTCATGGTACCAGTCTTATGAAAATCAACAACCAGAAACTAAGTAACCTTAATGAAGCCTTTATTACATAAAGGAAAAAATGTAATAAATACAGCAGAAACATTTACAAATCAAACATACAAAGTGACAGACATTGAACAAAAATTTTTTTTTTTTAACGCTGTCCAGTTTTAAGACCATTATAACTTATCTTGGTTGTTACGATATTTAAATACAGAGAAAGCACTTGCTAGCTATTTTGTTGTAATACTGCCCAAAGCACGTACTTGCGTTATTGAAAGTGTACTGCAGAGTTTAATATTGGAACCTTGTGGAGAAGGACAGAATTGGGATCCATCATTGGACATTCCAGTAGAGGCCCAACCTCTGGGAAAATGCCTGGAATGTGGGGGCTTCCTCGTGCTGTTGTACAGATGTGACACAGTGCTTGTCTACACATAAAACAAGAGTGTTTAATGGTCATAACACAGATTTACGCTTCAAATAATGAAGCCATTAATGGAAAAAATGCTTGCATTCAACAAGCAACAGTCTGCAAGATATGTACTAGCTGAAATTTTTGTTTATGTGACCAGACCTCCCAGGAAAAGCTTTGAAGACTACTCGGCCGACTCTATATTTTCATCTGCATCCCTTGAGGTCAACCGTCTCCTTAGCAGAATGCTCAAACATCACGGCTGGCAAGAATCTAATGAAAGCTTCTGAGATACTTGCAATCGTATATCAATATATATATTTTCCTATGTAAACAACAAAAACAATTTAACAAAAAAAAAAGATCAGACCATAGTCAATGTTGTCTGGAGCCAACCACTAACACGTTGACTTTTTGCAGCCTGTGATCCTTCAAGTCACCGACCCACAAACTGATAAGAACATCTAAAATACCTTCAAACTTCATTTTTACATAGTGGAATTGATTTGTTTCATCGCCTGGTTCATTCCCAGTTTCAATAACAGCTATTCATATCTTTCTTTAAAAGAAAAAAAAAACTATGACTCTAAAAATCTAGGTCATAAAAAAGTACCATGAACTACCTAGGTCTACATAGCTGTGCAAGAAGATTATAGAAGTTTGGAAAGTTGGGGGGGGGGGGGTGAAAAGTTGGGGTGGGGTTGGTTTAGTTGGGGGGTGGGGGGGGACTTTCCAAAAGACTTTCCCCCCCCCCCACTTCTGTAGAACATCACAATAGATCCTTGCGGTATTCATCTACAGGTCCTCTCGTGTACAACTCTAAGAAACACTTGATCAAGTGGATCGTTCTTCAAGAGTGCAAAGAGCGGCACTAAAGTCAACGTGAGAACTTAAGAGAACTTTTTGGCTAAAAAAAAAAAGAAGTGTGTATAGATATAGGGTACTGAATTTTGAGAAATTCAAGAATTAAGTTTTTTTTTTTTTTTTGAGAGATGAAGACAAATTTCCCTTCATCCATCAACATCATTTTGCTTCATATTTTTTTTTTGGTGTAACTATTTTTTATTTTTCCTAAGTGTCCAACTTTCTTCCTCTGTGCGGTCAACATGCTGCGTCCTTAAGTACCAAATCGAATTTGTAAGTAAAATCCTTAACGGCTCTGGTTTACCAACAGTATCTAGCACTTTGGTAGGGACCTTCATTCAGTATTCAACCAAATCTTCTTTTTACTTCTACCACGAAGACCCCCTTCACATTACACTGCAACTCTTGGCTTTGTCCTTTCTCAAGTCCGTGGACACTGTAGTCAGTTCCGGTCTGCTAGGCATGTGTGAAATTCTTTTTGTTGTCCTCTGTGTTTTATTCCTTTTGAGATTTTTGTTAGATTTATTTACACATGCCAGGGTGGCAACATGGAAAATGTCCCTTACGCTGTTCTCAGACTGTAGGGCTGAACACTCGATATAGGTGGCTGCTCCGATTTGCTTGGCCATATTAGCACCCTGTAAACCAAAGAACAACAAGTAAGGAAACAGGAATGACAAACAATAGGAAAACAATTTTAAGAACACTACTTAGTTTAGTCTAGTTCAAAGCTATGAAACTTTTTGGAAACTGTTTCGGCCATAATCAAGTGATGTTGTCGAGCGATTTTGGTCAATTTGGCATACACATTTGAAAACAAAATCTCTCTCCGATTGGATCTCTCCTGTACTAGCGGTACATAGGGTAAACCAAGTATGGCAATATGTCCTTTTGAACATCAATATTCTTCTTGCTCAGGATACAGATGAGAATGTAGTAACTCATAGGTGCGGTATCTAACCAGACAAAGGGTTTGTGTATAGTCTCATACACACTTAGGTCAGTTTCATACATGGGTAATGACACCATATTTTTGTGTCTGCATAAAGGCCCCTTTCACACTGCCGTTGTGCTCTGGCGGAAAATTTGTTCCTTTGTTTTTTGTGCCTTTAACGTCCGTTATTCGGACGGGGCATAACGGGCAACAACGGGTCCCGACAGAATCCATTTCCTATTATGGGGTCCATCGGGCGCAGTCGTTTTTTTGACAGGATTAGCGGGAGAAAAAGATGGTGCATTATATATTTTTTCTCCCGCTATTCTCCCTGTCTCCCCTGACGTCCGTCGCACTGCCGTGTCACTAGGGCAGTGTGAAAATCCGCTGCACTAATTTAGTATTGGTGAAATAATGACATTTTTGAGGAAATTCATCCGCCGAAAGAACTAACATGTTTATTCTTTCGGAGGAATTATGCACGGTCTGCTTTGGTCTTTTGGTCTTCCGACTCGGAAAATCTCCGGGTGGAGATTTCATAGAGTAAATAGACCCTTAGGGTCTATTCACACTCCAGAATTTCCGCTTGCGGAAATTCAGAAATGTGAATGGGAGTGCGGAATCCCATAGAAGTCTATTGGGCTTTAATTTGAGGCGGAATTCCGCAAGAGGAAATTCTGCCATGTGAATAGACCCTTACAGTCACAAGTCCTGACCATCAGTTCAGGTCATTAGCCTGGACTTTTGTCTGTTATACTGACCCAAAAATGTACAGTGACCCCACCGACCTACGATGGCCCCAACATACGATCATTTCAAGATACGATGGCCTCTCAGAAACCATCGCATGTTGAAGGCAGCATCATCATACGATGCTTTTGTATGTTGGGGCCATCGCATAAACGGCTATCCGGCAGCACCGACTGCTTCAGCTGCCACCGGATAGCCGTTTACGGTGCCCCGTGTGGTCTGATGACGATCATTTACCTGTCCTCGGGGCTCCGACGCGTCCTCTTCGGGATCCCCTGCATCGTCGGCGCTCTCCATCGTCGTCATCACGTCGCTGCGCACGCCGTCCCGTCATCCAATAGGAGCGACGTACGTAACGACGTGATGGCGGCGACGGAGAGCGACGATCACGGGGAAGCAGAGGCCTTGCCGGAGCGTCGGGGACACCCCGGGGACGCGGCGACAACGATGGAAGGCGACATCCAGGGCAGCGGTGACGAGCGGTGACGGTCCGGAGCGTTGAGTATAACCTCCAATACCAGTGGTCTTCAACCTGCGGACCTCCAGATGTAGCAAAACTACAACTCCCAGTATGCCCGGACAGCCGTTGGCTGTCCGGGCATGCTGGGTGATGTAGTTTTGCAACATCTGGAGGTCGCCAGGTTGTAGACCACTCTCCTATACTTTACATTGCACGGATCCCTCAACATACGATGGTTTCAACAAACGATGGTCCATTTGGAACGGATTACCATCGTATGTTGAGGGACCACTGTATCCTTATTACGCCCATGTGTAACCGGCTTTGGATCGATTTGACACCATTTTTTTTAGTGTGACATCAAAATAGGACATCATCATAAACCAAAGGCGAAGGGATATTTTATGGCCTATTTTTATTTTATTTTTGTTAAGTCATGTGACTTATGTATCATGTGGCTATTTATCTTTAGTTACTGATTTTTCATGCAGTAATGTTCATATAAACACTAATAAGAGTTTTCAAAGTAAATGACAATGAAGGAACACAGAGTCACCCTTAGTCATGGCTGGTACTTATATAACGTGCTGGTTACATAACGTTCACATGAGCGGAGGCCTCATTCCTGAGTCACATTCCTACATCCCTTCCAGTACATTGCAGCCAGATGATAATTGCACAGTGAGACCTTCATCAGGCTGACTTATGTGAAGGCCTGATGGATTTAGATAACATATTGTGATAAATCTTAACTACTATATACAGAAGGCAGAAAGCATGTAATTACACCGGATTGTATTATCTATAATTAGCTGTCTCGTGGGAACAGGGAAACTAGGCTTAGGAAAAACAAAAAAAAAGAATATAATCTAAAACCACAAAAAAAGTCAAATACAAAAAAAAAATAAAAAAAAATAAACAATTCACTGAAAAAAATCCCAAAACTAAATAAAAATAAAAAAATTCACTGAAAAAAATACAAAAAAGTAAAAAAAAAATCACTGAAAAAAAGAAAAAAAAAGAAAGAAAAAACTATTCACTGAAAAAAACACAAAAACAAAATAAATAATAATAATAAAAATAAAAAATATTAAAATAATTTTTAATTCATTATTTCATGATGTGAGCTTTGGAGTATACATACCTGATCGTAAGATACCGGCGTCTGCCTGTGATTGGACAGCTCCACCAGCGTCGTGAGGTCTGTGCGCAGATCAGATTTACATCCAACCAGCAGCATTTTGGTGTTGGGACAAAATTCCTGAATTTCACCTTTCCACTAGAAGAAGAAAACATATAGAAAATTAGCAAAAATGTCCTATGTGCATACACCTAAAAGGATTTTTCCCATCTGACAAAGTTGGATAGGAGACGACTAGCTGATTATGGGGGGTTATGACCGCTGGGGATCCCCACGATTTCGAGAACTGGGGCCAAGAAGAGAGTGGCAGGTCATGCATGCGCAGTGCCACTACATGTGTAGATTCTTCCGGAGACAACTAAACACTGTATTCAGCTGTTTCCTTGGCTCCCCTAGAGAATGATTAGAATGGATGTGCGCATGCGCGACCCACCCCTTCATTCTAATAGGAGACTGGGATCCCAATTCTCGAGATTGAAAGTTGGGAGGCGGGGGGGGGGAGTGTTGGATTCTCCCACGATCAGCTAGTTATCCCCTATCCCCCCCCCAGCTAGTTATCCAGTGTTGGAATCTGGGCACCCAAGGCTATAACATGATATTAAAAAACAAATGTATTTTTGGACTGACATGGTTCCTCTTTTGGGTACATTCACACGAGCGGATTTGCAGATCCGCCGCTGAAGGACGCTCTGTATTCTGCTTTTACTTGTGCCTGCTAGGAGCGGCAATACGCTGCTACGTGCAGACACACCGAAATGATGTGCGAGTCTCTGCGCATGCGCGGTGTACTCACACACGTCGCAGCCGCTCCCCCAGCTCAATGAGCTGATGCAATGTGAGAGTATACTGCGCATGGGCACGGCGACTCGCACATCGCAGTGTGTCTGCTCGTAGCGGCGTATTGATGCTCCGAGCAGGCACAAGTAAAGGCAGAATACAAATGGTCCTTCAGCGGCGGATCCGCAGCGAAATAGGCTGCGAAAATCTGCTCGTCTGAATGTACCCTAAGGGTATGTTCACACAGTTCATTCCATGCGTAATGTCAATCCAGAAAACATGGGAGGACACTTCACACGTTTCAATGTTCCAGCGAGTGCTAGGACCGCTTGAAAATGTGCATATTCATTGCCGAACAAAATGCGGAATCACCAGAATCAGGATTTCTGCGGCAGAAAGATCAGAAATTCACAGTGCAACAGAATTCCTTTGAAATCAATGGGACTCTGCTGCAGCGGAATTTCCAAGCAGAATATTCCCGCATAATTCCGCTAAGAAATTCCGCTGTGTGAACATGGCCTAAACGGGAATAACAGAATTTAAAAAATAAATAAAAAAGTGCTGCTTTCTTTCAGGAACAATGACAGACTTGGGGTAGTAGGTTATACTGCAGCTCAGTTTCACAAAAATGGCCGCTGCAGCCTAATTCTTGGTGTGGAACCAAGTTTCTGGAAGAAAGCAGCAAGGTTTCTCTAATCCTGTACAACCCATTTAAAAATATAAAAAATTCCAGCATCCTTTCACGTTTTCAAAGCGTTTTTTAAAGGGAGCTAAACATGCCCTGGTGATTTTTTTTGTTTCATTCATTTCTCACACTGTATCCTGAAGCATGAAAAATTAGGCAATCCCCATTTTCTACGCTTGATGCCCACAGGCATTCGTGAGAATTTTTTGTTGGCTTCTGAAGTTAATGGAGAGCAATGGCCGGATTACAGCTTGATGAATGATGGTGATGAAAAAAAAAAAGTAAAAATAAAAATAATACCGGTAATTTTTTGGGGAAATATGGCCATTTACATCAAGATGTCTTTTTGGAAAGGGTTATTCAAGCACAGAGATCATAGTATAGATGGTGCAACAAATAATGTTGTGTCCTCTGACTTCTTTCCTTTTATAACAGAGTTTCCTAACCAGTGCTTCTCCGGCTGTTGCAAAACTACAACTCCAAGCCAGAGGCTGTCCGGGCATAATGGGAGTTGTAGTTTAGCAACAGCTGGAGGCACTCTGGGAAACACTGGTTTATAAGATCCATATTTGAAAGGCTGAATCCAGCTCTTAACGTATTCGGCACATATATATATACATACACACACACACACATATATATATATATATATATATATATACACACACACATATATATATATACACACACACACACACATATATATATATATATATATACACACACACACATATATATATATATATATATATATACACACACACATACATATTACTGCTTGAAAATGGATAATTAAAGGGGTAGTCCAGTCCTGAAAAACGTATCCCCTATCCTAAGGGGATAAGTGTCAGACAGGGGGGGGGGGGGGTCGCGACAGCTGGGGCCCCCCCCAATCTCCGGCTCGGCCATAGAGCTGTATTGAGGGGGGGTGTCAATGTGTCCCCTTCCCGCGGGCTGCCGGCCCCGTACAGGAGATCGCGGCCCCCCCAGGTAGGGGATACGTTTTTCAGGACTGGACTACTCCTTTAAGGTATCAAAAAATTACGAATTGTAAATGAGTGTTCTGTAATTTGGCTAACAGACCACATGTTCAGCCAGAAGAAAGCGCACTTACCTTCTTAAGTACGCTGTCGAGCGTCTCAGGTCGGCTGATGTCAAAACATATTAAGACGGCGTCGGAATCTGGATAGGAGAGCGGACGGACATTGTCATAATAAGGAGAACCTGAGGAGAGGAAGAATATTCATGTTATTATAATAGGTCATTAGCCACAATTCGGAGAACAATTATTCACAATGTATTATAATGGGGACCTGCAAACAGTTCCTGCATTTTTATTATATTTTCCTTGGAAACAGTGAAGACGAGAGGAATATTAATTGGTCGTGTCTTAGCGTGTCATGTGACCACTTCTGTCTGGCTAGTGATGTCATTTGTTTTGAGTTAAAAAGGGTTCTGCTCTGATATGTAGGAATGAGACCAGAAGAAGCTGGACCAGTAGCTGCTGGGGATCGTTGTAGGTAAGTATCATTTATTTTTCATTTTACCATCTCCCAAAACTTTTTAAAACGGGTTTACCCCTCTAAAGGGGTATTCTGGATGGAAACAAAAACAAAAAAAAGGTGTTCGAATCAACTGGTGCCAGAAAGTTATAAATTACTTCTATATAAAAATCTTAACCCTTCCAGTACTTATCAGCTGCTGTATGCTCCAGAGGAAGTTGTGTAGTCCTTTCCAGGCTGACCACAGTGCTCTCTGCTGACACCTCTGTTCTCGTCAGGATCTGTCCAGAGCATGAGCAAATCCCCATAGCAAACTTCTCCTGTTCTGGACAGTTCCTGACATGGACAGAGGTGTCAGCAGAGAGCACTGTGGTCAGACTGGAAAGAACTACACAACTTCCTCTGTAGAGAACACCATAACATGGCTGGCAAGTAAAAAAAAAAAAGAGGGTTTTGTGTGCTAGTACAAAGTCCCATGGGCTGTTTTAATAAATTCTGTCCTAAAATTCCAGACTGAATTTACACTGTAATTCGGACATTAATCTGCATACACAACTGATTTTGGGCAGAATTTCAAGTCCAATTGACATCAATGGGATTCTGCTGCTGAATTCTGCCCAAACAATGAACATGTTCATTCTTTTGGCGAATGTCCTTTCCATTGAAAAAAATTCAGCCGTGTTGAAGGCCCTAATTCTCCCGAACCACCCAGCATTTAAAGGGGTATTCCGGGCAAAAAGGTTTTATCTTCTATCCAAAGGATAGGGGATAAGATGTCTGATCGCGGGGGGCCTGCTGCTGAGAACTCCCGCGACATTGTATGCAGGTGCTGAATCTCCAGTTCCGGAAACCTCCGGGTTTCCGGGACTGGGGACGTGACGTGACACCACGCCCCCTCCATTCATGTCTATGGGAGGGGGCGTGACGGCCGTCACGCCCCCTCCCATAGACATGAATGGAGGGGGCATGGCTTGACACCCGGAGGTTTCCGAAACTGGAGATTCAGCACCCGCATACAATGCGGGTGCTGCAGCGGGATCGCGGGAGGTCCCAACAGCAGGCCCCCCGCGATTAGACATCTTATCCCCTATCCTTTGGATAGGGGATAAAATGTTTTTGCCCGAAATACCCCTTTAACAAGACTAATGAATTTTTTTTTTTTTGAGTTCTTCTTAAGTATGTTCAAATTTATTTAAAAAACATAGGGGCTGGGAAATTTTTTCATAAAAAAGAAAAGTTTTCCATTTAAGAATTTTGTAAGAATTGTTACATTTAACTGAGCCAACAATACGGGAGGTTTCTCCTCCTCGAGAAACATGTAGTAAAGGAGCGCAGAGGTACGAGCACATGTAAACCGCCCCCCCTGGAAACACTACTTTGTGTAGACAGATGTGAAACATGAAGGCCCTTCAGGAAAGCGCAGGGAGGGTTTTCGAGTGATCTCACCCTGGAACATTCCACACGTTTGCTCTGTTCTGCTTCAGAATTCCATTAAACAAATGACGGCAGAGATTATTTTTGAAGCGTTAACAATTATAAAAAAAAAAAAATCTGTCATACACCATGTTCCAGGTACTTCACTGCATAGATTCTCCCCCTCCACTATACTATTACATAATGTTTTCCTTGAATCATGTACTTAAAGGGGTTATCCAGGAAAAACTTATATATATATATATATATATATATATCAACTGGCTCCAGAAAGTTAAACAGATTTGTAAATTAATTCTATTAAAAAATCTTAATCCTTTCAGTACTTATGAGCTTCTGAAGTTAAGGTTGTTCTTTTCTGTCTAAGTGCTCTCTGATGACACGTGTCTCGGGAACCGCCCAGTTTAGAAGCAAATCCCCATAGCAAACCTCTTCTAAACTGGGCGGTTCCCGAGACACGTGTCATCAGAGAGCACTTAGACAGAAAAGAAGAACCTTAACTTCAGAAGCTCATAAGTACTGAAAGGATTAAGATTTTTTAATAGAAGTAATTCACAAATCTGTTTAACTTTCTGGAGCCAGTTGATATATAAAAAAAAGTTTTTTTCCTGGAATACCCCTTTAACTACAAAGACTGTAAGAGATAAGCTGGCCAGGATCAGGGCTGGTGCAAGGATCTTTGCCACCCTAGACAAAAGCTAATTTTGCCACCCCTTGACCCCACCCATTGGCCCACCCGTTGACATACCCCACCTTACTACTGGGGTGACACACCGTAACAAACCTCTTCCTCATGCTGCTGGCTTAGTGAATGGTTCGGATGCTGGTTGTCTAACTTTCTTGCGGCAGGCAAAGCGGCACCCCCTCATCAAGAGGGCGCTCTAGGCAGCTGCCTATTTTGCTTACAGGAAGAGCCAGCCCTGGCCATGATAGTATCCAGGCTGCGGGGACTAGCTTGGCATAGACACATGGTTGAAGTCATTGGCTAAGCCAATGTTGCAAACCAAAATCTGTCAGGGGGGCGTGATGGATTGCAGATTTGGAAAAGTCACCATTTGGGGGTACACTTATGTAGGCAAATCTGGAGAACAATGGGCTTAATGTCCAATGTAAAATTGTTACAATTCATTTTTATCAGTTCTACAACCAATCGAACTTTGGGCAGAATGGGTCTGAAAGGACACAGCAAATAAATTAAATTATAGCGATTTGCACTGTTTTAAGTACCCAGATCAGTGGACTCAAAACTGTGGCCCTCCAACTGTTGCAACCGGTGGCTGTCCGGGTTTGCTGGGAGTTGTATTGTGCAACAACAGGAGGGCCACAGTTGGGAGACCATTGACCTAGACCTTAGTTTCCAATCCAACCAGCGTCTGAATGGAGTTTGTAAAAGTTTATCTGGATATTCTAATTTACTCTCATCCTCCTAAGACATACTAACATCTCAAAGGGTATGTCCATAGTGCAAACCCAATAAAACAGCTTCCATTGAAACCATGCAATACCACATTTCTCCTGCAGTGGCCACTGTATGCACAATGCGAGCTGATCGACTGGTGTTTCTGCTACCACACTCACGTCAATCAGCTGATCACCAGTGGGTCCTCCTCAACGGTAGAGAGAAGTGGGTTGATGGTTGAACGATCACTATACAAGAATTACTTTTTAGACCCAGCCATAAACGTGGTAGACCATATACATTTTTTTTTCCAGTGGAGTACCCCTTTAAGGAAAATGGTTGTCTGGGGATTGGAAAATTAGATTGTGAGCTCAAATGTCCCAAAATATTTCAGGCAAGCTGTTTTTCTAAGACACAATGATAGATTCCTGATGACTTCTGGACCTACATTAGTTGACGGGACATATGGACGGGGTTAGCAGACATTGGTTGACTTCTAAGAATCATTAATGGTGAGCACCTCCCCTTATATTCGGCAGATCGGTTTGTCACTACCGGGACTAGTTCGTCTCGGATGGTGGGGCCAGAAGGCAGCTGAGCCCCATACTGGAGATCGGTTGAAAGGCCACTGACCAAGAATAACTTTTTTAGATCTAGGCATAAAACGTAGTAGACCATATTGGCAGAGACTGCGTTTCAAAGAAACCATACATGGTCAATAACACCGGGCAAAAGATGAATGATCTAGAATTATTCTAGGACATTATAGGATACTTTATGGAGTTCAAACAAGGTAGATTTCATTTCAGACCAGGACGGTTTGTCATTGGTTGACTAAAACGATCCTTCATTGTCAAATTTTACCTGAGAAGAAGATGATTTTCATAAACTTTAATCTAATGCGCATGGGAAAAAAGATTGTCCGGAGATCGGAAAATTACATGTTCCAAAATATTTCAAGCAGACTGTTCTTCTAAGACACAATGATGGATTCCTGCTGACTTCTGGACCTACATTAGATGATGGGACATATGGACGGGGTTAGCTTGGACACCGGCTGATTTCTAAGGATCATCGCCGGTGATGATGGAGCGCGCTGGAGTTCATTTTTAACAAATGAAACACATGTCTTCTATGTAATGGTTGTCATATGAACAAACCTGGAGAAGTGCAGTCATGGCTGCCATGTGATCAGCTTAATAATGAAAAGGCCATGAAATCCTAAACTCTATTTACTGGTAATCGAGTTAATCCCAGCTTACACTTCAAAAGGGAACAACGCAAAACGGCTGCTCACCTTGCAGGCATTGCACAACGAGCTCATCCTTGAAATATGATGCGATTTAACAGCGAGCGAAGAATGAATGCCATGTGTGACTTTCTCAAACCTCGCCCATAGGCAGCAACTCCTAGCTCACATACCTGCCCTCTGAAATCACCGCGGCCTCATCCAATACACCATATATGTCCATAAACTGCACCCAAGACGGCGGTGGCATAAACCAGTCCATTTGTCACCACGATTTCTAAGCATTTACTGAGCTCTTAAAATTCCTTTTATGACAGTGGCTTAAGGTTTGCAGGTTATAGACACACTCAAGGGTTTTATAAGAAGGATACGCGACTCCCACGCTGACTTGTGGTGATTCCCAGAGCATCATTACTGAAGAATAGTGGGATTAATGCAATAGCAAAAATCTATGGAGAGTTACTTTTATTACTTGTAAAATACAAATTCTTGCTTTAGGTTTCATCGTTTAATGGCTGCATTCATGAATAATAACGCCGATGTGTCAACTTTCCTCTCTGTTAGAAAGTTCAAGACATTTTCTCGAACTTCAAGAAACAATGACATTTTACATTTTTAGATTGTTCCCTCCACCTTCTGTTTAGCCCAGTTTACATAAGGACCCACCAAAGTCAATTGCATCCCATATAATCACAATCGGCCGAACCACAATGAGAAAAATAAAGGGGCAGTGAGATCCATGAGGCTGTATTCGGTACTGCAGTTTACCTCCACACAGTCTATTAATGTTAATGGGCAGACCTGCAGTACCAGACACAGCCACACTTAAAGGGGTATTCGGGGATTTTTTTTTATTTGACTATGCTATAGGGGCTGTAAAGTTAGTGTAGTTCATAATATAGTGTCTGTACCTGTGTGTGACAGTTTTCTCACAATTCTTATGTGATTTACACCCGAATATTTATTTTTAACAGCATACAAAATGACTGCTGTCTCAGATTTTTCCCAGCTTGCAATGCGGCCGAGACCTGACTCACTAGTCAGCTGATGACAGGGAGCCTGTCTGCTTCAATGGGTGGAGAGAGCAATCTGCAAGTAATGCAACAGCTGGAGACACCCTGATTGAAAACCACAGGTCTGCAGCTCATTTATGTTTCAAGGGGTGGGGTGGCTGATGTGTGGGAGGGAGGAAAATGGTATCATGGGATTTGTAGGCAAACAAAAAACTGAAAACAGGAAATACCAGTTCACAGAAAGCTAGCCACAGTGTTATGGTAATCTCACACCATTTAGCCCAAGACAAGCGCAGATCCTCCCTAAGCATGTCCATTACTGTCTGCCAGGTACATACTAGAATCACCTTATGGTGGATAACCCCTTTAATTGGACATTGCGGTCTTGTTTATCACTGTGGATGGCTTGCAGTGTACAGCTTTTTGCTATGCTGATTGAAAACATATCCCCTCTCCACAGGAACCACTAGGACATCTGCGATTTCCACAATAGGGCCCGGCTGTTACCTTTGACCTCTACCATCGGGCGATGTCCCACCTCTGCGGGTGTTTGGGGGAGCGATCCATCACTCCCGATACCAGTTCATCTCTAAAGTTTGGGGCCAGAAAGCTGGTAGGATTTCAACCCCTATTCTGGAAATCGTGTGGGATGGGGTTCGCCCCAGTGGTCAAACCCCGACTGGACACTTCTTCAATAGGTCTCACTTACCTATCCTTAAAAAGGAACCGGTCAACAACTTTTTCAAACTGAACCTGCTGGTTGTGTAATGCAGATCATTTAATACTCCTATATATTAAGCAAGCAGTGGTAGACACAGCTCACCCTCTCGCCAATACCACGACACGAGACAGGACTGGACCCCCCAGTCCAGAATAAAAGGAAGAACAGAAGGCAATGTCCAGCGTGGTAGTTCAAACAATACTCAACGATTTATTCAGCAATTAGCCAACATGGAGAACAGGTGACGCGTTTCGGCCACAGTGCGCAGCCTTAGTCGCACGATATCAGTTATATCAGTGTCGAAGTATTAATGTTTTTACATATTACAGTGGTACTCCACTGGAAAAAATTTTTTTTAAATCAACTGGTGCCAGAAAGTTAAACAGATTTGTAAATTACTTCTATTTAAAAATCTTAATCCTTAATCCAGTATTTATCAGCTGCTATATGCTCCACAGGATGTTCTTTTTTTTTTTTTTTTTTTTCTCCTTTCTGTCTGACTATAGTGCTCTCTGCTGACACCCCTGTTCATTTTAGGAGCTGACCAGAGCAGGATAGGTTTACTATGAGGATTTGCTCCTACTCTGGACAGTTCCTAAAATGGACAGAGGTGTCAGCAGAGAGCACTGTGATCAGACAGAAAGGAAATTCAAAAAGAAAAGAACAACCTGTGGAACTTACAGCAGCTGATAAGTACTGGAAGGGTTAAGATTTTTAAACGCACCATACTCATGTATAGAATGGGTGTTTATTGACCTACACTTCCAGCAGCTTTACTTTAAAAAAAAAAAAAAAAAATTTATATATATATATATATATATATATATATATATATATATATATATATTGAAAACCACTATAAATTTAACTTTCTATGAACCCAGTAAAATTCAAACAGAAAAAAAATAAAAAATAAAAAAAAAGTTCTAAAGCAAGATTAATAAATCATAACCCACAATGTGTAGTTATGCAACCTGGTAGCAGATTGGTAGATCCTATTCATAATGTATATATCTAGAGCAGCATTGATGTAGAAAGCTGAATCCTCTAGAGCAGTGGTCTTCAACCTGCGGACCTCCAGATGTTGCAAAACTACAACTTCCAGCATGCCCGGACAGCCAACGGCTGTCCGGGCAAGCTGGGAGTTGTAGTTTTGCAACATCTGGAGGTCCGCAGGTTGAAGACCACTGCTCTAGAGTCCTGAATCTCATTGACATCCCCCATTCCTAATCTGTATCGCCACATACAAGTAATGTGACTGGTGCTAGGACCCTGAAGGATCCCTGCCTGCACCCTGTAGGTATGGCAGCCACAGGCAAGGAAAGATTTGCGGCCCATCAATCATCCTGCCTGAGCGATTATCTGTAAGGCCTGAATTTTATTAGGAAATAGGACTGTTAAAGCCCTTGGCGGGGAGGAAGACTTAGGAGGAGGAGGGCGAAAAGAAAAATATACAAAATTATGCAACAAAAAGAAAATTACTTGCATATGCACAAATATTATTTCACTGCATGGGACGAAAGGTTTTGATTTTTTTTCCCCCTAAAATTGTTCAAAAGTAGGCAATAAAAAAAAAGTTCTAAAATAAAAAAACAGGTGCCCATTCAGGAGGCGACAATGAGGGGCAAGGCACAGGGTGCTTTAGCTGTTACAAAACTACAACTCCCAGCATGCCCGGACAGCCGTTGGCTGTCCGGGCATGCTGGGAGTTGTAGTTTTGCAACAGCTGGAGGAACCTTGATTGGAAAACACTGTCATAGGGTCTCTCAGCAAAGTTAAAAATGGGGACCAAACCTGGTGATGAGTCCCTATGACAGTGTTGCCTAACCAGGGCGCCTTTAGCTGTTGCAAAACTACAACTCCCAGCATTCCCGGACAGCCGTCGGCTGTCCGGGCATGCTGGGAGTTGTAGTTTTGCAACAGCTGGAGGCACCCTGATTGGGAAACACAGTCATAGGGACTCAGGCCCAAACCCTGGTTATGATGAACAGCATTCAACAACTATGACTTGTGTAGCAACTTGCAAGGTCCTCTATTAAGTAATTCCATCAATTATCTGGAGCAGATAAGGGCTCTTCCATAAGACGGCAGAATGTCCACAGTGTAAACAAGCCTTAAAGGGGTATTCCAGGCAAAACCTTTTTTTATATATATCAACTGGCTCCGGAAAGTTATACAGATTTGTAAATTAAAGGGGTATTCCAGGCAAAACCTTTTTTTATATATATCAACTGGCTCCGGAAAGTTATACAGATTTGTAAATTACTTCTATTAAAAAATCTTAATCCTTCCAGTAGTTATTAGCTTCTGAAGTTTTCTGTCTAACTGCTCATTGATGATGTCACGTCCCGGGAGCTGTGCATGATGGGAGAATATCCCCATAGGAACTGCACAGCTCCCGGGACGTGAGTCATCAGAGAGCAGTTAGACAGAAAACAACAACTCAACTTCAGAAGCTAATAACTATTGGAAGGATTAAGATTTATTAATAGAAGTAATTTACAAATCTGTTTAACTTTCCGGAGCTAGTTGATATATAAAAAAAAAAGTTTTGGCCTGGAATACCCCTTTAAAAAGCACCTCTGTCTCTGGAGGACCCAGCATGTCCATGCAAATATCAAAAAGACAGCCCACTCATTTCAAGACGATTCATGTAATGCTTTACTTCCCCTCTGGGGGAGCTGTAGGAAAACTGAGTATTGTTCAACTTTCCCATCAGAGATGATCACAAGAAGTCCAAACTCATTTTAAAGACAGATTATGTAATGCTTCACTTCTCCTGTGGGGGAGCTGCAGGAGAACTAAACACTGTTCAACTTTCCCATCGCAGATCATCACTAGGAGTCCAAGCAGCTGGATCTCCCCTTGTGATCAGTTGGAGAAAGAGAAGCGGTAAAGGCAAAAAAATGGATCTGGCACAATACAAGCTACCCACACATCTCAGTTCCCAGTGGTCTCAGGTCGGGGACCACATTTGTAAACATAAAAATTAGTTAAAAAATTTATAAAAATCACACAATAACCTATAGAGTCCCATAATAGTAACATTCCTACTAACCACAAAAAAAAACAACTTTCAAAATGTTTCTGCCGCTAGAGGGTAAAGAAAATCAGTCTGGAATAAATAGGAACAAGACTTCCATGTTTGCACACAAGCGGATCCCATTGAGTTGGCAGATTTCCAGAGACAATAATAAAAACGCTCTTACCACAGTTTACAAATATCGGAGAAAACACATAAAAGAAGATTAACATTTCTTAAATATGAGTTCATGTCACATTCAGATGCACAACTGCGTTGCCGAGCCGTCTGGACCACCCAGCCGTGTGATGTTTGGGAACGTACGAGGGGTATTCCCATTTTGTAGACTGGTAAGGTATTGCTGGGATATGTCATCACTTTATGATCCTGGGGTCCGACTAACCGATCCTGAGAATGAAGGGGACACGATGCTACGCCAGCACAGCCAGGGCTGTGGAGTCAGATTCGAGGAGTCGGATGAAATTTTGGGTACCTGGAGTCGGAGTCGTCAAACAATGCTGCGCCAATAAAGGACTGTATCCACCTTTTCCAGCCCACGGGAGCACCTGAAAGCTGAACTAATTTATGCAGGATAAGTCATCAACTGCCGAGCCGAGAAGTTAGTGACGAATCGAATTTACTGTAAATTCGCTCATCTCTAATTACCATAACACTGTGGCTAGCTTTCTGTGAACTAGGTATTTCCTGTTGGAGTTCGTTCTCTCAAACTACACATCCCATAGTTCCTTGTTTGTAAGTGTGAGGTCACTTTCCTCCCTCCCACACATCAGCCACCCATTGAAAACACAAATGAGCTGCATTCCATTTAAAAGACCAGTGTTTTCTAACCAGGGTGCCTCCAGCTATTGCACAAATACAATTAGTTGCAGAATGATCTCTCTCTCTCAGAGCGGTCGCTCTGCCCATTGAAGCAGACAGGCTCCATCTGATCACCTGACTAGTGATGTAATGTCTCGGCCGCACTGCAACCTGGGGAAAGCCGAGACCTGAGTCATTTTGTATGCTGTTAAAAATAAATATTGAGGCGAAAATTGAAGAATCGTGAGACCACTATCAAACACAGGTCCAGACACTATATTATGAACTCAACTAACTTTACAGCCAGTCCAAAAAAAAAAAAAATAATCCTGAAATACCCCTTAAATCAGTGGTCTACAACCTGCGGACCTCCAGATGTTGCAAAACTACAACACCCAGCATGCCCGGACAGCCAACGGCTGTCCGGGCATGCTGGGAGTTGTAGTTTTGCAACATCTGGAGGTCCGCAGGTTGAAGACTACTGCCTTAAATCCTTCTGCAGGTCCGACTTGTAAGTGCGCTAAACACGGTGTGCATAGAATAGTATAAAACCCGTTTACCTGGAATCCACACAAAAATTCCGCCTTGATTTTCCGTAGTGTGAACTAGCTCTAACCGGCTCATAATCATAGGCCTTGTAAATCTTTCCCCATATAGACTTGAATGTGAAGAATGCAAAGAAAAAAAAAACACTTAACATGAAGCAGCACTTACGTTTATTTCAAAGAAAACCAGTTCTGGGGAAATTTCTACTTTTCTCTGAAGAAAAGACAAAAAAATAAGAAAAAAATAAAATAAAAATACCCCCCCCCCCCACACGCATTCCCAACAGCGTCGCACTTGGAACCCAGATTTCAATGTACGCAGCGCATCAATAGTCGCTGAGCGAGATTAAAAGAACACACCACGATCCTGCGGCGGGGGGTCCTGAGGATCAACATGAGGATCAAACTGCAACCTCGTGTAAACTACACAGGGGCGACATAAGACGGGTGTCTACAGCGTATTGAGAAGAATTTACGAAAATCCAAATTTCATTTATTTGTTAAATTTTTGAAAAGGCCTCTAAAAAATGAAAGAAGCGACATGATGGGTTGCTATGGGCAACTGGGCAACTTCTCCTCTGCACAGGTTTTGATAAACCATATAGAACAAAACTGGTTGTTCTATATGGTTTTTTACCCTATTTTTTTTTTTCCGGTGTTTGACGGACTTGCGCCAAATTTATCATTTGTCGCACGCTATATAGTAACTTTGGCGTTTCTTGGGGTTTACTAGCCTAAACTGATTGTATGGCATTTTTTTTATGTCAGTTTTAAAATGACTTTGAATTGCGACAAGATTGCGGTATTAGTAACCGTTTATGCGACAAAGTATAAAAGGCCCTAATAGTAAATTCCCGACCACTGCAAAAAAGAAGCATGTCAAAAGTTGATTTGCAGTCGGAAACTGAAAACGACGTAATGACAAAGGCGAAATGAAAAGTCGCAAATCGCAATGTCTCAAGTGGAAATGCGACAATAGTACGCAATAAAAGACGTGTATATGCAATGATGAATACCCCCCCCCAATGTCCTTACTGAAAATAAAAAAGGAAATCCCAAAAGGGAGTGTGCCGCAGCGGCTCGGGTGTACCTGACTTATCATGCATGTGGACGTTCCTGCTTCGGGAGAGCCTTTCCGTTGCATAATAATTCAAGTAGTCATAAAGTGACTAAGCACAAAATCGAAAAGGAGAGGAAGGAGGAGGAAGAACATTGTAAGGAAGTGTTTGTATACACTTAAATGGGCGCTGTCAGATACAAAAACTTTTGATATGTGGTAAAGCATGTATAACCAATAGGTTTTGCAATTGCTTTCATTAGAAAATTTTTAGTATTTCATACTGAAAAAGCCAGTTAAACAACTGCCCCCCCCTGCCTGCTTGGACACATACTAGTCCTGCTGTGTCCATGCGTCATCACCTATGTCATGGACACACTTCCTTGATTGACAGCTGTGAGTGCAGGGCTCACAACTAGAGGAAAAATCCTCCCACTGTCAGCTTGTGTCCCGCTACTGTCAGTGAGGACAAGCTGGGAGTTGTAGTTTTGCTAATGCTAGGGGAGATGTGAGCAGACAACATACTGAGGGAGGGGGCGGAGACCTGCACAGTGAGGCCACGCCCCCTCCCATTTAGAGGAATTCAGACTAGTTAGCTAAATTAAAAGTGTAATAAAAAGTAAATAAAGGTGCTAGACACAAAGGTGCTAGACACATTGTGGCTCCAGCTGTTGCAAAACTACAACCCCCCAGCATGCCCGGACAGCCGTTGGCTGTCCGGGCATGCTGGGAGTTGTAGTTTTGCAACAGCTGGAGGCACACTGCTTTGGGAAACACTGCTCTGGAGGCTGTCTAGGTATTTAGTTATAGTAGGAAGTACAGTTCCGGAGCACAAATTTACGCTCTACACTACACAGAAAAGAAATTGAACACGCATGAGCTGAAACTTTTAAAGGGGTACTCCGAAGGAAAAAAATAATCTTTTTTTAAATCAACTGGTGCCAGAAAATTATACAGATTTGTCAATTACTTCTATTTCATATTCTTAACCCTTCCAGTACTTATCAGCTGCTGTAGGCTCCACAGGAAGTTTTGTAGTTCTTTCCAGTCTGACCACAGTCCTCTCTGCTGACATCTCTGCCGGTGTCAGGAACTGTCCAGAGCATGAGCAAATCCCCATAGCAAACCTCTCCTGCTCTGGACAGTTCCTGGCATGGACAGAGGAGTCAGCAGAGATCACTGTGGTCAGACTGGAAAGAACTACAAAACTTCCTGTGGAGCATACAGCAGCTGATAAGTACTGGAAGGATTAAGATTTTAGTATAGAAGTAATTTACAAATCTTCATAACTTTCTGGCACCAGTTGATTTGACATTTTTTTTCCCCTTTAAGACTGAATAGGGCATAAGTGTATAAATGTATGGGACCCAACATAATTTAAAGAAAGACCCGGGAGAAGCATGCTGCTGTGCGCTTCACTCTACCTCTCTCTGCAAATTCAATTTCCAGTTGCAGTCTCCATTATAAGTTTATGGAGCACATCTCCTACATCTAGACGGAGATCACACAAAGCCGGAGAGCAAAGCGCACAGCCTCATGCTTCTCCCCACTTGTTCTAACAATCACTGGTGGTTCACGGTTTACTCACCATCCCCTATTCTCTCCTGCCGGTCCCCGTTCCTGACCGAGCACAGCTTTCTTGGCTGATGACCAGGCTCTTCCTTTGTGTCAAAACAAACGCAGAAAGTGCTGCTCATCTGGTACCGAACACCAGGACTACGGACCGAACACCAGCATATGGTGGAGAACGGGGGCAAGGTGAGTAGATATATTTTTATTTTTATTATAATTTTTTCGAACCTGAGCAGAAACATTATGTGAACTGGAGACATTTTATTCAGAATAAAATTCTGAAGGACACACATTCACTTTTTGAATCAATTAAAATGACTTAAAGGGGTACTCGGGTGAAAAACTGTTTAACTTTTTTAAAGTTAAACAGATTTGTAAATTACTTCTTTAAAAAAAAAATCTTAATCCTTCCTGTACTTATTAGTTGCTGAATACTACAGTGGAAATTCTTTTCCGTTTGAAACACAGAGCTGTCTGCTGACATCACGAGCACAGTGCTCTCTGCTGACATCTCTGTCCATTTAGGAACTGTCCAGAGTAAAAGGAAATTCCCATAGCAAACATATGCTGTTCTGGACAGTTCCTAAAATGGACAGAGATGTCAGCAGAGAGCACTGTGCTCGTGATGTCAGCAGACAGCTCTGTGTTTCAAACGGAAAAGAATTTCCACTGTAGTATTCAGCAGCTAATAAGTACAGGAAGGATTAAGATTTTTTAATAGAAGTAATATACAAATATGTTTAACTTTAAAAAAAAAATAAAAAAAGTTTTTCACCGGAGTACCCCTTTAAGTCATTTTAATTGATTCAAAAAGTGAATGTGTGTCCTTTGGAATATAATTCTGAATAAAATGTCTCCAGTTCACAAAATGTTTCTGCTCAGGTTCGAAAAAATTATAAGAAAAAGAAAAATATATCTACTCACCTTGTCCCCGTTCCCCACCATATGTTGGTGTTCGGTTCGTAGTCCTGGTGTTTGGTACCAGATGAGCAGCACTTTCTGCGTTTGTTTTAACCAGTTGATTAAAAAAAAAAAAACAAAAAAAAAAAAAACGTTTTTCACCGGAGTACCCCTTTAAGGGCGTTGGCAACAATCAGGTTAAAAAAAATCTCTCTCTCTCTCTCTACTATATAAAAGGTACCCGACCCTCAAACGTCTGGATATTTATACCGCGGGTCACTGAATTCCTGCATTAAATTCTTTTATAAAAAGGGAAATTCTGAGACCCCTGGCAAACACTCTCCGCTTCTATACCCCGCATCCCTGCCGCTATAAATTCAGTGCATATGTTCCATAGAGCTCATTGTTATTGGCTTACGTGGGAACGGCCTCTTGGACTGGAGCCATTGTGTAAAGAGAATCTTTAGAAGTGGATTTTTTTTTGGGGGGGGGGGGGGGGGGGGTAATGTTCCCCCCTGTTCGGTTAATATCAGTAACAGGCCAGAGCGCGGGGGTCTTTGATGTCGATTTACCCCCCCAACCTCCGATTACTGGTGAGTGAGGCGGCTGCAGATAGTGACACCGACCATCTAGAGTTTCCATGAGGATAAACGTATTTCCACCCGACATCTGTCTTCTCTCCGGCCTTGTTGAAAATCCTCCCTAATCTTCAATCCTTGAGAGACGACTCCCCACACAGTAAGACAGGAGGACTACTTTTCCCATCTCGGTGGGAATTCATCGGAATCTCACATTCCTTAATTTATATAGCACCAACATAGTCTGCGGCGCTGTACACAACATGTTTGGATGTCTGTATAGCGTGTTTCCCAACCAGGGTGCCTCCAGCTGTTGCAAAACTACAACACCCAGCATGCCCGGACAGCCAACGGCTGTCCGGGAATGCTGGGCGTTGTAGTTTTGCAACAGCTGGAGGCACCCTGGTTGGGAACACACTGCTATATAGTGATGCAGCCATGTATGAGGCCATACACCATTAGGATTATTTTGGTTTTCTATGGCCACCCAGTGATCCTGTAACCATACCTCCTCTCTAAGTAGAGATTGGCCCCTGTTAGTAACCGGGCCCCATAGCTGCTACAATGCATGCAGCCCCCACCCACACAACCCCCCCCCCCCCCCCCCCCCGTGAGAACTAGAAGCGGGTTTGTGTAAATATTTTTAAAAAAAGGTGGACTTCACCTTTAACCGCACATTATATTTAGGCTTCTCGAGGATTAGAAAATCATAGATGCTTTCTCACTGAAACAGCGCCACTCTTGCCCTCAGGTTGTGCGTGGTATTGCAGCTCAGTTCCATTGAAGGGAATGAAGCACAGTTGTAATACCGCACACAACCTGGGGACAAGTGTGGCGCTGATTTCTTTTTGGAGAAAAGCACCATTGTTTCACCTAATTCCAAACAACTTTTTTTTTTTTTTTATTCAATTTTTAGGAAACAGAAGGTAGGGGTCCCTGGGTAAAATACAAAGGAAGGGTTCCTCTTGGGTGGGGTCAAAATAATACAGTAGAAATATGATGATAGTTTCCACTAAATTATACTTTATTCCAAGTAATAATACTACTACTGAGTGTCAAATAAAAAGTACTAATACGTTGGCTACATCATAATGCCGAACACAGATGGAAACCAATGCTGTGTAGTACCAACTTAAAGGGATACTCCGGTGGAAAACATAATTATTTTTTTTTTAAATCAACTGGTGCCAGAAAGTGAAACAGATTTGTAAATGAATTCTGTTAAGAAATATTTACCGTTCCAGTAATTTTTAGCAGCTGTATGCTACAGAGGAAATTCTTTTCTTTTTGAATTTCTTTTTTGTCTTGTCCACAGTGCTCTCTGCTGACACCTGTTGCCCGTATCAGGAACTGTCCAGAGCAGGAGAAAATCCCCATTGCAAACCTATGCTGTCTGGACAGTTCCTGATCCGGGCATCAGGTGTCAGCAGAGAGCACTGTGCACAAGACAAAAAAGAAATTCAAAAAGAAAAGAATTCCCTCTGTAGCATACAGTTGCTTAAAGGGGTACTCCGCCCCTAGACATCTTATCTCCTATCCAAAGGATAGGAGATAAGATGTCAGATCGCCGGGGTCCCCATCTCCGCTGCGGCACCCCGCCATCATTACTGTACAGAGCACACTCGCTCTGTGCGTAATGACAGGCGATACAGGGGCCGGAGCATCGTTACATTGCGACTCCGCCCCTCGTGACATCACGACCCACCCCCTTAATGCAAGTCTATGGGAGGGGGCGTGATGGCCGCCACGCCCTCTCCCATAGACTTGTATTAAGGGGGTGGGCCGTGACGTCACGAGGGGGCGGGGCCGTGATGTAACGATGCTCCGGCCCCTGTATCGACGGTCATTACGCACAGAGCGGGGGTGCCCAGCAGCGGGACCCCGGCGAGCTGACATCTTATCCCCTATCCTTTGGATAGGGGATAAGATGCTAGGGGCGGAGTACCCCTTTAAAAGTACTGGAAGGATTAAGATTTTTTAATAGAAGTCATTTACAAAATCTGTTTAACTTTCTGGCACCAGTTGATTAAAAAAAAATTTTTTTTTAAATTCTGCCGAAGTACCCCTTTAATACCATAGAGGGCACTGGAGTGGTTTCTGGTCAGTAGAAGCCACAGCGTAATTGCCCCTAGTGGCCATTTTATAAATTGTCCTTGACAGTGTGTTGAGCCATGGGCATTTAGTTTCCTGTCATTAGTTGGAAGGGGTCCATGACACCAGACTATATACATTCTAGTTAGGACCTTGAGCGGGGGTCTTAATTAGCTACACAAGGCCCTGATGGAGGAGAAGAACGCCAAACAATTGAAGGTTGTTACCACTGCCGCCCTTTGGAGCACTTTGGCAAAGTGCTAGGTACTAGCAATGTTGTCCCCCAATTTTCCCAGTCTTCTTTTTGAGCCGATTTACCCTTAAGCCCTGAATATCAAAGGGACACCCCTAGAAGGACCTGTAATGGGGGCCATATGGATTGTGCCTTTCAGAAAGAGGGGAAAACTGCTGAACAGAGAAGACCGCACAGAGTTCATTTACATTCATAGAAGAATTTCTCCTTACAAGCTCAGAGAACTGACAGATATATTGTCAGAAGGCAAATTTTTAATAAAAAACAGATTTCAGGGATGATCTTTGTGAGAAGAGATTGTAGGATACTAGTCCGGGCCACACAAACTGTAGGGCTTATTTAAGAGCCAGGAAGCAATTTGTCTGGAATGTGACATAAACAATCCCATAGAATATACATCCTATATTGCTTCTGAGCATTTGCAAACCACCCTATTGAGTGAGGCCCAAAACATGTCCTAGCAAGGGGGTAGGTTGCACAATCGAGACTTGGAGGCCATCCAGATATACTGGGAGCCGAACATTTTTGGCAGATCTTTTTAATCATTTTCATGCTTTGCTCAAAACTTCCATTCCTCCACCCCCCGAACACAAAGAAGCTGAAGCACAACCGGGAGATAGCAAACAGTTTTAATTAAAACGTAATATCCTTCCACATATAAATTGCATCAGATTCTTTACACAAAAATTGGAAAGTACAAAGCCTCGCTAACCCTCCGCGTAGAAATTGGAAGAGGAATAATCAAATGTTTACAGAGCCTTTGAAGGAGAATGATAGAAAAACAGTGTTTCTTAAACAACCGGGAGAACACACGTCTGGAATCTCACATTTCGCATGGATTTTGTTTGGTCGGATAAGGACGGGGATTATTGCAAACGTTTCACACCAAGTCGGGGACTCTAATAAGAACCTGGCTAATACTTTCAATAGTAATAAAGGGAGTAATCAAGATGATCCTGCTGCTATGTAACCAACCTTGGACGCCCCTGGCACACGGAACAAAAAAACAACCAATCCTGATGGTGGAGGCTCCTGGCACACAGAACTAAAAAATAACCACTTGTGATGGTGGAGGCCCCTGGCACATGGAACTAAAAAACAACTACTCGTGATGGCGGAGGCCCCTGGCACATGGAACTAAAAAACCATCAATTTTGATGGTTGACCCCCTGGCACATGGAACTATAAAAAGAACCAGTTGTGATGGTGGAGGCCCCTGGCACATGGAACTATAAAACAACTACTCGTGATGGTGGAGGCCCCTGGCACCCGGAACTATTAAACAACCAGTTGAGATGGTGTAGGCCCCTGGCACACGGAACTATTAAACAACCAGTTGAGATGGTGTAGGCCCCTGGCACACGGAACTATTAAACAACCAGTTGAGATGGTGGAGGCCCCTGGCATACGGAACTATAAAACAACCAGTTGAGATGGTGTAGGCCCGGGGCACAGGGAAGCAAAAATAAATAAACACTTGTGATGGTGGAGGCCCCTAGCACCCAGAACCAAAAAAAAAATAACCACTTGTGATGGTGGAGGCCCCTGGCACACGGATCCAAAAAAAATATCCACTTGTGATGGTGTAGGCCCCTGGCACACGGAACTATTAAACAACCAGTTGAGATGGTGGAGGCCACTGGCACACGGAACTATAAAACAACCAGTTGGGATGGTGGAGGCCCCTGGCACCCGGAACTATAAAACGACCACTTATAATGGTGGAGGCCCCTGGCACACGGAACAAAAAAAAATAACCACTTGTGATGGTGGAGGCCCCTGGCACACGGAACCAAAAAAAATAACCACTTGTGATGGTGGAGGCCCCTGGCACACGGAAGCAAAAAAAACAACCACTTGTGATGGTGGAGGCCCCTGGCACCCGGAACTATAAAACAACCACTTATAATGGTGGAGGCCCTGGCACACGGAACCAAAAAAAATATCCACTGTTGATGGTGGAGGCCCCTGGCACACGGAACTATAAAACAACCACTTGCAATGGTGGAGGCCCCTGGCACACGGAACCCAAAAAAATAACCACTTGTGTAGGCCCCTGGCACATGCAACTAAAAGACAACCAATCGTCAATTCCCTTCCCCAAGATGACTGGACATATTACCTACCCATCAAGGTCCAGAATACAGTTCAATTACATTACGATTCAAGAAAAATATTCGCCTTTGACTATATCATAAATGCATTTTAAACCAACAGGTGGAGAGAACTTAGGCTTTTTAGGTTACCTAGAACATGATGACGACAGAGGTGGACTGACCCCTCCCTCCCCCCCCCCCCCCGGGCTGGAATTAGGGGCCTTAGTAGCACTATCATTGCACCAGGTGACAGGCACCAACAGTCATCAGTGGAACGCAACGTAATATGCTGTATGTCAGCTTGAAGACCAATTATTGGCTCCACACCATCTTAGTAACCAACCACAAGTTTTCGAGCCTTGGGGCACCAACATATTGTATCTAATGATCATAATGATGAACATACGTTAACTAGATCGGAAGCGAAAGGACTGGCAGAGACCGTCGGGTGCCATTACTATCATGACCTGGATATATGGCAATTAAAACTACATCGAAGATGAGAAAGACTGTTCGAAATAAAGTGAGCATCAAAACCTTTACTTAGCGCCCGTTGTCGTAGTCACGGTGCATTTTTTTTTTTTTTTTTACTCCATTATTTACGGTCATTTCAATCATGGGCCTTGTTCTCATTTTAACTTCTGCATACAGTATCTGGTTCTAATATTACAAAGATTAAGCCCAATACGAGGAAGATTATGGACACATCTGAAGCGACGCTGAGTCAATGGCTTAATTACGGCACGTACAGTACGGCCGCGCCAATGCTTGATAACGACCAAGGAAATTGCTTAGATTGCTATCAGACATGTTGGTAAATGGACTCGCCGCTGGTCTGTGTGTGAGGTCAGGTAGAATTGCACTAATAGGCCTCAGGGAAGATATGGATATAAGTCGTGGCGCGTTGCTTGGGTTCGGTTAAGCGGATCCGATATTAGGACCAAAATGGACACATGACCTGAGGGATCGACCAATGTTGATAGATCCTAAAGGGTACCAGCCACCAGAGAAGACTACTTGAGGTTAGGGTGTGCCCCAATCTTGGCTCTCCAGCTGTTGCAGAACTACACCTCCCATCATGCCCTGACAACTGCAGGGTTCTGGCATACAGTGTGAACATACCCTGAGACTAGTTGCCGTTGGCTGTCCGGGCATGCTGGGAGTTGTAGTTTTGCAACAGCTGGAGGCACACTGGTTGGGAAACACCGGACTAGTTATTAAAGAAGACTTGTCAGTTCCCCTTGAAATATTTGTATTGCAGTTTTGGAGCACCACTTAGCGCTATGCTCTTCTGTTATTCCTCCTGGAAATATTTGAATTAAAGGGGTTATCCAGAAGGTTAAACAGATTTGTAAATTACTCCTATTAAAAAATCTTAATCTTTTCAGTACTTATGAGCTGATGAAGTTGAATTGTTCTTTTCTGTCTAAGTGCTCTCTGATGACACGTGTCTCGGGAACCGCCCAGTTTAGAAGAAAATCCTCATAGCAAACCTCTTCTACTCTGTGCAGTTCCCGAGACAAGCAGAGATGTCAGCAGAGAGCACTGTTGCCAGACAGAAAACAACAACTCAACTTCAGCAGCTGATAATTATTGAAAGGATTAAGATTTTTTTTAATAGAAATAATTTACAAATCTGTTTAACTTTCTGGAGCCAGTTGATATATATATATATATATATATATATATATATATATATATATATATAAATATATATAAAAAAAAAAGTTTTTTCCTGGAATGCCCCTTTAAGTCCAGTGTTTGTCTCCCGCCCGTTCTGCCAAGATTGATAGGGGACAGACGCAGCTCGCGTTGTGTGGCACAGTTGCCGAGGCAACCATACGACACCCAGCGAGTTCCATATACAAGCCCTTTTTTGATAAACGGGACCCATGTACGGAACTTGCTGGACATTGTACGACTGCCTGGGCATCTCTACCGCCCAGCATGAACTACGATCTCTGCAGAACGGGTTGGAGTTACACTTTAAAGGGGTACTCTGGTGAAAACCTTTTTTCTTTTAAATCAACTGGCGGCAGAAAGTTAAACATATTTGTAAATTAAGGTAGAAGACAGACATGGTCGCACATCTACAATCTTGTATAATGATCTGATTGCTTCTCAGCATAATTTCAAAAACTAACAGGTTGTTAGTATATACGTTTTGATCAAAAAGTACAAGCCCACTCGCCACGTCAAGGCCACCTATTTAGAGTGGGTCCCTAACGCCCCTGTGGGCACTGGTGTCGCGGCGGTGGTGGTCGCCGCCCAGTGCTACGCCATTTTATGCTAGGGACGTTAGGGACCCACTCTAAATAGGTGGCCTTGACGTGGCGAGGGGGCTTGTACTTTTTGATCAAAACGTATACTAACAACCTGTTAGTTTTTGAAATTATGCTGAGAAGCAATTAGATCATTGTGCCTGATTGTTGATGTGCGACCATGTCTGTCTTCTACCTGAATTCACATATTTGTAAATTACTTCTATTAAAAACTTATTAGCTGCTGAATACTACAGAGGAAATTCTTTTCTTTTTGGAATGCTCTCTGATGACATCACGAGCATAGTTCTCTCTGCTTACGTTATTATAATAATAATAATAAAGCTTTATTTATTGTTGTCCTTAGTGGGATTTGAACCCAAATCCCCAGCACTGCAATGGACAGAGATGTCAGCAGAGAGCACTGTGTTCGTGATGTCATCAGTGTTCCAAAAAGAAAGGAATTTCCTCTGTAGCATTCAGCAGCTAATAAGTACTGGAAGGATTAAGATTTTTAATAGAAGTAATTTACAAATATGTTTAACTTTCTGCCACCAGTTGATTTAAAAGAAAAAGGTTTTCACCGGAGTACCCCTTTAAGGCTAGGTTCACATTACGGAATTTCCGCCTGCAATTCCGCTTTGAAATTGCAGGAAGAAATTCCGCTTACTAAAATGTACTGTATGGTGAGTGGGTTTCCGTTCACACATTCCGCTTCACAAATTCCAAAGCGTATGTTACGCCGAGCGCTCCGGGTCCCCGCTCCTCCCCGGAGCGCTCACAGCGTTCTCTTATTCACAGCGACCCGGTCAGACCTGCCGACCGGGTGCGCTGCGATAATGTTCCCAGCCGGGATGCGATTCGCGATGCGGGACGCGCCCGCTCGCGATGCGCATCTCGATTCCCTTACCAGACCCGTTCCCCGTCTGTGCTGTCCCGGCGCGCGCTTACCGCTCCTTAGGGCGCGCGCGCCGGGTCTTTGCGATTTAAAGGGCCAGTGCGCCACTGATTGGCGCATGAGGTTTTAATCAGTACCTTCACCTGTGCACTTCCCTACTTATACCTCACTTCCCCTGCACTCCCTTGCCGGATCTTGTTGCCCTTGTGCCAGTGAAAGCGTTTCCTTGTGTGTTCCTAGCCTGTGTTCCAGACCTCCTGCCGTTGCCCCTGACTACGATCCTTGCTGCCTGCCCCGACCTTCTGCTACGTCCGACCTTGCTCTTGTCTACTCCCTTGTACCGCGCTTATCTCAGCAGTCAGAGAGGTTGAGCCGTTGCCGGTGGATACGACCTGGTTGCTACCGCCACTGCAAGACCTTCCCGCTTTGCGGCGGGCTCTGGTGAATACCAGTAGCAACTTAGAACCGGTCCGCCGGCACGGTCCACGCCAATCCCTCTCTGGCACAGAGGATCCACCTCCAGCCAGCCGAATCGTGACAGCGTAAATTTGTGAACGGAAAATCCGCTTGAAAATTTCCGCCTGAAGATTGGCGTTGCTCATTCTTCAGGGAGAAATACTCGCGGAACACATTGCAGTCTATTGGAGACTGAAGTGTCCGCGTGGTCCTAGTGCTGACTGATTTAGTCTGAGCTGGCCGCACTCGGAATCACCGTGCGGAAATTTTCTACCCGGAGATTCCGCAGTGTGAACCTAGCCTAAGGGAACGTCCACATGTACAGGATCTGCTGCATACTTTCTGCCGATGATTTTGCTTCCCATTAAAGTCACCAGACTTAACCCCTTCCCTTGACAAAACAACATCGAGAGAAACAGACCGCGTAATATTCCGTAGTATACACAGCCAGCTAAAAATTCTCAATTTTCGGGTGGGGTCAGCTTTTATCAAGGGAGCGGAGCCAAGTCAGATGCTTTAAATGTGGTTTAGTAAATTTAAGCGAGGGCGCTCCAAATTAGAAAAAAAAAAAAGCTGATCCGGAAAATCTTAAACGTCCAAGTATGTGGGCTGATCAATGCCATGCTTGTATAATTGGTAACACAAGCCCTGGCGGGAAGATAAATGCGCAGCCACCACAAGAGAGATCCTGCTCTATAGAGTATACTACAATGGAAAGGAATATACTTAAAGGGGTATTCCAGGAAAAACCTTTTTTTTATATCAACTGGCTCCAGAAAGTTAAACAGATTTGTAAATTACTTCTATTAAAAAATCTTAATCCTTTCAGTACTTATGAGCTTCTGAAGTTAAGGTTGTTCTTTTCTGTCTAAGTGCTCTCTGATGACACGTGTCTCGGGAACCGCTCAGTTTAGAAGAGGTTTGCTATGGGGATTTGCTTCTAAACTGGGCGTTTCCCGAGACACGTGTCATCAGAGAGCACTTAGACAGAAAAGAACAACCTTAACTTCAGAAGCTCATAAGTACTGAAAGGATTAAGATTTTTTAATAGGAGTAATTTAGAAATCTGTTTAACTTTCTGGAGTCAGTTGATATATATAAAAAAAAGTTTTTTCCTGGATAACCCCTTTAAAAGGAGTACTCCGGGATATGAAAATAGGGGATATAGTTTCTGATCGCGGGGGGTCCGACCGCTGGGGCCCCCCTCGATCTCCCTTAGGTGGCCCCGGCAGTCAGTGGCAAGGGGGTGTGTCTGACCACCGCATGACGTGGAAGCCGACACGCCCCCTCAATACATCTCTATGTGAGAGCCGGAGCGCTGCATTCGGCAGTCTCCGCTTCCGCCATTGAAATGTATTGAGGGGGTGTGTCGGTTGCTGCGTCATGTTCGCCGGGGGTTGGGGGGGGGGGGGGGGGGGGGGTTTGCAGAGATCAGACCCCCCACGATCTGAAACGTATCCCCTGTCCTTAGGATAGGGGATACGTTTTCATGTCCCGGAGTACTCCTAAAATGGACAGAGATGTCAGCAGAGAGCACTGTGGTCATGATGTCAGCAGAGAGCTCTTTGTTCCAAAAAGAAAACCATTTCCTCTGTAGTATTCAGCAGCTAATAAGTACTGGAAGGTTTTAGATTTTTTAATAGAAGTAATTTACCAATCTGGTTAATTTTCTGGCACCAGTTGATTTAAAAAAAAAAAAAAAAAAGTTTTCCACGGGAGTACCCCTCTAAAGTTAGGGACAGATGGGGAATTAGGGAGAGTTTGGATGATGATAGGTACTCTTTAAACATTTTATTAGATTTTATATTAATTCAGCACCTGTTTTGCTCCATCGATCCCAGACCAAAAGAACTTTACTGTATAATGATCCAAGATAGTCGATTATCGGAATCGGAAATAACAAGAGCATAGACAAAATATCCGGACGAGGAGGTGAGAGAAGCTACAAGTCAGAACATGAGGGATTTTCCCTTTCCCACTTCCTCCCCCCATCCTCTTTTGCTCAGGATCAGCTTTCCAGGGCCTCAGGATCTTCCCCACCCTCGGTCCCCGGAGATCAGCTTACAAGGACTGCACATGAAACCAGGATGTCCTTGACGCTGCAGGACACAACCTCCCCCCCCTCTACCCTACAATGTGCCTGGCAGGTCAACAAAGGTCATCCCCCATTTGTCATCGTCTTTCTTCTCGTGACCCCCTGTCTAGATTACAGTGCGTTCTGCTAGGAAGTGAGCCCCAGGAATGTGCAAACACTGTGCAAACTAGATATATATATATATATATATATATATATATTAAGGATTGAGCGATGGCTGAACTTTCATATGGTCACAAGACTAAAATATTCTGGAAAATTCCTTTAAAACCCGTCTGAATCAATAGGACAGATGCCGGATTATCAGGCCTACTGCTTAACATACCGACAAAGAGAAGTCAATTCAAGTTCCTTAAAGAGATATTTCAATTACGTTCAATTCATATATTTTCCAAGATGTGATCAGTGATGATTAGGGTTGCCACCTTTCTTGTAAAAAAATAAAAAAATAAAAATAACCGGCCATGCTAATTTGCATAATTAATTATATATGCGGAACATCACAGGATAGATACACATATGCGGGGGAAATTTTTATCCTATTCCGACCTCTGTAACTTTTTTATTTCTCTGTATATGGCGCTGTATGAGGGGCTCATTTTTTGCACCCCTATCTGCAGTTTTCAACAGTACCATTTTTGTTTTGATGTGACTTTTTGATCACTTTAAAAAAAAAAATTTTTTTTTATTAAATTCGGGAGTTGCAGTTAGTTAATAACTACAACTCCCAGCATGCCCTGATCCAGCCTGTGGCTCTGCAGGAAAACTACAACTTCCAGGATGTTGGACTATATAGCAGTGGTCTTCAACCAGGGTGCCTCCAGCTGTTGCAAAACTACAAATCTCAGCATGACTGGACAGCCAACGGCTGTCCGGGCATGCTGGGAGTTGTAGTTTTGCAACATCTGGAGGTCTGCAGGTTGAAGACCACTGCTATATAGTATAGGTTGGTGTTTCCCAACCAGGGTGCCTCCAGCTGTTGCAAAACTACAACTCCCAGCATGACTGGACAGCCAACGGCTGTCCGAGCATGCTGGGAGTTGTAGTTTTGCAACATCTGGCATGCTGGGAGTTGTAGTTTTGCAAAAACTGGAGGTCCGCAGGTTGAAGACCACTGCTATATAGTATAGGTCAGCGTTTCCCAACCAGGGGTGCCTCCAGCTGTTGCAAAACTACAACTCCCAGCATGCCCGGACAGCCGTTGGCTGTCCGGGCATGCTGGGAGTTGTAGTTTTGCAACAGCTGGAGACGCTCTGTTTGGGAAACACTGGTATAGGTTATGGTGCAACGTTCCAGGAGTTGGAGGATTTGTTGGATTAATACCGGCCATTGCATTTTTCTTTTATATTATTATATTTTATTATTTATTATTATTATAATTTATTTATTATTATTATTATTAATAATTATTTTTATTATTATTATTATTATTATTTTTATTATTACTATTTATTATTATTTTTTTTTCTTAATTATTATTATATTATTATTATTTATTATTATTATATATTTTATATTTAAAATACCGTCAGGGTGGCCAAAATACTGGCTATGCCGGTAAAATATCGGCCAAGTGGCAACCCTAGTGATGATTGAGGTGGATCTGAACCACCAACCTTACCCCCCCCCCCCCCCCCCCTTAAATCACTCTTTGTAGGAAAAAAAAAAAAGAAGCTGTTTAATAAGAGTTAGTAAAGGGTTAAAACTAAAACCACGGACCCGGATGCAGGAATAAGCCACTCAACCCTAAAACCGAATGGCAAACATCAGGTCACACTCTACCAGCATATCTTCAACCTCGCAGTCAGCAGACCAGAAGCCTGAAATCTGAAGAATTTCAACTATTTCCATAGAAGCCATTACATTCCTCCGACCTACAGCAGATAGTACGGATGTAGGGAAGGAATTATGGAGGATAAAGTGAAGAGCAGTATGGGAAAAAAAGCTGATGTCCTGAATCCACAAAACTAGTTGACTGGGCAACACATATAATTACACAATAACTATTCAAACAAGAGGTGTGAGGATATGTTAGGGATATGTTGGGGATATGTGGGGGATATGTTGGGGATATGTGGGGGATATGTTGGGGATATGTTGGGGATATGTTGGGGATATGTTGGGGATGTGTTGGGGATGTGTGGGGGATATGTGGGGGATATGTGGGGGATGCGTTGGGAATGCGTTGGGGATGCGTTGGGGATGCGTTGGGGATGCGTTGGGGATGCGTTGGGGATGCGTTGGGGATGTGTTGGGGATGCGTTGGGGATGCGTTGGGGATGCGTTGGGGATGCGTTGGGGATGCGTTGGGGATGCGTTGGGGATGCCTTGGGGATGCCTTGGGGATGCCTTGGGGATGCGTTGGGGATGCGTTGGGGATGCGTTGGGGATGCGTTGGGGATGCGTTGGGGATGCGTTGGGGATGCGTTGGGGATGTGTTGGGGATGTGTTGGGGATGTGTTGGGGATATGTTGGGTATGTGTTGGGGATGCGTTGGGAATGCGTTGGGAATGCGTTGGGGATGCGTTGGGGATGCGTTGGGGATGCGTTGGGGATATGTTGGGGATATGTTGGGGATATGTTGGGGATATGTTGGGGATATGTAGGGGATATGTTGGGGATATATTGGGGATATATTGAAGATATGTTGAGGATATGTTGGGGATATGTTGGGGATATGTTGGGGATATGTTGGGGATATGTTGGGGATATGTTGAGGACACATAGAAAACAAGTGCGATACATAAGGTTAGGATATTTTGGAACCACCAGACAATGTAAAATAACTATAGGGCATCTCAAGTGTCTTCTCCTATGGAGGGTCTTTATGCCAGACGCTGACCCCAAAGGGGGACATTTACCAAACGCTGGTGTAAGGTAGTAAAGATTTTACCCCTGTTTGCTTGGTGTATCGTTTGCACAGTTGCTCAAAATTTACAAAAAAGGTGCACAGGACTTGATCAATTTTGTGCAATTATAGAAACCAGTGAGCTGCAGAGATTGGTTTAAAGGGGTATTCCAGGAAAAAAAAACTTTATTTTTATATCAACTGGCTCCAGAAAGTTAAACAGATTTGTAAATTACTTCTATTAAAAAATCTTAATCCTTTCATTAATTATCAGCTGCTGAAGTTGAGCTGTTGTTTTCTGTCTGGCAACAGTGCTCTCTGCTGACATCTCTGCTTGTCTCGGGAACTGCACAGAGTAGAAGAGGTTTGCTATGGGGATTTGCTTCTAAACTGGGCAGTTCCCGAGACACGTGTCATCAGAGAACACTTAGACAGAAAAGAACAACTCAACTTCAGCTGCTCATAAATACTGAAAGGATTAAGATTTTTTTAATAGAAGTAATTTACAAATCTGTTTAACTTTCTAGAGCCAGTTGATATATATATATAAGTTTTTTCCTGGATAACCCCTTTAAGCTTTGTGCTCTGGCTTCTGACACTTTTGTACGTGTCCTATTAGGTGGAGTAGGTTTGTGCAAAAAAAGTAGGCTTTGCGCACACTTCTAAATTTAAATAATAAATACAGCTCCACTGCAGAAAGTGGGGTACGGTGCACCAAACAGTAGACAACTTTTAAAGATGTTCTACTGAAAAATGCATACACACAAAAAAAAAAAGTTGTGCAAAAAAAAAAAAAAAGCAATTGCACACAATTTGCAGGGACATATAGAACATTGAAGTGGTGTAAAACCAATGAAAAATGTCCCCCAAAGAGTCTATGCTCATGCTTTGAGGACCAGGCAAGGTAGGAGGAGATAGTGAATACAGTGATCCCTCAACTTACAATGGTCTCAACATACAATAGTTTAACATACAATGGTCTTTTCTGGACCATTGTAACTTGGAACCAGACTCAACATACAATGTACAGACAGTCCAGATCTGCAAAATGTGTCAATGGCTGAGAGATCTGACCAATCAGAATGGGCATTCACTGGTGAAACCCCTGTATTACTGAAGTGCATGCACTGACTGGTGTCTAGTGCCCCCAACAGTACAGGGAGGTATTACATGTTACTTTTTACCTGTGCCATGGTTAGCTGCTCCTTTGTACACCAGGTGGGGGCGGCTCCATGTTACTTTTTTTGGACATTGTGCGTTCTGTACAGGACCCTGAAGAAGCTCCTGTCCTCTATATAGACAGTGATTACAGCTTCCAGCAGATCTTTCTTACTTTTATATGTAAGGATTTGCTTTATCTATATTAGGTATCTACTTATTTTTCTTTAATTCTCCCTTTTTCCTATTTTTGGATGATGTTTTTGGGCTTCAGAACCAATTACCAGGTTTCCATAGAGTTATGGTCACAACATACAATGGTCCCAACATACAATGGCCCCAGCATACAATGGCCCCAGCATACAATGGCCCCAGCATACAATGGCCCCAGCATACAATGGCCCCAGCATACAATGGCCCCAGCATGCAATGGCCCCAGCATGCAATGGCCCCAGCATACAATGGCCTCAGCATACAATGGCCTCAGCATACAATGGCCCAACATTCATTGGCCCCAACATACAATGGCCCCAACATGCAATGGTCGTCCTGGAACCCAATCATATTGTAACATAAGGAACCACTGTACTTGCAACAACCCAACCATGTTGGAAATAGGGTTCTTCTCCTGGAAAATTATGCTGGTCATGGTTCATTCTCCACAATGTCCACGGATGGTTGAGTTGGATGCCTCGGTATTAGACATCTGCCCATCCATGGCCAGATCGAACAATATTTGCCCACATTGTCAGACACATCTGTTGTCCCGATGACCCTACCATCTGCCTCCACCAACATCTGATGACTGGAGCAGATGTTGGTTGCAAGTGGACACCTCCTTTAACCAACCTGCAAACAGCTGGTACAACCGCCTAACAATACAGCAGCTTGTGTGGGCACTCTTACAGAAAGTGCGAAAACGCACGCGTGCACACACATATGGCCTGACGTTACGGGTTTCCTGAGCTCTCTTACTTCTTGATACTATATTTGAAGACTGCGGTGGCTGCGCTTCCCTATCTATTCCGCCCTCCATTGTATACCATCTTCCTGTCCCTTTGATAGGCTTAATTTATCTTCCTTTTGAAGGAACGGCATGGAGGAATATATTTATGCTACCTAAAAGGGACAGCAATAAATCATTCGGTCGGGTATCAAATAGAGATCACGGCGGTGAATGCCGAACAATGGAAGAAGACTAAATCCATCGAAAAAAAAAAAAAATAATCCTCCTTCCCCCTTCGTTTTCTCCACTCGAATCATGACACGGTATGTATAAAGCCCCCAATATTCTGCAGTGCTGCTCAGTGGAACGTAATGTGCTGATAACTTTATGATACCGCAGCAGACATGATGAATGGCTATGACAATGGTCATTACTCTGATGTGTCCGGCGGCGGAGGCTCAGCTGCCTAGATGGCATTTTAAGACGGGTCTGAAGAACCTGCTCAGACACCTATATAATCAAATTACAGGCCCCGTTATAAGTCAATGTCACCTTTCGGCTACTCTGGACTAAAAGGGGGGGAAACTTTACCCGTACGAATGTGTTACAGTAACCAGGAAAGATGATCTGGGGGAAATATTTGAGGACGGACGTCAGTGCATACCACATGCCAACCCTCCTGTTACTCATAAAATGAAGCATGCACTGTATGTGGGCTATAGTACACAGATGCAATCGCACTGTGGACCTCCAGCTGTTGCAAAACTACAACTCCCAGCATAGTATAAGCCAGTGTTTCCCAACCAGGGGTGCCTCCAGCTGTTGCAAAACTACAACTCCCAGCATAGTATATGGTATAGGTCAGTGTTTCCCAACCAGGGGTGCCTCCAGCTGTTGCAAGACTACAACTCCCAGCATAGTATATGGTATAGGTCAGTGTTTTCCAACCAGGGGTGCCTCCAGCTGTTGCAAAACTACAACTCCCAGCATAGTATATGGTATAGGTCAGTGTTTCCCAACCAGGTGTGCCTACAGCTGTTGCAAAACTACAACTCCCAGACTAGTATAGGTCAGTGTTTCCCAACCAGGGGTGCCTCCAGCTGTTGCAAAACTACAACTCCCAGCATAGTATAGGTCAGTGTTTCCTAACCAGGGGTGCCTCCAGCTGTTGCAAAACTACAACTCCCAGCATAGTATAGGTCAGTGTTTCCTAACCAGGGGCGCCTCCAGCTGTTGCAAAACTACAACTCCCAGCATAGTATATTGTATAGGTCAGTGTTTCTCAACCAGTGGTGCCTCCAGCTGTTGCAAAACTACAACTCCCAGCATGCACAGACAGCTAACGGCTGTCCGGGCATGCTGGGAATTGTAGTTTTGCAACAGCTGGAGGTTCACAGTTCAGAGACCACAGTGCTATCGTGACACATTGGTGTCTGCAGGCCTCTGTATCGATCGTGTCGGATATTATGCAGTAGCCGGTGACCTCCATTATTGCAAGTAATTTTACATAATAGACCAATGCTAAATGAGTCTGGGTGTAAGCGATAGGCAGAGAGCTAGCACCGCATCGGAGGATTTGGAAAAATGCCCGTCTGGCAACAGAGAAGTATGTAGACAGAGTGGTGTGATTCTTGGAGGCAATTGTCGCCAGCGGATTTGTGACTTTAATGATATGACCCTATTGGGGAGTGGGGGGGGGGGTCTATCCTGTCATCAGCGGAGTGCTGCAGAACAAGGACAGGCAATCACGACTACTCCCACAAGAGATTTTGCAGCATGGGACCCCCCCCCCCCCCACACACAATTTTGGCCATTATCGCTCATGTGGCCACCAGGGTTTAATTGATGCCCTGACTAAGGGTCCAACAGCATCCGAAACCCGTCAGTGTCAATATACCATATGCCTGTGATCTGATACAATAAAGTGCTTCTGTTTTTCTTTTGCTGTATAGAGGGTTAATAAAACCACCCCCTCAATCAACTCCCAAAACATATGGTCCTGTACAACAGGCGTAAAAAAAAAAAAAAAAAAAAAAAAAGGATTCCCTGCGAATGGCATAGTTACATGAAATCAACTTACCCCCCCCCCCCCTCCTCCTCTTCTCCTCTCCCCAAGTTCTATAGCAACCACCATGAAACCCAATGAACATTGCATAAAAGCCGCACGTTGAAAAAGAAATGAAGGCTTCCTTACCAGACGTATCCCACAGACTCAGTTCTATCCTCTGGGTGTCAATTTCAAAACTGGCCGTGTAATTCTCAAATACGGTGGGGACGTAATTCTGGACGGAAAGACAATTAAAAAAATAAAATTTTAAATCAAAATCAGATTATAGAGGACTGTCACTATACGTGCAAACTTAAAAAGGGGAACCCTAAAATACTAGACCAGTGTTTCGCAACCAGGGTGCCTCCAGCTGTTGCAAAACTACAACTCCCAGCATGCCCGGACAGCCGTTGGCTGTCCGGGCATGCTGGGAGTTGTAGTTTTGCAACAGCTGGAGGCACCCTGGTTGCGAGACACTGTACCAGACTGCTGTAGCTTTTAAATAGATAGAAGATACGGTGATACATTGTATATATATATATATATATATATTTACACAATACAGAATCAATAAACAGAAAACAGAAAATAAAAAAGTTAAAACTTGCAATCTGACCTTTTCTACCACAAAAGGTCAGACTAGGTTGTTCGGATCTGCCGACACCATTCTAGGTTACAGTGGTTCCTATCCCGCAAGATCTTGCAATCTCTACGCAATTTATACGCAATCTATACACAATCGCTGCAGTGTAAAAAAAAAAAACAACAAAAAAACAAGAACAAAAACAACAAGAACAAAAAAATAAAAAACCTGTAGCTTATTATTTACGGACCCTGGCAAAAAAAAAAAAAAAGGAGCCTTGCAGTAATCATATACCCCTGAGAACAGATGGGGGCGAGAGATTTGTGCTCAGTGGGGGCTTGTTAACCCCCAAGTAGCCGGATAAGCCCAGGGACTTACCTCTGGGAAGGAATCCTTAGCGAAAACGTGCAATAAAGCGGTCTTCCCACACTGGCTGTCTCCCACCACCACAATTTTGCATTTCACATTTTGGTTGGGATCCATCATAGATTTGCTAGACAGTTTCTGGCTGCTTCTTCTCTCCTTCATTGAGGTGAACTTATATTTTCTTCCCCCCCTCTTCTTGTTTTTTTGCAGATACAATAGAAGTTATGCAGAAATGAGAAAAAGCTTGGTTCTCAGCAATCCCCCCCTCTCCAGCTGTTGTATCCTCCCAGAGCAGAGCTGTAATAACACATCCAATAAGAGAGGTGACTGAGCTTTGTTTCACTTCTCCTGGCTGGTTTTATGTGTCCAGCCTCCTGCACTATCCCTTATGTCACAGATCCACCCTTTTCATTGTATGAGCACCATGCTGCAGCTTCCCAACTGCTGCTGCCTCGTGTGCAGCGCGCCATCTAGTGGACACTGGTGGAACGACACAGGGCAGAGAAGCTGCAATCATTTCTGCTCTGGGATGGTTTATCTTCTTGGAGCTGGAGCTAAATTGCATTGAACTTTTACTGCACTAGGCGAGAGAATAAACCAGGATGAGTAGAAATCAATGAAGGAGACAAAGGAACACATAGAAGCCAGTGGAAGGAAAGGATAGAGACTGGAAGTGAGATTTTTTTTCCTGTACCAATTACCTACGATGGCCCCGACATATGATAAAATCGACATATGATGGCCTCTCAGAGGCCATCGCATGTCGATGTCAGCATCGACATACAATGCTTTTATATGTCGGGGCCATCGCATTAACTGCTATCCGACAGCGCAAAATGCTTAAGCTGCTGTCGGATAGAAGTTTAAGCATCCCTGACAGGTTCACTTACCTATTCCCGCTGCTCCGGGTCGTCTTCGCGATCCTCCGGTGTCTTGCGCATCTTCTCCAGGGTCCGGGCCTTGCTTTCCGGCGTCATTATTACGTCACTACGCACGCCGCGCCGGCGCAGCAGCGTAATAACGTCACCGGAAAGCGAGGCCCGGACCCGGGAGAAGATGCGCAAGACACCGGAGGATCGCGAAGAAGACACCGGAGCAGCGGGACAGCATCGGGAGCCCCTGGGAGACCATCGGGAGCGGTGAGGACCCGGTCCGGAGCGGCGGGGACAGGTGAGTATAAATGCAGTTTTACTATTGCACGAATCCCTCAACATACGATGGATTCGACAAACGATGGGTCGTTTGGAACGAATTACCATCGTATGTTGAGGGACCACTGTACATATTTATGTGTATATAGGCCAGTGTTAGGCTGGGTTCACACCACGGTTACCGTTTACGTATGGCGAAAACCGTATGCAACCGTATGACTCCAAATACGGTTTTTCCCCGTACGGTTCTATTCGTTTGCATCCGTTTTTTCCAACCTGTTTTGCTATTTTGTTGGAATTAGTTTTGAAGCAATTTAATAAAGTTACTATTGTTCTATTGAAATTCCTTCTGCACATGTGTCAACTCCAAAAACGGATTAGAAAAACCGCGTGCAACCGTATTCTGAAATTCTGTGTACGGTTCTCATAGATAACAATGTTAAAAGAACCAGTTCAGTCTATATGGAAGGAGTTTTGGGCACAACCGCTCTAATATGGTCTATTGGAACCCTATAGCATATGTGCAGCGGTAACTATAACAGCAGCGTGTCCTGTGTATAACAGTTCTTAGGTGGTGTCAGCCGGTGAAGTAAAGTCCTAGCGACACATATAAGAAAAAACCAGCGCACTCACCACAGTAGATGAACTTCGCTTAAAACGTCTTTATTGCGGAACAGGAAGCCGAACACAGGTACAGGTGTGCGGGGGGACGGTACAAACAGAGACGCTCTCAAGCTAGCGGGTCCGCCTCGCGCTCTCTCGCGCTTCACAGGCCCCTACTGACGTCAGGGTTAGAGGGTGTGTTTAAACAAGAGAAGGAGCGGAAGCGTCTCCATGGACACCAATATACAAATTACCGATACCGATTCCGCAATGTTAAAAGAACCGCATATGGTTTTCCAACCGGAGGCAAAAACGTGGTCGACAGCGTTTTTGCCTACGGTTGAAAAATCGGCAAAACCGTATCCGAGGCAAAACGGATGCTACCGTACACAACATTTGGAATACGGTTTACAATGCATTCTCTATTCATACGGTTTCGGATATGGTCGTATACTTTTTTTTGCGGAAAACCGCATACGGTTACCGTATTTGAAAATCGTAGTGTAAACCCAGCCTTAGGGTGGGTTCACACCACGATTTTGCTATACTGTTTTGGCATATGGTTTCATAAAAAACAAACAAAAAAAAAACGTATGCAACCGTACAGAAAACCGCGCCCATAGACTTCTCATTCAAAACCGTATGCACCATAATGTATACGGTCGTCTCCGTTTTTCAAACACTATGCTTTTTTTTTCTGGACAGAGAACCGAGGCCTACCACGGTTTTTGGTCCAGGTGACAAACCGTATTAAACCGTATATGTTTTTTAAAAACATGTGAGTCAATGGGAACCGTACAGAACCGTATGTGCGTACGGTTCCATCCGGTTTTCACCATACGGTTTTTGATTTTGCACAGTTTTTTTTTCTTGGAATTTCAATCAAACAATGAACACTTTATTCATAATGGAGTGAAAAGTTAAACACGTATAAGTTTTTTTCTTAAAAACGGATGCAACCGGACATCATTTTTCAAACCGTATACGGTTTTGAAGCGTATACAGATAAAAATTAGTCAGTAAAAGTTTAGTCAGGTTTTGAGGAATCCGTTTTTTTTTAAATCAAAAACCTGATACAGGAACTGTATTGCAAAAACGTGGTGTGAACCCAGCCTTAGATCATGAGATGAGAGTTGTAGTTTTGCAACAGCTGGAGGCACCCCTAGGGACTGATAGAAGGAATAATATTATTGAAAAAATAATATTGAAAGCAATTATATTAGTACTATTAATTTAAAACAAAATTATATTATTTAAAAAAAAATGGGAGTCTGCTGCAACCTATTTTCCATGCTGATTTTTTTTTTCTTTTGCTGGATTCTGCTCGTAATTTCTGCCAATGACACAGAGGCCTGTGGAAAATGAAAGAAGCAATCTGATTGGTTGCTATGGGCAACTGCACCACTCTTCCTCTGCACAGGTTTTGATAAATCTCCCCCACTGGCTCTCCCGCTGCCCTGGATGTCGCTCCATCGCTGTCGCCGTGTCCCCGTCGCTTTGGAACGTCTCTGCTGCCGGCCGGGTATTCTCGCTCTCCGTCGCCGTCATCACGTCGTGACGCACGTACGCGACGACGTGATGACGAGGAAGGAGAGCGCCGGCCATACAGGGGATCCCTGAACGGAGAAGACATCGAGGAGGCAGGTAAGGTCCCTCCCGGTGTCCTGTAAGCACTAACCCGGCTATTCAGTCGGGCTGTTCGGGACCGCCGCGGTGAAATCGCGGCGGTCCCGAACAGCCTGACTGAACAGCCGGGTTAGTGTTACTTTCCCTTCAGACGCGGCGGTCAGCTTTGATCGCCGCATCTGAAGGGTTAATACAGGGCATCACCGCGATCGGTGATGTCCTGTATTAGCCGCGGGTCCCGGCCTTTGATGGCCGCAGGGACCGCCGCGATAGGGGTGTATTCGCCGTATAAGACGCACCGACTTTTTCCCCCCAGTTTTGGGGAAGAAAAAGTGCGTCTTATACGGCGAAAAATACGGTACTATTCTAAACCCGACTTGTTTTGTCGGGTTTTTTTGTCACATCTTTGTCTGCGCCAGTCTGCGACACGATGCGACATTTTTTTCCCGACGGACCCGATGTGGTTTCTCCCAAACCCAGAAAAGGGGCGTAACCCGACATTTCTGAGCTTTCCCACGTATTTATAAAGGTTTCCAACCCGAATTTGTTGAATTGTTGTGGATTTTTTCCTGACAACTCAGAGAAGTTGGAAACCAAAACCAACAAAACCCACGTGCGACAAACAGGATGCGACATAATAATAAATATCAGGGGAAAAAAGCAGTCGGGTAAGAAAGCAACATAGACTTACAACCCGATTTTCTAAGTAAATGAGGGCCACTGTGGTAATCTCGTTTGAGTTTATTCAGTGTATTTCCTAAAATGGACAGAGGTGTCAGCAGAGAGCACAGAAAAGAAAATTCAAAAAGAAAAGAACATCCTGTGGAGCGTACAGCAGCTGATAAATACTGGAAGGTTTAAGATTTCTAAAAAGAAGTCATTTACAAATCTGTTTAACTTTCTGGCACCAGTTGATTTAAAAGAAAAAAGGTGGAGTACCCCTTTAAGGTTCTTAATTGCTGGATCATTAATTGTGAACATGTGTAAAGGAAAGTCTGAGACGTCTCCACTTTTCATATCCATTCCTAGCTTACCATTTTAATAATTGTAATTGAGAACCTGAATGTGTGAACACAGCCTTAGGGATATAGTGTGGGTAAATAGGAGAATCTGTTCAAGCTTCCCCCACCCCCAGCCAGATGTGGCTTAGAGCTCAACCTTGTGCAGGGCTTGGAATGCAAACAGTGCTAAGAAATAAATCACTGGAAGAGCAGGGCTGGCTATGTGTATACTGGAGACTATATACATATAGGGGGGGGGGGGTAGCAATGGAGTCTACAGGATACTATAAGTGAGGGGTAATGACCGTGCAATAACAATAGACCAATTGCAAAACTACAACTCCCAGCATGCCGGGACAGCTAACAGGAGTTGTAGTTTTGCAACAGCTGGAGGTCCACAGTTTGGAGACCACTGATCATGTAAGTTTGGAGTTTCATATTTCCCTATTGCAGCAAGTATAGCCTTTTTTGGGGCATGTTTTTGTTGTTTTGGGGCAATGATGTTGCTCACAGATCAGGCTCCCCCTCCCTCTAGGAATGATCTCTGCAAGGTTCACCGAGCACGCCCCCAGACAGCTTCAGTATCTGTGGAGAGTTTGGAGCCCCTCATATACATTAGATCAGTGTTTTCAAACCAGTGTGTCTCCAGCTGTTGCAAAACTACAACTCCCTGCATGCCCGGACAGCCGTTGGCTGTCCGGGCATGCTGGGAATTGTAGTTTTGCAACAGCTGGAGGCACCCTGGTTGGGAAACACTGGTGCATACTTGTAGCTAGGCAATGGAGTCTACAGGATACTATAAGTGAGGGGAAATGACGGTCAATGACAATAGACCAATGGTCTCCAAACTGTACACCTCTAGCGTTTGCAAAACTACAACTCCCAGCATGCCGGGACAGCTAACAGGAGTTGTAGTTTTGCAATAGCTGGAGGTCCACAGTTTGGAGACCACTGATCATGTAAGTTTGGTGTTTCATATTTCCCTATTGCAGCAAGTATAGCCTTTTTTGAGGTATGCTTTTGTTGTTTTGAGGCATTGCTGTTGTTTACAGATCAGGCTCCCCCTCCCTCTAGGAATGATCTCTGCAAGGTTCACCGAGCACGCCCCCAGACAGCTTTTCCATTCGTGTGAATGGGACCGCTTCAGTATCAGGGAAGAGTTAGGAGGCCCTCATACACATTAGATAAGTGTTTTCCAACCATTGTGTGGTGACCCAGTACAGAATATAGCATTCCTGCCTGTTCTCTGTGGCAGATGTTGCCTTCAATGTCCGCCTTGGGCCCACACTCCTCAGGACTCTATATCTCACAGTATAATGCAATGTTATGCAATGGTTAATTTATTGGTATTTTCTATGCACCTGTTACTTTAAAGATCCTGTTGTCATGAACCTTGTTGTTAGGGGAGTATGCAGAAGTGAATCATGTGACTTATCTGCCCAATGGGAATGCTCCAAATCTGCCCCTTATATAGTGTGGTAGGAGTTCAGAGGTCAAATCTTGCGGAGGTACAGTTTGGAGAAGTCTGAAGTGAGTATGTGAGGTGTTCTGAGGAGGCCTTAAAGGGGTACTCCGGTGGAAAACTTTTTTTTTTCTTTTATCAACTGGTGCCAGAAAGTTAAACAGATTTGTAAATGACTTCTATTAAAAAATCTTTACCCTTCCAGACCTTTTTAGCAGCTGTAGGCTACAGAAGAAATTATTTTCTTTTTGAATTTCTTTTTTGTCTTGTCCACAGTGTTCTCTGCTGACACCTCTGTCCGTGTCAGGAACTGTCCAGAGCAGCATAGGTTTGTTATGGGGATTTTCTCCTGCTCTGGACAGTTCCTGATACGGGCATCGGGTGTCAGCAGAGAGCACCGTGGACAAGACAAAAAAGAAATAATTTCCTCTCTAGCATACAGCTGCTAAAAAGTACTGGAAGGGTAAAGATTTGTTAATAGAAGTCATTTACAAATCTGGCACCAGTTCATTTTAAAAAGAAATTTTTCCACCGGAGTACCCTTTTAAGTCTAATCCTGCAACCATGCATCTGCTAAACAATAACCCCAGTACCCAGGTGAAAGTCAAAGCCTTGCGGTAAGCACTAAAGTCTCAGGGATTCTATGCAAGTCAAGTTAGTCAAGTCCAAGTCACTAAAGTCAGCATGGGTTGCCATACAGCAAGTCAGTCATACAATCAACTATAAGTCCCAGCAAGCCAATAAGCTTCCAAGGTTCACCCTGCACCTCTCTTTATACCGATCTGAGCTGCAACAGATTTTATCATCCATCCTGCCTCGGTAAAGTCAGTTTCCCCGTAACCTTGCGTTGGAGTACTTATTGCCCAGTGCCTAGCCCAGGAGAAGCTGGCTCAACCTTGGGTGGTGTATAGGCTAACTGTGCCCTGGCATCACAAAATGGTTAATTACACATTACCCTCACCCGAAACCACAAGTGTGTCTCCAGCTGTTGCAAAACTAAAACTCCCTGCATGCCTGGACAGCCGTTGGCTGTCCAGGCATGCTGGGAGTTGTAGTTTTGCAACAGCTGGAGGCACCCTGGATGGGAAACACTGGCTTAAGCAAACTTGTAACTAGGATTTTCCAGATTTGCTGTGTTTGCTGCCCAGCATTGCATCTAAATACCTTTGCCAAACCAAATGGCACCATTCACCAGGGTGCCCACCCCTAACTAGATACGCCCTATGGGTAGTGAGTACTTTATTTTTTATTTTTTTGCAATGTAAGTGTTCATAGGGGCCTGTAAATGAAGTCCTAGCTCTGCTGGGCCCTGTGCGTCGCCCCAGTAGGGTATAACCTGGCTTACCCCAGAGCAGGGACAACAGGTCAGGAGAGACCAAGTGGTTATCAAATATTAGAAAAACAGAGCTGATTTCTTTCAGAAACAGCACCACCCCTGTTCTCAGGTTGCTTGTGGTATTGCAGCTCAGTTGTATTCAACTGATTGGAGCCAGGCTGTAATACCACACACAACCCGAGTACAGGGGTGGCGCTGTTTTTGGGTAAAAAAAAATAGCTCTGTTTTTCTATTCCTATGATTATGAGCAGTTAAGCTTTCTACTCTGTAAAATTAAATTAAATCAATATTATTAAAAGTTTTCTGAATTATCTGAATTTATAAAACATTTAGCCCCCAGCACCTAAGCCAGCAAAGACACAAAATCACTTCAATTCACTGACAGAAATCATCAGATGCAAAAATCAATGGTTGACCTCATCCTAAATACAGCGATACAGGACATCAATACGTACAAATAAAAAATATTGAAGCAGCTTTCCAGGTATTGACTGAAGATTCATTTCTTGCATTACGTTCCTGTTTGATTAATGATTAAAATAAACCCTGGAGGAAGCGGAAAAGATGACGATTGTAGTAATGAATATACCAGCGGACCACCAGAAGTGGAGCATTTCCCCCTTAAAGGGGTACTCCTCTGGAAAACATTATTATTATTTTTATTATTTTTTAAATCAACTGGTGCCAGAAAGTTAAACAGATTTGTAAATTACTTCAATTAAAAAAATCTTAATCCATCCAGTATTTATCAGCTGCTGTATGCTCCACAGGAAGTTGTGTAGTTCTTTGTGTCGTTCCATGTGAGGAACTGTCCAGAGCAGGATAGGTTTGCTATGGGGATTTGCTCCCACTCCGGACAGTTCCTGACATGGACAGAAATGTCAGCAGAGAGCACTGTGGTCAGACAGAAAGGAAATTCAAAAATATAAGAACTTCCTCTGTTGCGTACAGCAGCTGATAAGTGTCACGATGCCGGCTGGCAGGTAGTGGATCCTCTGTGCCAGAGAGGGATTGGCGTGGACCGTGCTAGTGGACCGGTTCTAAGCCACTACTGGTTTTCACCAGAGCCCGCCGCAAAGCGGGATGGTCTTGCTGCGGCGGTAGTGACCAGGTCGTATCCACTAGCAACGGCTCACCTCTCTGGCTGCTGAAGATAGGCGCGGTACAAGGGAGTAGGCAGAAGCAAGGTCGGACGTAGCAGAAGGTCGGGGCAGGCAGCAAGGATCGTAGTCAGGGGCAACGGCAGAAGGTCTGGAACACAGGCTAGGAACACACAAGGAACGCTTTCACTGGCACAATGGCAACAAGATCCGGCAAGGGAGTGCAGGGGAAGTGAGGTGATATAGGGAAGTGCACAGGTGAACACACTAATTGGAACCACTGCGCCAATCAGCGGCGCAGTGGCCCTTTAAATCGCAGAGACCCGGCGCGCGCGCGCCCTAGGGAGCGGGGCCGCGCGCGCCGGGACAGAACAGACGGAGAGCGAGTCAGGTAGGGGAGCCGGGGTGCGCATCGCGAGCGGGCGCTACCCGCATCGCGAACCGCATCCCGGCTGGCAGCGGAATCGCAGCGCCCCGGGTCAGAGGACGTGACCGGAGCGCTGCAGCGGGGAGAGTGAAGCGAGCGCTCCGGGGAGGAGCGGGGACCCGGAGCGCTCGGCGTAACAATAAGTACTGGAAGGAATTAAGTTTTTTTTAAATAGAAGCAATTTATAAATCTGTTTAACTTTCTGGCACCAGTTGATAAAAAAAGAAATGTTTTCCAGCAGAGTACCCCTTTAAACAGTTCCACCAGATGTTACCTGTGGTGGCAGGTGGTGGCAGGTGGTTGCCGGCAGCAAGGAGTTAAAGGGGCAATCCCCAGGAAAACTTTTTTTTTTTAAATCAACTGGTGCCAGAAAGTTAAACAGATTTGTCAATTACTTCTATTTAAAAATCTTAATCCTTCCAGCACTTATCAGCTTCAATTTGCTCCACAGGAAGTTATTTTCTTTTTGAATTTCCTTTCTGTCTGACCACAGTGCTCTCTTTTGCAGATGCCATTTTTTTTGTTTTCTGTTATTTTGAAAGTGTAAATGATGGAAATAAAATCTAACTTTTGTTGACATATTATAAGAATGTCTAATCTGTAATTTCATGCATTTTGGAGATTTTTCCATCTTTAATACAACTTTTTACCTGGGGTGCCCAAACTTTTGATCTCCACTGTAATGATGCCATTCAGTGTCTAAAGAAGGTTAGAGCCAACAAAAGTAATGAATAATGCCAAAACGTAGTTCTAGAAGGTACTTATATAACAGTGCCCAAACAGTCCTACAACCATCACATAGACATAGATATAACAGACAAGCTATTACCTGCATAGGTCCATACCAGTAAATGATTAGTATTTAGCTTACTTGTGTGCCAAGCAGAGAGATGCTTTGTACAGTTGTTTCAACCAATTTAGTACGTGAAGATACCGGGCAGCTGTTTTGCACCATTCATACTTGTGCCATATAAAGTATTCTGCAATTTGATTGTCCAGTAACCTCGGTGATTACACTTGTTTTAATGGGGTACTCTGGTGGAAAACAAATGTTTTCAAATCAACTGGCGGTAGAAAGTTTAACAGATTTGTAAATTATTTCTATTTCAAAATCTTAATCCTTCCAGTACTTCCAGGGCTTGCCAGACGGTGAACGCTCGAATTTCTAGATTTGTGCGGCTCCGTTCCGGTGTGGTGGTGAGACATGTGCAGCTGGAAGGGGAAACCGCACTTTGGTGTGCACCTTACAGATATCGGGCTCGATATCTTTTTATCGAGTTTAGAGGATGGGATCGAGCATGGTCTGTACCTAGTGTAGAGTGTAGGTCTCCTCTGTGGCGGAAAAAGAAGAAGAGGATGTGGGTCATCCTGGGGTAGACATGTACACCGGCGGATATGACAGTACCTCCCAGAGTGACAAGAAGCCATCGGTGCCTTTGTTTGATATGTTTATAGTTAATTTTTGTTATTTATAAATAAAAAAGCTGTGGCCGACCTTCATCCACGCAAAAAGTTATATTGTTGTTATGCCTGTGATTTAGTAAATAAGGAGGGGTAACTTGGTATTGTTAACAAGTAATGGGTCTCAGCAGTCTAGAGGGACAAGCTGTGCCTAACGGGCTTGTCCCCTAACTGATGTTCGGTTTAAGGGTTAAGTTTACTCCCCTGTTGTATAGGCTGTCCCCTTCCCCACCTGTTAATTGGCCTGGTAACGTACTTGGTAGCTCCTATAAGTTATTGGCCTATCATGGGATTGCTTTTTCCCGAGGTTTTGTGTTCCCTCCCCTTAGTTATATATGGTTGCTCTCCTCCCCTTTACCTCAATCTATCCCACTGACCCAGAGATTTGTCCCTCCCTCACTCCATGTTTTTGTATAATTTTAAGTCACAGCTGGCGGAAAAAGAAGAGGATGCGGGTCATCCTGGGGTAGACATGTACACCGGCGGATATGACAGAACCTCCCAGAGTGACAAGAAGCCATCGGTGCCTTTGTCTGATATGTTTATATGTTTATAGTTATTTTTGTTATTTATAAATAAAAAAGCTGTGTCCGACCTTCATCCACACAAAAAGTTATATTGTTGTTATGCCTGTGATTTAGTAAATAAGGGGAGGGGTAACTTGGTATTGTTAATAGGTAATGGGTCTCAGCAGTCTTATTTTTTACATATTGTGTGCACAGACAACCACTTTCCTACGGCCGTACATAGAGCACATTAATGTTTAAAATGAGGTTGCAATTTCTGTCTTAGGGCCCTTTCACACTGCAGACACCTGCAGCAGGCTACACTAAAATCGTAGGCGGTAGGAATGCACGGACGTGCGCTGTCTCAAAGACAGCAATGTCAGCATGCAGTCCGCTGCGGTGCAGTCTGAACTGAGCAGCAGGATCCCATTGAAATGAATGGGACTCTGGATTTCCACAGCGAAATTCAGCTGCCGGAATTCCTGTGTCACAAGCCCTTAAAGGGGTTATCCAGAAAAAAACTTTTTTTAAATATATATCAACTGGCTCCAGAAAGGTAAACAGATTTGTAAATTACTTCTATTAAAAAATCTTAATCCTTTCAGTACTTATGAGCTTCTGAAGTTGAGTTGTTCTTTTCTGTCTAAGTGCTCTCTGATGACACGTGTCTCGGGAACCGCCCAGATTAGAAGCAAATCCCCATAGCAAACCTCTTCTACTCTGTGCAGTTCCCGAGACAAGCAGAGATGTCAGCAGAGAGCACTGTTGCCAGACAGAAAATAACAACTCAACTTCAGCAGCTGATAATTATTGAAAGGATTAAGATTTTTTAATAGAAGTAATATACAAATCTGTTTAACTTTCTGGAGCCAGTTGATATATATATAAAAAAAAGTTTTTTCCTGGATAACCCCTTTAAAGGGAATATTCTGTCTTTCAAGTCTGACCACCAACTTTTTTCTAAAGGGGACCTCTATAGATCAGCCAAAACACTTTAACACGCCAAGAGACAGGGTCGGAACAAGGGGCAGACAAGGTAGGCAGCTGCCTAGGGGGTCGAGCAGGTGGGGAAGGGGAGGCAAAATTGTTTTGGAAAACAAATATATGGACCAACTGTTGCACCACTGCTGCATGCACTTCTTGTTCATATCGGTGATGACTTACTGACACTTACAGACATGGTCACAACTACCAGTATCCTCCCATCGCTATTATTTAGAGGTACATTATCATAACCATAGTGATATAGTTATTTATGGACCAATGGGTAATTAATAGTGGCTGCCCCCAAAACACTTTATATTCTCATCCTTCCATTATTAATACCTTAATGGAGATGGCTATAGGGGAAATGATTCACGTATAAGGCTCTGCCCAGTGGCGCTTACCATCCACCCTGTACTTTGGAATGGTTTCAGTAGAATGATGCAAGGCCAGGAATGCAGTTTGGGTTGATGTCATGGAGGAATAGTGAAGGGTGTGGTAAATGTTGTGGCTCTGAATAGCTGTATATGCAGATGTATACATCAGTCAGGTCTTCTCTAGACTCACACACGTGTTAAACTCCGAGCTCTGTTGTTTCTCCATAAATTAGCATATTAAGAATCACTATAAAGTAGATATAATCTACATTGTAAGGAAATGTTCGCATCACGTTTATAAAATAGGGTGTCAAAGTATCCGTGCACAGTTTTGAGCCCAAGACAAAAACTTGTATTTGCATGAAAAATGACGAATGTAGACACTAGGGGGAGATTTATCAAAACCTGTGTAGAGGAAGAGTGGTGCAGTTGCCCATAGCAACCAATCAGATTGCTTCTTTCATTTTCCACAGGCCTCTAAAGAGGCCTGTGGAAAATGAAAGAAGCAATCTGATTGGTTGCTATGGGCAACTGCACCACTCTTCCTCTGCACAGGTTTTGATAAATCTCCCCCTAGTTGACCACATTTGGGCCGTTGAAAGTAATGGGCCGGTTCCTCTACATGTTTGAATTAGGGATCGACCGATATCGATTTTTTAGGGCTGATACCAATAATCTGCGACCTTTCAGGCTGATAGCCGATAACTTATACCGATATTCCGGTATAAGTTATCGGCTATTTACTCCAGCCCGCCCCGCAGATCAATGATTTATAGCGGGCGCTTTAAATCAATGAACTGCAGCGGCTTTTGCGGGGCCAGAGACCGCCGCCGCCGCCCGCTTCTCTCTCCCTGCCTGTCCTGGGTTCCTCCCTAGTCCAACCACCACCACCGCTGCCCCATTGCCTCCCCCATCCCCGGTATTATAATTACCTGTTCCCGGGGCCCGGGGTCCGCGATACTTCTGGCTCCAGCAACGTCCTGAGCCTAACACTGTGCGCACTGACGGTGATGTCGCGTTGAGGACGTCACTCGTCATTGCGCTGCACAGCGCAGCACGCAGGACACCGCAGGATGTCGCAGGAGCCAGAATAGCGCGGCCCCCGGCCCCGGGAACAGGTAATTATAAAACCGGGGATGGGGTAGGCAATGGGGCAGCGGCGGTGGTCTCGGCGGTGGTCTCTGGCAGGGGAGGGGGGCGAGCATTATCGGCATATCGGCAAGGTAATTGCCGATACCGATGATGTCCAAAATCGTGAATATTGGCCGATAATATCGGCTAAACCGATAATCGGTCGATCCCTAGGTTGAATACACCTCCACCCCATTTTGGACGTATCTATGCCACAGAGAGCACAAATGGGATGTGAATAAGCCCTAACTCAAATGTAAAACCATCCAGAGAGGAAGCTGAGACATCACTTGTTTACAGGTTTGGCCTATTTTGGAGTTTTTGTCTAGATTTTGGACAATCCCTTTAGTTCAGAGAAGTGTTGACTTTCATAGAATATAGCCTAGACATACATGATCATCATTTGGGTAAATGGGTAAACTGCACAGAGTAGAAGAGGTTTGCTATGGGGATTTGCTTCTACTCTGGACAGTTCCCGAGACAGGTGTCATCAGAGAGCACTTAGACAGAAAAGAACAACTCAACTTCAGTAGCTCATAAGTACTGAAATGATTAAGATTTTTTTTTAATAGAAGTACGTGCCACCGCTGCACAGCAAACACCTCCAGGACACGCTTGCTGTAAGTATTTCTGCAAAGTCCCCTTCATGACTATACAGTGATATCTGTGGACCTGAGGAAGGCGCTTGTTAGTGCCAAAACGCGTTGTCCTATTATTTCTATTTCAATAAATTTTTTGTCACGTGCAACCGTGGCTGTTGAGTCCTGTTCTTTACAAGCAGAAGCGCTCCACCCAATCCCCTCTTTTTCCTGTCTACTTCACACTAGTAATGAAACACTGCTCTATAATATTAACAAAACACTAGAACGCCGGGTAATTTAACATCACATATCATGTCATACAAAAACCTGCAGCTGTATATAGATATTTAGTAACAATAGATGGTAAATACCCTTAATATATGTGTCCCCTGTGACACCTCTCACCATCCGTCAGCACAGATGAGCTGTAATGATTTTGCCTATATTGCTCGGCCTTAGGGCTTAGTGCGTTGTAGTTGCCATAGCGATGACTGTAACGGAGATGACATTTTCTGTCCTGGCTTCGGTCCCATGTCATCAATTTCTACTCATGACTGGGGAGGGAAAGCTAAGGTGAAGGTGTGGAAGGAAAGGGGGGTCAGTACTTAAGCGTTTTACTTTTTGTCAAATTAAGTGAAAACCTGCAGGTCTTCACAATGATCACACATTAGGCTGTGGGGATCAGGCAAATCCCGGGAAGTTCAGTTCTATTTACTCTATTGCTCATTTCCGGGTGACTTTAAGTTACATAGTGACTAGGGCTGTGTTCACATGGGAAAAAAATGGAGCAGACAGAGAAAGTGCATAATGAACCGAACACCAACGGTGCTCGATGGACCCCATTAAAGTTCAGCTGTCACATTGTTAACATGTCAACCTGCCAAACAGAGGGTAAAATGGGTTAATGTCTACATACCTATGAATTTGGTGGCTTAATTTCAATAAGAATTTTTTTTTTACAGTGTCCCTGAGTGTCAAAGAGGTGTGGCCTAGGGTCCTCTCCTAATGTTACGGCACTCTGCCTGATGACTGACACACAAGGCTCACCTGCCAGCGTTGGCCCTGTGTAGATTTCCTGTACATGCACCGTCAATGGGTATTGTGGTGCACATGCAGTAAGTCTGTGAGTCTGATTGGCAACCTGGCAGACTTACTACACATGCGTCACAATAGTTAAAGGCAGATAGTTAGCTTTCGGCCTCTAGTGACTGGTCTAGCTATTGTGGTGCCCACACAGTGAGTCTGACTACCCATTCATGACAAATGACAAATGCATTACTGCTGCAGACTACCCATTCATGACAAATGCATAGGCAATCTACACATGGCTGTCAGACTCACTGGAAGTGCATCAAAATGACTAGAGGCAGAGAGCTCGCTTCGGCCATGAGTGACACTAGTGACAAGTCTAGCTATGCCTCTAGTGACAGGTCTAGCTATGCCTCTAGTGACAGGTCTAGCTATGCCTCTAGTGACAGGTCTAGCTATGCCTCTAGTGACAGGTTTAGCTATGCCTCTAGTGACAGGTCTAGCTATGCCTCTAGTGACAGGTCTAGCTATGCCTCTAGTGAAAGGTCTCGCTATACCTCTAGTGACAAGTCTAGCTATGCCTCTAGTGACAGGTCTAGCTATGCCTCTAGTGACAGGTCTAGCTATGCCTCTAGTGACAGGTCTAGCTATGCCTCTAGTGACAGGTCTAGCTATGCCTCTAGTGACAGGTTTAGCTATGCCTCTAGTGACAGGTCTAGCTATGCCTCTAGTGACAGGTCTAGCTATGCCTCTAGTGACAGGTCTCCCTATACCTCTAGTGACAGGTTTAGCTATGCCTCTAGTGACAGGTCTAGCTATGCCTCTAGTGACAGGTCTAGCTATTGCAGTGCACACACAATAAATCTGACAGGTTGAGAATCAGATTCACACACTCGCTGGGAGTGCACCCCAAAACCCATTCACGGCTATCAGTCTACACAGTGCTGTCAAAGTCACAGTCTACACAGAGCTTGCTCCCTGCCTTCTCTCCCCAGAATATTCTGTGGTGAGGATGTGATGAGGGCAGATGGAATTACCCTAGGGACAGATGGCATTAACCCCTTGTGTTCGTGACACCAGGGCGTGGTTTATCCTCTACACCACCCGAAGGAATACCGCTGGATCCTGGGCTAGGCACGGGGGCAAATAATGACTCCGATGCCAAGTTACGGAACAACGGCAGCTTTACTGAGTCAGACAGATGTAACAGTCTATACAGCTTGGCTAGGCCTACGGTGGTGACCAGTGACTTCAGAGACCTCAGGGCTTGGTGGGACTTATAATGGGCAATTTGGATGCAGGCTATGCTGACTTGAGACAGGATGACTTGGACTGACTTGACTATGATAGACTATGACTGACTTCACCCCTTCTGTATCTTACCAGGCTTTGACTTGACCTGTGGGGTAATGGACTTGAGAATCCGTGGTTGCTTGACTGACTTTCGGCCTCTTCTGGACTCCAGACACACACCTAGGACTTGACCTCACTGCAACTCAGCATACAAGAGAGAGCAGAGTCTCCACCCAGGGCTTATATGGGGGAGACTAGGAGGGGTCCCATAAGTCACCCTTAGGTCACATGGTCACTGATACCTCACTGGGTTACAATCACATGACAACAGGATAATCACATGTCAACTGTTCTTAAAGGTATAACACATTTTATATACAATACACAGCATAACATAGGCATAAAAGTACAGGAACACTGTACGGAGGATGCCTGGCAGCTAGGGTAGAGGGGTGCAACTCCTGTACTGGGCCACCACGCTTCCATTGGAGGAGAGTTGAGAGACCCCTACATACATAAGATGGTCGGCAAATCCCACCTAAGGGTACGTTCACACGTGTGTATTTACAGCGTATTTTACACTGCAGATCCGCCATTGAAGGACCTCTATTGGGTGCCCTTAACTGTGCCTGAACGGAGCGGCAATACACCGCTCCGAGCAGACACACTGCGATGTGCGAGTCGCCGCGCATGCGCGGTGTACTCGCACACATCGGGGCCGCTCCCCCTGCTCAATGAGCTAGGCCGAGAGCTGCCGCGATGTGCGAGCATACTGCGCATGCGCCCAGCGACTCGCACATCGCACTGTGTCTGCTCGGAACGGCGTATTGCCACTCCGAGCAGGCACATGTAAAGGCAACATACAGGGGGGCCTTCAGCGGCGGATCAACAGCAAAATCCGCTGTGAAAATCCGCACGTGTCAACGTACCCTAAATCACCATTTCAGACAATGAGCAAAACGTCTTTACAATAAGCACTAGGATTCCTACCTCCTAAAAAAAAAAAAAAAAAAAAAATGAATTTCTATTTAAAATTGTATTTTTTTTTTTCTACCATTTTTCCCCAGAATTCTTCAGTGGAAATCCTTGAGTTACATGACGAGTTCCATGAATGAATCACACGATAAAAATAAAATAAAACGGGGGGATAAAACGTAAAGAAGAACTCCTGTACTAAAAAAAAAATAATAATAATAATTGTCACAAAAACTGCATCTTGGGAATGCAAAACTGGAGTGTAATTTTTTTTTGCGGAGAGCCGCGCGGCCTCAGAGATGACATACACAGGTTATTTTCCGCCCTGACTTTTTCTTAGATCTCAGTCATTTGCTGAGTCACCTGCTAATCGCATACGGCGAAGAAAGTATTAACCCCATTATCATAAGGAAATATGCAGAGCGAGCTGGATTGTGGATGGGTTTGACTGCCCTCAACCCACTTCATATTCCTCACACCTGCTTAGTGCACATACCTGAGTGTGTGCTCCACCCTGAAACACCAACTTTACCGGCGTAATTCCAGCGAGAGTGCTCGGGTAATTGAAAATGCCTAGTAATGGACTTTTATAGCCGATAAGAAGGCGCACTGTAATTTATTCTATAACAGGGACTATCAATAGACCTGGCACAATGAAGGGAGGTGCGCTCGCCGTGTCAATGGCGCTATTTTTATATTTGGAAATGCGTTGGCAATAGAGATGAGCGAACTTACAGTAAATTCGATCCGTCACGAACTTCTCGGCTCGGCGGTTGATGACTTTTCCTGCATAAATTAGTTCAGCTTTCCGGTGCTCCGGTGGGCTGGAAAAGGTGGATACAGTCCTAGGAAAGAGTCTCCTAGGACTGTATCCACCTTTTCCAGCCCACCGGAGCACCGGAAAGCTGAACCAATTTATGCAGGAAAAGTCAGCAACCGCCGAGCTGAGAAGTTCGTGACGAATCGAATTTACTGTAAGTTCGCTCATCTCTAATTGGCAATCATGGAGAAGGCGCAGTTAGGAATAGTAGGCAGAGGGGCACCACAAGGCAGGAAGAATGTGCTACATATAGGCAGGGGTTATTATCTTACACAGATACTGGAGGCAAAGACTATACCTTGTCAATGTTTCGCAATCAGCGCATCTCCAGCTGTTGCAAAACTACAACTCCCAGCATGCCCGGACAGCCTACGGCTGTCCGGGCATGCTGGGAGTTGTAGTTTTGCAAAAGCTGGAGGCATGCTGGTTGCGAAAAATATTACATTAAAGGGGTACTCCAGTGAAAAACTTTTTTTTTTTTTTTAAATCAACTGGTGCCAGAAAGTTAAACAGATTTGTAAATGACTTCTATTAAAAAATGTTTACTCTTCCAGTACTTTTTAGCAGCTGTATGCTACAGAGGAAATTCTTTTCTTTTTGAATTTATTTTTTGTCTTGTCCACAGTGCTCTCTGCTGACACCTCTGCCCGTGTCAGGAACTGTCCAGAGCAGCATAGGTTTGCAATGGGAATTTTTTTTTCCTGCTCTGGACAGTTCCTGATACGGGCATCAGGTGTCAGCAGAGAGCAGTGTGGACAAGACAAAAAAGAAATTCAAAAAGAAAAGAATTTCCTCTGTTGCAGGAGTACCCCTTTAAGTTATGGCTGGTGCAGGGTTCTTTAAATCTCTGTGTCCTGTTCTACCCTGTCAGGCCCTGAATAAGAACGTGTATGGGTTTTGCATAGAGTTTAATCATTATAGACCTTTATAGCACCTACAGTGCCTAGAAAAAGTATTCAACACCCTTGACAATTTTTTTCGCATTTTGGTACAATATAGCCTTAACCCCTTAAGGACCCAGCCATTTTACACCTTAGGACCCGGCCATTTTTTGCACATCTGACCACTGTCACTTTAATCTGACCACTGTCACTGTAAACATTAATAACTCTGGAATGCTTTTAGTTATCATTCTGATTCCGAGATTGTTTTTTCGTGACATATTCTACTTTAACATGGTGGTAAAATTTTGTCGATACTTGCATCCTTTCTTGGTGAAAAATTCCAAAATTTGATGAAAAATTTGAAAATTTTGCATTTTTCGAACTTTGAAGCTCTCTGCTTGTAAGGAAAATGGATATTCCAAATAAAAAAAATTTTGATTCACATATACAATATGTCTACTTTATGTTGGCATCATAAAATTGATGAGTTTTTACTTTTGGAAGACACCAGAGGGCTTCAAAGTTCAGCAGCAATTTTCAAACTTTTATTAGGGAAGGGGTTAAATGATCTTTATTCACTTTTTTTTCACTTTTTTTTTTGCAGTGTTCTAGCTCCCATAGGGACCTATAACACTGCACACACTGATCATTGTTATCCCATAGGGACCTATAACACTGCACACACTGATCATTGTTATCCCATAGGGACCTATAACACTGCACACACTGATCATTGTTATCCCATAGGGACCTATAACACTGCACACACTGATCATTGTTACCCCATAGGGACCTATAACACTGCACACACTGATCATTGTTATCCCATAGGGACCTATAACACTGCACACACTGATCATTGTTATCCCATAGGGACCTATAACACTGCACACACTGATCTTTTACATTGATCAATGGTTTCTCATAAGAAACCAGTGATCGATGATTCTGCCGCTTGACTGCTCATGCCTGGATCTCAGGCACTGAGCAGTCATTCGGTGATCGGACAGCGAGGAGGCAGGTAGAGACCCTCCTGCTGTCCTGTAAGCTGTTCGGGAAGCCGCGATTTCACCGCGGCTATCTTGAACAGCTCCTTGAGCTAACCGGCATGGTTTCACTTTCATTTTAGATGTGGCGTTGAACGCCGCGTTTAAAGAGTTAATAGCGTGCGGCAGCGCGATCAATGCCGCGCGCTATTAGCCACGGGTCCCGCAAAGGCCGGGCCCGACCCGCTATGACGCGGGGCCACGCTTTATAGATCGGGAGCGGACTCAGGGCGTACAGGTACGCCCTGGGTCCTTAACAGGTTAAGATCCTTGGATCTTCATAAACCTGTAAAAGTGGTTTCACTCTAAGCAACACTAAAACATTGGTGGGATTTACCGAAATGGTGTAATTTTTAGACAGTGTAAACGTAGATAGACAGTCTTAATGCTGGGAGTTGTAGTTTTGCAACAGCTGGAGGGACATTGGTTTTGGGAAACACTGGCATGATTAAATGAAGGACTTCCCTCTATCTCGTCCATGTACCTGTTGAATAGGTGTACAGTATACGGATAGGCGCTGTCCATATTTTGCACCAAAAAAAATAGTAGCAATTGGTTGCGATAATTCTTGTAAACTTTATATTCATTATTAAAAAGAAAAAAATTGCAAAGTGATGACTGAGATAGAACAGAACAGGTTCCAGTCTCTTGTGAATCATCAGGTGAAGTCACCTGTCGTCCTTTGTGCCGTAACCTCCGTTCCCCGCCTCGGCAGCTCTGCTGTTACCGGCATGAAGCGAAATCGCAGCAGCTGGCGGAACATTCTTTTGGGAATTTTACTTGTTTAATAGCAATTTAGCATTGATAGAATGTCACTTACCATAAATAGAAATATTTAAGTTTATTCTTCGCCTACAAAATGCAAAAAACAAAAAGCTTTTCGTCCTGAATCCTTAAACGTGTTTATTATAAAAAGAGAAAGGAAAAAAGAAAGAAAAAAAAAAAACAACAACACAATTTAACTCTTAAAGGAGTAGTGCGGTGAAACACAACTTATCCCCTATCCAAAGGATAGTGGATAAGTTATAGATCGTGGGGGTCCGGCCCTTGGGTCCCCCCGCAATCTCTTGAACGGGGCCGCAGCAGTCTGATGTAAGCTGCCATTCCAACCCCAGCAGGAAGCTGCGGCCGACATGCCCCCTCCTATAGGATTCATGAAGGAGTGTGACGGCTGCCTCTCCGTGCAGGGGTAGGCACGCCCCCTTCCAGCAGTCTGCCGGGGGGACGCGTTCAGGATATTGTAGGGGGTCCCAAGGGTCGGACCCCCACGATCTATAACTTATTCACTATCCTTTGAATAGGAGATAAGTTATGTTTCACTACAGAACACCATTAAAATACTAAATTTCCATGTCGGAAACATCTACCGCGGAAATATGGAATCCGGCCTCTGCAGAAAGAATGAACATGTCAATTCTTTCCGTGGAATCTGCTTGAAAATGCATTGGAATCTATGGAGACGGCGCAATTCCGAGCGGTCCTAGCACTGGCTTATTGTGCCGGCTTATTGTTTCATATTGTGAACATAACCTTAGGCTAAAGCAGTGTTTCCCAATCAGGGTGCCTCCAGCTGTTGCAAGACTACAGCTCCCAGCATGCCCGGACAGCCAACGGCTGTCCGGGCATGCTGGGAGTTGTAGTTTTGCAACAGCTGGAGGCACCCTGGTTGGGAAACACTGGGCTAAAGGCTGTCTGAGCATGCTGGGAGTTGTAGTTTTGCAACAGCTGGAGGCACCCTGGTTGGGAAACACTGGGCTAAAGGCTGTCTGGGCATGCTGGGAGTTGTAGTTTTGCAACAACTGGAGGCACCCTGGTTAGGAAACACTGGGCTAAAGGCTGTCTGGGCATGCTGGGAGTTGTAGTTTTGCAACAGCTGGAGGCACCCTGGTTGGGAAACACTGGGCTAAAGGCTGTCTGGGCATGCTGGGTGTTGTAGTTTTGCAACAGCTGGAGGCACCCTGGTTGGGAAACACTGGGCTAAAGGCTGTCTGGGCATGCTGGGAGTTGTAGTTTTGCAACAGCTGGAGGCACCCTGGTTGGGAAACACTGGGCTAAAGGCTGTCTGGGCATGCTGGGAGTTGTAGTTTTGCAACAGCTGGAGGCACCCTGGTTGGGAAACACTGGGCTAAAGGCTGTCTGGGCATGCTGGGAGTTGTAGTTTTGCAACAGCTGGAGGCACCCTGGTTGGGAAACACTGGGCTAAAGGCTGTCTAAGCATGCTGGGAGTTGTAGTTTTGCAACAGCTGGAGGGTCACACATTGCGTAGATGCAGCATATTTTGCGCTGCACAGCGAAAAACACACTGCGTATATTCTCCTATGAGCAGACAGGGCTTCCCCATGGCAGCTATTTGTGTGTAGTGAGACCAAAATTGTGCTTGCAAATTTTCTGCATGCGGATTATAGGGAAGATCTATCAAAAGAGTGGTGCAGTTGCCCATAGCAACCAATCAGATTGCTTCTTTGATTTTTCAGAGGCCTTTTAAAAATGAAAGATGCAATCTGATTGGTTGCTATGGGCAACTGCACTACTCTACACAGGTTTTGATAAATCTCCCCCTATATTGTTACCCATTGAAGTCAATGGGTTCCGCTTGCAGAATTTCAGCTGTGGGAAACCCTTAGAAAAGAAAAATGAAGGGTAACCCAGAAACAGCGCTGCAAAAAATGTCTTGTATATGTGGTAGCCCTTGGGGGGGTTATAATACAGTGGGGGTGTTGCTTCGGTATATGAGGGGTTAATTTAACCCTTGTCACTCGTGACGCCAGGGTGAGGGTTAATACGCTGAGGTAAATCTCCGGCCTATCGCCACACTTCCCAGGAACGATAGGTGCGTGCTTAAATGAATGAAGGTCCACAATAGAGATGAACTTGAACTTGCATAAACTTTACTGAAGTACTTGCGGTGCATCCAATTAACAGCAACAGTCTCAGTAATACAGTCTCTATACAGCTCAGCAATGATTGACAGATGCTGCGGACCATTGACTTATCCAAGGATTAATAGAATTAGGATTTGTGCAGAGATCCGTCCGGATTTAGGGGTCTGTTTAGGTCCGGTGATCTTGCAAAGTTAACAGGGATTGAGATAACTCACAGTTCTGTATGAATGGCCGTTACCGCAAGGCTTGGGCCTGGTCACTGCTGAAGAAAGCTGCGCAGATCCTCCTCTATCAGCAGCACACGAGGAAAGAGAGCGAGTAATGGCCCCCGCTCCCTTATATGGGCAGGGGCAGGGCCGTTTTGGATTGGTCCGTGTCAGCTGTCACTCACCGTTACAATGCATGGTGGGTGCATACGTCACGGGAACCTCCAAAGGTCCTAAAGCAAAAACCATAGAGTTTCTACCTGATCACATGACCCGCAAGTCCTGCTACGCTGCGAACAGGTAACTAACTAAATATATACATTTCTATACCAATAGTTATATAAATATCAAATAGAAGTACTATATATGTACTGACTAAGTGAGAGGTGACAAGGGGAAAACTAGACAAGAGGGACCCCGATGTCCTAGGGACTCTGACTATGGGGACCTCTATACAGGTAACGTATAGAATATGGTACCGGGACACCACATATACAATGCATTTAAAGGAAAACTGTCAGATATTTTCTCCCGCACTATCCACAGGTACTGATGGATTATGTGGGAGACGCTGATTAAAACGAGCCCTACCTTACCTGGATCCGCCCAGCCAATTGCCCGCAATTGTAGTTTTATTCTAGGTGTGTATCTTGCTGTAACTGGCACGGGCGGGGCTTCTGCTGGTTAACTGGCACTGACGTCAGTGCCGCTTATGAATATTCATCCCCCCTCCCTCCAGTTAGGAGCGGCGAAGAGAGGGAGAACTGGAGGGAGGGGGGATGAATATTCATAAGCGGCGCTGATGCCAGTTAACCCGCAGAAGCCCCGCCCGTGCCATTTACAGCAAGATATACATATAGAATAAAACTACAATTGTGGGAGAACCGCCGGGCAGATCCGGGCAAGGTAGGGCACATTTTAATCAGCATCTCCCACACAATCCATCAGTGACAGTTTTCCTTTAATTTGAAAAAAAATAAATAAATAAACTGCAAAAGAATACCCTAAATGGTAAACAAATGTGTGCTACAACAGTCTCAGGATAAATCCAAATTGCGTTCCTGCTCCCTTAAATCATATCTGTCTGCACCCTGCCAAAAAGGAGATGCTGATGTGGTGAGGGTGTGAGGAGGGCAGATGTTATTACCCTAGGGGCAGATGACATTAACCCCTTGTGTTCGTGATGCCAGGGCATGGTTTAACCTCTTCACCACCCGAAGGTATACCGCTGGATCCTGGGCTAGGCACGGGGGCAAATAATGACTCCGACGCCAAGTTACGGAACAACGGCAGCTTTTCTGAGTCAGACAGATGGAATAGTCTATACAGCTTAGCCAGGACCACGGAGGTGACCAGTGACTTCAGAGACCACAGGGCTCGCTGGGACTTGTCGTGGACTTGGATAATTTGATGCAGGGCCATGCTGATTCGACACAGATTAATCTTGACTGACTTGACTGGGACTGACCAGACAGACGTCACCCCGTTTGTAGCTTACCAGGTTTTCATGTTCACCTGTGGGGTAGTGGACTTGTGGATGCATGGCTGTGTGGTAGACATTAGGCCTCCTCAGGACACTGGTGGGGCAAGCTGTGAAGTAACAGCATTGCCCCCTGACTGGTGAGCTGTAGGGGTTAATTTAGATCAGCAGTCACCCCTCCCTTGCTGTTAGTCTGCCCAGCAACTGGGGATGGTAGGTCCCAAGGGTGGGGGCTAAGAGCACCCTATCAATGAGAGAGGTTTTTCCTGGGTTTTTGGAGACTCCTCCCCTGGGGTATATATTGTGTTGTTTCCCTAACCTCCCCCTCTTTGCTGCCCTCAGACCCGGAGTTTTGCCCTCCCTCCCTCTCTTTTGTTTGTCTGTTTGTAAAGTCACAGCTTGGCGGAAGAAGTTGGAGAGAGCGGAGTCAGCCCGGGGTAGACCTCCACACAGGTCGGTGGGGCAGAACCTCCTGGGTTGGCACTTGGCAAGAAGCCAACGTGCCTTTGTTTCCATTTGATGTTTACAGTTTACGGTAGATACTCTCTCAGGACTTGACCTGTTCCTCAGCAGAGCTAGAACTAACTAGCTATCTCCTCCCAGGGTTTATATGGGGGAGACTCTGGAGGGGTCCCATAGGTCACCCTGTAGGTCACATGGTCACTGGTTGGAGGAGCTGGAGGAGCTCTTGTTGGAAAACACTGACCTATACTATACAGTGATCCCTCAAGTTACAATATTAATCGCTTCCAGGACGACCATTGTATGTTGAAACCATTGTATGTTGAGACCAGAACTCTATGGAAACCTGGTAATTGGTTCTGAAGCCACCAAAATGTCATCAGAAAATAGGAAAAAGTGAGAGTTAAAGATAAATAAGTAAATAACTAATATAGATAAAGCAAATCCTTACATAAAACAGTAAGAAAGATCTGCTGGGAGCTGTAATCACTGTCTATTTCAGTGTTTCCCAACCAGGGTGCCTCTAGCTGTTGCAAAACTACAACTCCCAGCATGCCCGGACAGCCTTCGGCTGTCCGGGCATGCTGGGAGTTGTAGTTTTGCAACAGCTGGAGGCACCCTCTTTGGGAAACACTGGTCTATGTAGAGGAAAGAAGCTTCTTCAGGGTCCTGTACAGTACATGCAATGTCCTCATAAAAAGTAACATGGAGCCGCCCTCACCTGATGTCCAAAGGAGCAGCTAACCCTGGTACAGGTAAAGAGTACAGAACATGTAATACCTCCCTGTACTGTAGGGGGCGCTACCAGACACCAGTCAGTGCATGCACTTCAGTAATACAGGGGTTTTACCAGTGAAATGCCCATTCTGATTGTTCGGTTCTTCCAACCATTGACACGTTTCGCAGATTCCATAGCATTGTATGTTGAGTCTGGTTTCAAGTTACAATGGTCCAGAAAAGACCATCGTATGTTGAAACTATTGTATGTTGAGGCCATTGTAAGTTGAGGGATCACTGTATACTACTATATAGCGCAACATGCTGGGAGTTGTAGTTTTTGTTTGGGGCAGCTGCTGAGCCGCAGGCTGTATCAGGGCATGCTGGGAGTTGTATTTAGTAACTAACTGCAACTCCTGAATTTAATAAAATAAATAAATAAAAAAAGCAATCAAAAAGTCACATCAAAACAAAAAAGATACTGTTCAAAACTACAGATCGGGGCACAAAAAATTAGAGAAATAAAAAGGTTCTAGGGGTCAGAATAGGACAAAATCCCCCCCGCATTTGTGTATCCTGTGATGTTATGCATATATAATTAATTATGCAAATTAGCATGGCCGGTATTTTTTTTGCAGGAATGGTGGCAACTCTAGTTCTGACTGATATGATGAAAGGGGGCAGGAACGTAGTGTGAACCTACCCTCAAATTGGTTTTAGGCAAGCATGGTATGGATGCATTTTCGCGTTCATGTGAAGGCTACAGGTCCTGTCTCGATCGCAGGTCTGGTGTCTGTCTGCACCAAAAACAAACATGGTTGTTTCCTAAATGAAGGGTAGTCGGTGACTAATCTGTGATGAGCTCAGGCAGGGCGGACGCTTCATCAAGCTCAATGCAAATACAAACACGTGTATATAACATCGGAGGTGAGAGATTCTGCAAGATATTCACATGAGGTCAAACTATAGGCTATGGCGGATCTTTGAATTCTGATTTGCAGGACAATTTAACCCTTTAATGATGCAGCCTGTTTTGACCTTACAGGGGTACTCCGTCGCCAGAAATGTTATCCCCTATCCAAAGGAATAACATGTATGATCCTGGGTGTCCGGACACAGGGACGCATCGCCCAAAACCCACCACCCCCCCCGCCCCGCGCAATATCCGGGCCGGCGCGGCGGGGGCCTGGGGCTTCTGTGATGGTGATGTCACACCACGCCCCCTCCATTCATGTCTATGGAAGGGGGCTTGATGGGTAATACACAGCCTTCACACCTCCTCTGTGTTCGCCAGTCATCTGGCACGGAGCAGAGTTCGCTCAGTGCACTGGATGACTGGGGTGCCACTGCAGAGATGGCGGGGTTCTTCAGCTAACAGACATGCTGTCCCCTATCCTTTGGATAGGGGATAACATGTCTAGCGATGGAGTACCCCTTTAAGTTATCCAGGTATTAAAAACATATCCCCAGGACAGAGCTCAGCTCTCCCTGGTAAACCCTCCGGCCCCCACCTTCTGAGACGTACTTATCTCAAGAATGATGGCCCACTCTGCCAATCATAAACTGAGGTGGGACACCATTGCGGCCATTGGGTCTTAACTTCTGAGTACATCATGGGAGGTGGGGGCCATAGCGCTCAGCAAGGTGATAGGGTATACGATTTTTACGGACTGGGCCAATTTTCATATTTTTGTGGCGTGTGGGGTGCAATGCAGCCGGGTAGATGTTATAACCCAAGAGGCAGATGTTATTAACCCCTTCTTGTTGTGACGCCAGGGCGTGGTTTAGCCTTAACCACCCGAAGGTAATACTGCTGGGCTAGCCACGCGGGCAATAAAGACACGACACAGTCTGTATGGGACCTGTCCAATAATAGGAATAGGTCCCACTGACTGTATGGACACTGGGGGGTTAACAGGTGCCGAACAAGGTTGGGGCCCTCCCACAGGTCGGGGTGGGAACTGCGTGTATAGTTACGCCCATAAGGGATATAGGAGACTCTCCTGCTTCCTCCCTCCTCTTACCTCACCAGCAACGAGAGACGTCCCGCCCTCCCTCCCCTTTTGGTTGTTATAATTTATAATGTTTTTCTTGTATTTATGTCTATTTTGGCCCGCGCTCCGGTTGTTCGGCGCGTGGGCTTGCTTGTTCACCCCTTTTAAAAAAAAAAAAAAAAAAAAATATATAAAAATAAAAAAAAAAAAAAATTATAATAATTTGAAATATAAAAAAAAAAAAAAAAAAAAAAGGTGGTTTACGTTTCAGAGGCCGTACTGTAGGCTTGTCTACTCCCGTGATGTTTACGATTTTTCTGCTTCTTGTACTTATTTCTGTATTGTGTTTTTCTTATTCTTTTTGTCTTCCTTTTAGTCACAGCTGGCATGGAATGGTTTGACCTTAGAAGATGGAAGATGCCGTGGGCAGTCATGCCCGTCGGGGATCCGACGGTTGGCATTCCTCTACGGCTGTTGAACAGGTCAATATCATCGTTTTGTTATATGGTTACTGCTATGCAGTGTTGATTTAGAGTTGCACGCTATAGTGCTGTTCATTACTTAATAAATTGGAGCTGTGACCACCACCTCAGCCCACTAAAAGAGTAACACGTTGTCTGTGGTTATTTACTGAGCGGGGGGAGGGCAAAAGGTTTTGTAGAGGGAAGGTGTGTTCAATGCAGTCTATGCAGTACAGCCAAAATCCCAAGGAGGGGACCAGTGACACAGGGGGACCTCACAGGCTTGCTGGGACTTGCAGTAGGTAGAGACACTTTAGTGCAGGCCACGGTGACTAGACAATTGACTGCCTTGTGACTGACATGACGATGACTTTGAGATGACTTGTGGCTGCAGACTTCAGGCTTGAGGCCTCCAATACTCCGGACACACAGAGACGACTGCACTGGATCTCAGCAGGAATAGCAATGAGCTAAGAGAGAGATTGCAGCCCCTCCCCTGGTTATATAGGGGGGCTGTGCAAGGAACCCATAGGTCACTTGGGGGGTCACCTGGTCACTGGAGCCCCCTGGGTAACAGTCACATGGTAACAGCTATTAAAGATACAGTACATTTTATTATACAACTTATGTACATAGGGGATAACACATAAAGGGGGCCCTGGGGACAGGGAGAGACTCTGCCTGACAGGACAGGAGAAGTACGGGGACACACCATCCCACACTGGATCACCACATTTGTATTTTGTTTTTGTTTTGCTCCTCCTAAAGTGATATACAGTGGTCCCTCAAGTTACAATATTAATTGGTTCCAGGACGATCATTGTATGTTGAGACCATTGTATGTTGAGACCACTGCTCTATGGAAACCTGGTAATTGGTTCTAAAAGCACCAAAATGTCATCCAAAAATAGGAAAAAGTGAGAATTAAAGAAAAATAAGTAGATAACTAATATATAGATAAAGCAAATCATTACATATAAAAGTAATAAAGATCTGCTGGGAGCTGTAAATCACTGTCTATGTCAGTGTTTCCCAAGCAGGGAGCCTCCAGCTGTTGCAAAACTACAACTCCCAGCATGCCCGGACAGCCAAAGGCTGTCCGGGTATGCTGGGAGTTGTAGTTTTGCAACCGCTGGGGGCACCCTGCTTGGGAAACACTTGTCTATAAAGAAGACAGGAGCTTCTTCAGGGTCCTGTACAGTGCACGCAATGTCCTAAAAAGTAACATGGAGCCGCCCTCACCTGGTGTCCAAAGGAGCAGGTAACACTGGTACAGGTAAAGAGTACAGAACTTGTAATACCTCCCTGTACTGTAGGGGGCGCTACCAGACACCAGTCAGTGCATACGCTTCAGTAATACAGGTAAAGAGTACAGAACTTGTAATACCTCCCTGTACTGTAGGGGGCGCTACCAGACACCAGTCAGTGCATACGCTTCAGTAATACAGGTGTTTTACCATTAAATTGCCCATTCTGATTGGTCAGTTCTTCCGGCCATTGACGCGTTTCACAGATCTGGACTGTCTGTACATTGTATGTTGAGTCTGGTTTCGAGTTACAAAGGTCCAGAAAAAACCATTGTATGTTGAAACTGTTGTATGTTGAGGCCATTGTAAGTTGAGGGATCACTGTAACTCCTTTATTTTTCCATTTACAGAGCCATATGACACCTTTTCTTTTACCATAAAATGTACGGTGCAATGTAAAAAAACATTTGGAGACATTTATAAAAGGTTTTGAGGGTGCAGTTGGAGTGTACATGCACCAGATTTATTAAGTGGCGTAGGGCCTGTCATAAATATGGGACTAGTACACATTTTCGTGAAATTCCACTTCAGAATACCACTTTGTATGATTCCTTCTCTTCATCTTTTCTGAGACTTTTTCCACCCGTTTTGTGCTACCTCTTTTTTTTAAACGCTATGAGGGCTATGCAACAAATCTGTGACTTTTTTATTTATTTATTTTTTTTAAGGAAAAGTTGCACTTCATAAGCCTTTGGCTATCTTGGCTTGCTGGGATTTGTAGGCATTAGAGATGAGCGAACTTACAGTAAATTCCATTCGTCATGAACTTCTCAGCTCGGCAGTTGATTACTTTTCCTGCATAAATGTGTTTAGCTTTCAGGTGCTCCGGTGGGCTGGAAAAGGTGGATACATTCCTAGGAAAGAGTCTCCTAGGACTGTATTCACCTTTTCCAGCCCACGGGAGCACCTGAAAGCTGAACTAATTTATGCAGGATAAGTCATCAACTGCCGAGCGGAGAAGTTCGTGACGAATCGAATTTACTGAACTTCGCTCATCTCTAGTAGTCATACTGGAGGCACACTGCTCTTATAATAAAAACAGACTGGGCGCATTCAGTAATACTCCAATCCTGGTGTTTGCCGGCCCTGCCCCATACTCTGTATACAGATTATACAAGATTACTCTCTTTTCATCTGCTCTTGTTCTATTATACAGAACAATCTGGAATCAAATATATGTTTTCTTTTGTCATATGAAACGAGACTTAAAAGCTTTTCCTTCCATTTATTCTTTGCCAAGGCCAATAATTCTCATAGACACCAGTGAATGGACTTCTTAAAGAAACATCCAATGCAAAACCCATGTTGTAAACTATTGTGCAGCGAAACACAATCTATTGTTCACTCTTATCAGCCATTTCAGGCCGAGGACAGGATAGATTACTGACGGGAGGTCAGGAGAAATATCTGCATCTATCATCTCCTCAGTCAATAGTTCCCAATCTGTGGCTACCCAGCTTTTACAAAACTGCAACTCTCAGCATCCCCTGACAGCCTATCTGGGCATGCTGGGGGCTGTAGTTTACAATGGGTTGCAGATCATGGTCCTACACTCTCACCCGACAAGTCTTCACCCCGACAAAGACAAAGGCAAAGACAACAGAGCTGAGCAAGATGCATATTTAGTTCTATAGCTTCCATTGATATTAATGTTACCTGTATACATTTCTATGCAGAGAGCTCCCCCTAGAGGCAGCTGTGGGCAGTCAAACTTATATGATTTAATTCTATGGCTACCTTAAAGAAAGACAAAGACGGGCATTTCATGGCAAGTCTAAACATAAATCCGCTAATGCAAGATATAGATGAATTTTATTAAAAGTTGCATGCCATTTAATTGATGTGGTGCTGTCTGGGCTTCAGGAATGGCATAGGTTTCCAATACAATGTACATGATCATCTGCCATAAATTATATGACGTGTCTGCATGCAGAGTTATTTTACTCATAGACCAACTATGTGGTGGTCCAAAAAAAAAAAACTGATTTCCCACACCACTTAAAATGTTGTACTTTATTTTCACTTTAAAGGGGTACTCCGGTGCTTATACATCTTATCCCCTATCCAAAGGATAGGGGATAAGATGCCTGATCGCGGGAGTCCCGCGATCAGGCATCTTATCCCCTATCCTTTGGATAGGGGATAAGATGTGTAAGCACCGGAGTGCCCCTTTAAACTCACACACCAGGTGATTTAAAAAAGCAGGTATAGCTAAATTCCTAAGGTGGTCCAATTTTTTTTTGGACCACCTTATAGTTGGTCTATGAGTAAAATATAGATTAATTTACCCTCCACACACTGGTCTCAGTAGTGTCTGGATGCGGAGTTACAACCCCTCCAAGTTAAGCCCCTTCCACTTAAAAAAAAAAAGGAAATTGGCAACTAATATGTCACAAATATGGCCAGTCTCCATGCTTAAACAAAAAACTGTACTTACCACCTTGGTCCCCATATAGCAGTGGTCTTCAAACTGTGGCGCTCCAGATGTTGCAAAACTACAACTGTAGTTTTGCAGCAGCTGGAGGGCCACAGTTTGAAGACCACTGCCATATAGACTCTGGTATTTCTGCTCTACTGTCTCTGCTGTGCTCCCCTTTCTGGTTGCTGTGGCCCAATATGTCTTAGTACTGCCCAGCCATTCACTGGCTAAGGTGGGATACCACTTTATTTATTTTTATACTCACTGAAGTGCTGTCCCTTAACTCTGCTGCCCTAGGCACGGGCCCACAGGCAGGGCCAGATTAAGGCTGCCTGGGAGACGGAGCACTTCATTATGATGGAGCCCCCCCACCCTCCCAACAGTTCCCCCACATTAGGTTGGCAGTATAGTTCCCCCACATTAGGTTGGCAGTATAGTTCCCCCACATTAGGTTGGCAGTATAGTTCCCCGCATTAGGTTGTAGTTCCCCCACATTAGGTTGGCAGTACAGTTCCCCAAACATTAGGTTGGCTGTACAGTCCCCGCACATTAGGTTGGCTGTACAGTCCCCGCACATTAGGTTGGCTGTACAGTTCCCCCACATTAGGTACAGCATAGTTCCCCCCATATTAGGTGCAGTACAGTTCCCCCCACATTAGGTGCAGTACAGTTCCCCCACATTAGGTACAGTATAGTTCCCCCCATATTAGGTGCAGTACAGTTCCCCCCACATTAGGTGCAGTACAGTTCCCCCACATTAGGTGCAGTACAGTTCCCCAAACATTAGGTTGGCTGTACAGTCCCCGCACATTAGGTTGACTGTACAGTCCCCGCACATTAGGTTGGCAGTACAGTTCCCCCACATTAGGTACAGCATAGTTCCCCCCATATTAGGTGCAGTACAGTTCCCCCCACATTAGGTGCAGTACAGTTCCCCCACATTAGGTACAGTATAGTTCCCCCATATTAGGTGCAGTACAGTTCCCCCCACATTAGGTGCAGTACAGTTCCCCCACATTAGGTGCAGTACAGTTCCCCCCATATTAGGTGCAGTACAGTTCCCCCACATTAGATGCAGTATAGTTCCTCCCACATTAGGTACAGTATAGTTCCCCCCACATTAGGTGCAGTACAGTTCCCCCACATTAGATGCAGTATAGTTCCCCCACATTAGGTGCAGTATAGTTCCCCCACATTAGGTGCAGTATAGTTCCCCCCACATTAGGTACAGTACAGTTCCCCCACATTAGGTGCAGTACAGTTCCCCCACATTAGGTGCAGTACAGTTCCCCTACATTAGGTACAGTATAGTTCCCCCCACATTAGGTGCAGCATAGTTCCCCCACATTAGGTGGAGTACAGTTCCCCTACATTAGGTACAGTATAGTTCCCCCCACATTAGGTGCAGCATAATTCCCCCACATTAGGTGCAGTACAGTTCCCCTACAATAGGTACAGTATAGTTCCCCCACATTAGGTGCAGTACAGTTCCCACACATTAGGTGCAGTATAGTTCCCCACATTAGGTGCAGTACAGTTCCCCCACATTAGGTGCAGTACAGTTCCCACACATTAGGTGCAGTATAGTTCCCCACATTAGGTGCAGTACAGTTCCCCACATTAGGTGCAGTACAGTTCCCGTACATTAGGTACAGTATAGTTCCCCCACATTAGGTGCAGTGCAGTTCCCACATATTAGGTGCAGTATAGTTCCCCACATTAGGTGCAGTACAGTTCCCGTACATTAGGTACAGTATAGTTCCCCCACATTAGGTGCAGTATAGTTCCCCACATTAGGTGCAGTATAGCTCCCCACATTAGGTGCAGTACAGTTCCCCACATTAGGTGCAGTACAGTTCCCCTACATTAGGTACAGTATAGTTCCCCCACATTAGGTGCAGTACAGTTCCCACACATTAGGTGCAGTATAGTTCCCCACATTAGGTGCAGTATAGTTCCCCCACATTAGGTGCAGTATAGTTCCCCACATTAGGTGCAGTATAGTTCCCCACATTAGGTGCAGTATAGTTTCCCACACATTAGGTGCAGTACAGTTCCCCACATTAGGTGCAGTATAGTTCCCCCACATTAGGTGCAGTATAGTTCCCCACATTAGGTGCAGTATAGTTCCCCACATTAGTTGCAGTATAGTTCCCCACATTAGGTGCAGTACAGTTCCCCCACAGACATACAGCCTTCAGCCATATACAGTGTATGGCTGGAGGCTGTATGCCTGTTTGCCTCAGTGTTCCGACCACCGCTCCTCCAGGCCAAAGCAGTAGGTCCCAGGATCGTAGGAGCGGTGGTCAGAACACTGAAGATGACGTGCCGCTGGTCACTTACCATGTGCGCGCGTTCTGCTCTCTGCTTCGCTCCACTTTCCTCTAATGGGCGCACGCACGGGACATCAGTGACGTCCCTGCGTGCGCTATCTCCCGGCGGCCTATGCGTTTTTAAAGTTAACGTGGGAGCCGCCACAGAGAGATAACCGCCGGGACATCCTTGTGTCCTGAAAAGATTTTTTGGGACACAGGGATGTCTCGAATGTGACGGGGGCCCCCTGCAAGCCCAGGGCCCGGCAGGAAGCCCAGAGCAGGCGCTCCATGAGTGCCAATGATGATCCGGCCCTGCCCATAGGTGCGTAATGGCAAATACAGCCTTGAGTAAGTGGGCCCTATCAATGTATAATAGCACTGTGTAGGGACACTATGGAGGCCCTATTACTTTAAGCAAGGCACTACTAGGCACAATTACTATGTTCAGGCAGTAAGTCAGAACTCTTATTGTGAGGAGGGCACTGGGGTGACACTCTGAGTGTGTGTGGGGGGACTATTACTGTGTAGTGGAAGTAGGGGGGCAGAATTAATGTGAGGAGGGCACTAAAGGGGCAATATTACTGGTTGGGGACACAAAGGAGGGCTCTGTAACAGTGTGGGGCAAAAAGGGGGCACTATTAGTTTTGTAAGGCACCATTACTACCTAGAGCACTGTAAAAAGAGCCACAGAATAAGAGGTTTGTTTACAGGGTGGTAATTAGGGAGAAAGTGAGGTGCCAAGAGGACTGGGAGAAAAACTTTACAAAGGCCTCTCATCTTAGTGATCTGGGCTGAGAAAAGGGATAGTGAACGACACCGATCGGTGAAGACCTGTAGTCACCGGCTATAACTGTAATATAATTTCTGTAATTGTAGAACTCTATTATTATCTATATATATATATATATATATATATATATATATATATATATATACATAAAACTCAATGTGTGTGTGTGTATGTATGTATGTTCCAGCATCACGTCCAAACGGCTAAAGATATCAACATGAAACTTGGCCACATGTTACTTATATGTCAACAACAAACATAGGATAGGTGATTTAACCCTTACTCACCCCCATTTGTGAGGGTCGGGGTTTTTGTTTAAAGTCCCATGCAAATTCATGTTAAATGTAGGTTCCCACATAACTTCCGTACGGCTGGAGATATTTCAATACCTGGTACACATATTACGGGTCGGGATAGGAGGTCGGGATAGGAGGATGGATACGAGGTCGGGATAGGAAGTCAAGATAGGAGGACGGGATAGGAGGTCGGGATAGGAGGTCGGGATAGGAGGTCGGGATAGGAGGTCGGGATAGGAGGTCGAGATAGGAGGTCGAGATAGGAGGTCGAGATAGGAGGTCAAGATAGGAGGACGGGATAGGAGGACGGGATAGGATGTTGGGATAGGAGGTCGGGATATGAGGTAGAGATAGGAGGTAGAGATAGGGGGTAGAGATAGGAGGTCGAGATAGGAAGACGGGATAGGAGGTCGAGATAGGAGGACGGGATAGGAAGTCAGAATAGGAGGTCGAGATAGGAGGTCGGGATAGGAGGTCGGGATATGAGGTCGGGATATGAGGACGAGATATGGGGTTGGGATATGACAACAATATATGAGGACGGGATATGAAGTCAAAAGCTTCCTCTGTTGATTTTCCTCCACAACAAGGATTAGGAATGAAAAACCGGGCAATGCAGCTAGTAAACATATGTTACCTGGGTTGGGGGCCCACTTTGGCCTTGGATGTGTTTTGCCCCCCTCTGGATTGAATGAACTGCTAGCTATGCCTCTCCATAGAACCGAATACACGGCCAGTTCTTCATTCTTTTTACACAATACTAGAACAAATTTGGGACGGCATCAAACTGTATATCCTATGGTTATGCCAAAAATGTGTGATATGGGTATACCTACTTGAATCACAAAAGAATCAATGTATTAGGATACTTATTTACCATATATATATATATATATATATATATATATAAATCCTAAAAAAGTTGAAGGTGTTAAATATATTTTAAATAACTGCACAGGGAAAGGGTTTCTCATTGTTTTATCATCTGTTTCATAGGGCAGAATTCTATTTTTATGACGGGTTCCCAACACATTTCCCAATTTTGTATAATTCTCAGATTTTCAGCGCCCACCTTATATGTAAATGTGAGCCTAGTAAATCTATGAACTAGTCATTTTAATCTGTGATAGTCTAATTTTAATCACTGCCAAAGCATTTTGCCACCCCGGGCCTACATGAAGCACCGACCCTTTAAAACCCGATTCAAAATTTTTTTCATTTCAACGTGCCAAGCCGCCTTATGCCAAGAAATCTCGGGCGGGCAGCACCTTTCATTACATATGGTAATAGAATTCAGTTGGCTTCCTGTAGACCTGCGCTCGTTCATCGGTCCAGCTGGTATTTGAGGTGGTGATCTTATAATGAATTAATCAGCGACATAACAGCTGCCGCGCAGGTGGCGGGCATACGTACCCCCCGACCCCCCCCCCCCCTTTATTTCCTGAAATACCAAATAAAAACAGTTAACATTTCCTGAATGTTCAAATCAAACCAAAGGAAAAAATAAAAAATTCCTAAATTCGGAAGGTTTCTTTGTTGCCAATGTGATGTACGCGCTTTTGTTACATTATTGCTTATTGCGCTTCCGTTGTATGTTTTGTTTGGCAAAACATCATCTTACGCGTTAATAAGATCATGCTAATTTTATGTTAAGCTCTTGGATTCAGGAAATCCCAGCTGCTGGCACAAAGCCTGGTATTTATCCAAATGGATCGGCATGAAGCACAGCTGTACACTTATGATTAGGCTCTATTTAGACAAAATAATGATTTTTCTATTATTGACTATTTTCTCGCTGTGCTCTTGATCACAGGCGTCTGCCGGGGCTGAATTGTATTTGGCCGGCCAAACCTTTTATTCCATACAATTCCTACATGTTATATTTTTCCCCTCGATCAAATATGGAGCTGCCGATCAATAGTATAAGCTGTGTATGGAATATTTAAGTGTTTGCACTTTCGAGAGTCACATGGGTCCTTCACGCCGAAATCTGGGAAATCGTTTCCAGCTGCTTATGTAAATGAACATCATTAAACGCGGCGGAGGTACTCGGGGATATGTATAAAACACATTTGCAAAAAATGTTTAAAAACAAAAAAATCCTTTACGAGCTGCCGCTGTAGTTGTAAATTTACTGTTTCCTACAAAGCTTCTTTTATCTATTTCCTGTTGCATATGTCGTGCCAACGTATTCCTCAGCAATGTACATCAGGTTCATTCTTCTGTGGGGCTCATTATATCATTTCCCTATCGTATACCCATGTAGGAGGGGGTTCTGAATTCTAAATTGTCACAAATCCCCATGAATCTCACAGTCTGTTGAGAACCGGCAAGCGATTTGCTGGGCTACACTGTGACGCATCGACCCTCGGCACCAAGAAGAGCATCGCACTGGCGACCGAAGCAGCAATACGGGAAGCGCGGGAGGTAAGTAAAAGTTTGGGGTTTTTAACGCAGGCAGCCTGGGTATAATTTAAAAAGAACATCCTACCGCCTTAGTACCTCTTTAAAGGGGTAGTCCAGAAACTCAACTTTTGAGACACTTAGGGGGAGATTTATTAAAACCTGTGGAGAGGAAAACTTGACCAATTGCCCATAGTAACCAATCAGATCGCTTCTTTCATAAAAAAAAAAAAAAAAAAAAAAAAAAAAAGGCCTCTGAAAAATGAAAGAAGTGATCTGATTGGTTGCTGTTGGCAACTGGTCAACTTTTCCTCTCCAAGGGTTTTGATAAATCTCCCCCTTATTACCTATCCAGGATATGGGATAAGCGTCTGATCGGGGGAAGTCTGACTGCTGGAACCCAACACGATCTCCTGTACGTGGCCCCGGCTTCTTACACATCCTCAGAGCAGAGCGACCTCACCTTCCTGGATGAACACAAGTGACGGCCCATTTAGCCAGTCACCGGCTCCAGCCATGTCCAACCTCAGCTGGTGATTGGATTAGTGGGCTGTCACTTGAATTTGTCCAGAAAGATAGGGGCTGAAGCGCGCTGGTGATGCGTAAATATCCAGGGTACCGTACAGGGGATCGTGGGGGGGGGGGTCACATTGGTTGGACCACCCGCAGTCAGACACTTTTGGATAGGGGATAAGTGTCTAAAAAGTTCCCTGGACTACCCCTTTAATGGCCTTTTGATCACACTCAGACTCAACATACAGCAGGCGCATGACATAGACTCTCTCACTAAGAGGGTGGACCCAGACCCACCGACATCTCAGAAGTCATGAGAAGGATGCCAGTCTGTTAGGCTGCATTCACACCACGTTTGCAACCTACGGCTGCCGGATCCGGCTGGGAAATTTCAAAACTGGGAGCTCCCGTATCCCAGCCGGACCGGCGTCGAAGCCCATTCACTTTAATGAGCCAACCGCAGTCAGACAGTGGTTTCAATCGGCTCATTTTTGCCCTGTATCCGTTTTTGTGATTAGACCTAAAACCATAGTATGCCACAGTTTTAGGTCCGGTCACAAAACCGGATACAGGGCAAAAATGAGCCGATTGAAACCACTGTCTGACTGCGGTCGGCTCATTAAAGTGAACGGGTTTCGACACCATAGTGACTTAACATAATATAAATGCAGCCTTTAGCTGGCCATAGACTTTCGATCATTTGGCTGATTTGGCAACTTCTCCTGACTTTCCCATACACATGAACGTTTGGTGCGGCCTAACGTTACGGTGTTCTCTAGAGCGAGAGTTAAAGGGGTTATCCAAGAAATGATATATATATATATATATATATATATATATATATATATATATATATAGCTTTTTTGGTAGGCAGCACTTCCGAAAAAATGGATATGGTGCAAGCAGTCTAGGGGCCCTGGTCTTGGGTCCAATTCATACAAAACATAAAGGATGACCGCAGCACTCAATAGTAGTGAAAATATCAAAAAAGTGGCTTTATTCCAAAAGCAAACAGCAGCGACGTTTCGGTGTTCTCACAACAGCTTGAGAATGGTGTTGTGAGAACACCGAAACGTCGCTGCTGTTTGCTTTTGGAATAAAGCCACTTTTTTGATATTTTCACTACTATTGAGTGCTGCGGTCATCCTTTATGTTTTATATATATATATATATATATATATATATATATATATATATATAAAACCAAAGAATAAGTTAGCCAGCACTATTAATTCCAAACTATTGTAAAAAACCTGGCTTACAGGTGCAGGCTGCTGGGCTAAATATACGGCAACAGGAGAATACAGCAGCACACTGCTAGCACAAAGATATAGATGAAACCTGAGTATATAGATAAAACATGAGTATATAGATTGAACATGAAAAGTTATACAGCTGTAATGCAATAAATGGACGGTCCATGCTATTTGGCGCCAAATTTGCAAGCTAAGTACCTCATAATTTCATAGTTTCATATCTTCATTTATTGCATTACAGCTGTATAGCTTTTCATGTTCTATCTATATACTCATGTTGTATCTATATACTCATGTTTCATCTATATCTTTGTGCTAGCAGTGTGCTGCTGTATTCTCCTGTTGCTATATATATATATATATATATATATATATATATATATGTATATATATGTATATATATATATATATATATATATATATATGTATCTCAAGCAATACCCTAACTACACTATCCCTACCCCAGAGACCTACCACAATTCCATTACGAATATCAGTGTTTGGATGACTGTTAAAAGCAGATCTATACAATCTATTGCTTCCTGTTATCACCCCATGTCAGGCTGGTAGGATTGGTGTGACTGAAAGGAATTTCGGAACAATCCCTTCCCCCATAACCAGATATCTGCAGTCCTGGGAACCTCCAGAGACCTCTTCATCCACATGTGCAGAGTGAGATCCCTCTGTATAAGCAGCTGCTTTATGAACTTCCAACTAAAGGGTCAGCATGCCTTTTAGGCCGTGGTCTCCAAACTGCGGCCCTCCAGATGTTGCAAAACTACAACTCCCAGCATGCCCGGACAGCCAACGGCTGTCCGGGCATGCTGGGAGTTGTAGTTTTGCAACATCTGGAGGGCCACAGTTTGGAGACCACCGACTTTTTGCTAAACTTTGTATAGTGAGTATTCGCCGTTGCACTATTATGTTGCTTATTATACTACATTTCTTAAGAAGTGCTAAAAACGGTTGGAATAAACAGTCAGTAGATGATAAGGAGGTCACCAGGAAGTTCTTGGAGATAACGGAGACGCTCTCATAGTCACATGACCTCGGGGTATAATATTCTGTAGAGATTGCACATACGATACCGGTATTACATAATGAGGACTTTACGATTGGTTCTCCTTCACCCCCTTCTACATTGTGTGTTCCTGTTCTCTTATCATTGTCCATTCAGCATTGAACAATGCTGCGTTATCACTATATAAATAGAACAAAATAGTAAAAAATAGCCCAATATCTGCCGGCTCGTTGGCTTTTCTAAGGATTTATCAGTTAAAAAAAAAAAAAAAAGGAGCATGTGTTATGTTGTGAACTGGTTACAAAGAAATGTTTGTGTCTGCTCTTAAAGGGGTACTCCGGTGAAAACCTTTTTTCTTTTAAATCAACTGGTGGCAGAAAGTTAAACATATTTGTAAATTACTTCTATTAAAAAATCTTAATCCTTCCAGTACTTATTAGCTGCTGAATACTACAGGGGTAATTATTTTCTTTTTTGGAATGCTCTCTGATGACATCACGAGCACAGTTCTCTCTGCTGACGTTATTATAATAATAGCTCTTTATTTATTGTTGTCCTTAGTGGGATTTGAACCCAAGTCCCCAGCACTGCAGGGCAGCAGTGCTAACCACTGAGCCACCATGCTGCCCTTAGCATACATCTGCTATGCATGGTTGTTAAAATGGACAGAGATGTCAGCAGAGAGCACTGTGCTCGTGATGTCATCAGTGTTCCAAAAAGAAAGGAATTTCCTCTGTAGCATTCAGCAGCTAATACGTACTGGAAGGATTAAGATTTTTTAATAGAAGTAATTTACAAATATGTTTAACTTTCTGCCACCAGTTGATTTAAAAGAAAAAAGGTTTTCACCGGAGTACCCCTTTAAAGGGGTTATCCAGTAATAGAAAACCAGAGCTAATTTCTTTCAAAAACAGCTCCACATCTGTCCCCAGGTTGGGTGTGGTTTTACAACTTGGCTCCATTCACTTCAGTGGAACTGAGCTGCAGAACCACACCCAACCTGGAGACAGAAGGGGAGCGTTTTTATAAAAAAGAAATTAGCTCTGTTATTCTATTCCTGGATAACCCTTTTTAAGGAGACTGACTCACCCTTAGGGTGCATACACACCACGTTTTTTGCAATACAGTTCCCGTATCAGGTTTTTGATGAAAAACGGATTCCTCAAAACCGGACTAAACTGTATCAAAACGAATGTACAAATTTCAACCCGTATACAGTTTGAAAAATTATTTCCGGTTGCATCCGTTTTTTTAAGATAAAAAATGTATAAGTTTTTAACTTTTCACTCCATTTTGAATAAAGTTTCACTTGTTCGATTGAAATTCCAAGAAAAAAAAAGTGTGCAAAGTCAAAAGCCGCATGGTAAAAACCGTTTGAAACCATATGCCCATACAGTTCTGTACGGTTCCCATTGACTCCCATGTTAAAAAAAAAAAAAAAAAAAAGATTCGTTTCAATACAGTTTTTCACCCGGTCAAAAAAAAATGTGGTAGACTATGGTTTTGGGCACGGGTAAAAAAATGGACAAAACCATACAAGATGCAACCAGATGATGCATTTGACATACAGTTTACAATGTTAAGTCAATGCATGCGGTTTTCCATACATTTCCATACAGTTTTTAACTTAAAACCGTATACGGGAACTGTATAGCAAAAACGTGGTGTATTTGCTGCTACTATCATAAAGCTTGTGTATGTATAGTATTACATTATGCTACCTCGTGTGACATGTGTTGCCATTATAAGTGAGTAAGTTGTACGAAAAAGGAGAGTTGCCCTTTTTTTACCAATCCACTATACCAGCAATGCCCAAAACCAAACCAGTTAAGTGGCACAGCAGGTCTATACCTATTGCCTTCTCATTTTAGTGCTTTTGGTGGAAGGCCTGTGTGATGTCCCAGTACTGCATTCTATACGGTACTTGTTTATTTATGGGTCCCCATAGCCAGAGTCCCTAGGACGTAGGGATCCCTATTAGTCAGTGTACCCCTAGTCGCCTCTATCCTAATGTATAATTAGTAATTTATGCATAGATTAATGTAAATAGAATAATAGATGTAAATAAATGGTTAATTACTTGTTTCCATTAGCATTGCAGGACCTGCGGGTCATGTGACAAGGTGAACTCTATGGTATTTAGCTTAAGGACCTTTGGAGGCCCTGTGACGTAAGCAATCCCATCACACCGTGTAATGGTGAATGGCAGACATTCGGACCAATCAGATTGGCCACGCCCCCTGCCCATATAAGGGAGCGGTGGCCATGTTTCTCTCTAGAGATGAGTGAACTTACAGTAAATTCGATTTGTCACGAACTTCTCGGCTCGGCAGTTGCTGACTTTTCCTGCATAAATTAGTTCAGCTTTCAGGTGCTCCGGTGGGCTTGAAAAGGTGGATACAGTCCTAGGGAAGAGTCTCCTAGGATTGTATCCACCTTTTCCAGCCCACGGGAGCACCTGAAAGCTGAACTAATTACTGCAGGATAAGTCATCAACTGCCGAGCCGAGAAGTTCGTGACAAATCGAATTTACTTTAAGTTCGCTCATCTCTATTTCTCTCTCTTACCTCGTGGGCTGTCAAGCAAGCAAGACCTGTACAGCAGTAATCGCAGTGAGTTAGGCATGAGCCTTGCGGCAACGGCTGAACAATTAAAATTATAGAGTGTATCACTTCCCAAACACTCTGCAGCATCACCGGACCTAATAACTCCCCTAAATCCGGACGGATCTGCAAATCTCTTCCTAAATTCAGAGACTTATTGTCTAGCTCAAGGTCCGCAACTACCGCCAGTCACTAAGTAACCAAAGGACTGTTTGTATGAGACTGTTACTGTGCCGTGAATATTGCAAGCACTTCAGTAAATGTTATTCAAGTTCAAGTTCAAATCTCCTTGTGGACCTTCACTTATTTTATGCACCTATCGTTACTGGGAAGGGCGGGGATAGGCCGGAACACTGATTCAGCATACCAGCCCTCAGCCTGGCGTCACAAACTCTTCTAGGGTTAACATTAACCCCTTATATACCTATACCATACCACCACTACCATACACCCCCCAAGGGCTACCACACCTGTCCTACATAAATGGGTAGGATATACGCTTTAAATAAATTAGTGCAGCTTCATATAGTGCAGTGGTCTGAAACTGTGGCCCTCCAGATGTTGCCAAACTTTAACTCAGCAGAGAGCACTGTGATCAGACTGGAAAGAACTACTCAACATCCTCTGTAGCATATAGCAGCTGATAAGTACTGGAAGGATTAAGATTTTTTTTTTATTTTTTTTTATAGAAGTCGTTTACAAATCTGTTTAACTTTCTGGCACCAGTTGATTATATAAAAAAATAAATAAATAATGTTTTCTACCAGAGTACCCCTTTAAGCAACATATAACCTCCCCCCATGGATAGTCCCTTTACATGGTGTCAAGTCTGTTTATTGTCAATTAAATGGCTCTTGAGCTACAATTTTATAGGATGCGCACTGAGTATAACACTGACCAACGTTCCATCCTAAAATTATATTTTACTTTATTGCACAGATTTCCTTCCCAAGCACAAGGGAACGGAATGGCTTGTCACAGATGGTCATGTGCAGCGCCAGCTTAAAACAACGTATTTTTATTGCAAGTGCTGTACCAGGGAAAACATGAAGCCAGCAAATGTGTCACAACAGAAATCACCAGCCCGGAGCCCCCCCCCCCCCCCCCCCCCAAAAAAAAATGCTATTTACATAGGTTAAAATAATATTGATATTTTTAGAGGAATTATTTATTTAACAACAAAGAATGTGTCTTGTCACCTGCTTCTGCCATAGGTATTTGGCCCAATCCTTCCATCTGAGCTGGGTGCAGATGACTTATATCGGGCTCCAGGAGTATAAACAGAATTTATTGGCCATCCATCAATTATTTAGAGCATCTTGTTTTTTCTGGAGGACCCAATATGTCAGTGGATTACATGGACAGCCCATTGGTTTCCATAGCAACTGTGTAATGCTTCTCTCATCCTGTGGTGGCGCTGCAGGGAAACAGAACACTCACTGCAGGCTTCCAGCAATGGGACATAAAAAAATTTGGAAAATCTTAAAGACCATCTGAATGCCAATGCAAGTAATATACTTTAAATGGTCCATGTTTTGCGATATTAAAGATTATTGTCAGTAAATTAACTCTCCGCCCCATCAGAAGCATCCAGTGTTGCTTTGCCAATGAGCTCCATAAAGTGCAGAGCAGGCTGTCCCAGCACTGTGCAGGGATAGCAGCTCAATCAGGAGGCAGGGATGCTGGGCCAATCAGGAGGCAGGGATGCTGGGCCAATCAGGAGGCAGGAATGCTGGGCCAATCAGGAGGCAGAGATACTGGGCCAATCAGGAGGCAGGGATACTGGGCCAACTAGTGTATTTAACACAGGCATCTGCTGGTTACAAATGCCTGTGATTGCACTACTGTGACCTGGACCTGACTATGTGCTTGTTTCCTGACTTTCCCCTACCTGTTGATATTCATCTAGTAAACCTTAGGTGTACTACATGTGTATGGGATGCTGGGAGCCAGGATGGTGCCAACAAGCGTATTTGTCTTTGCTACGCTATTTTTGGATCTGACCCTGACTTCCCTGGTTTGACCTCACTTGTATTATTATGTCTCTGGTTCTGATTTGGTACTGCTCTGACCTTCTGGTTCTGACCCTAGCTTGTTTCTGATAACCCCTCTCTGTGTGCTGATTCTGCCCTTGTTGGTATCGACCTGGCTTGTCTGATCCTCCCCTTAGTTCCCTTTGCGCTTGAGTATAGGGACCATCGTCCAGTTGGAGGCCGCCGGTTAGGCCAGATTATCCTAGTAGGTAGGGACAGTGATAATTAACATGATAATTATATAATCGCTTCATGCTCGAATGCCATTCGATATTGGATATTTCAGATTACCATATACTGTGTTACCAAATTACTATGTAATGCTTTATTGTGATGCCATGGGTGGTATGTGGTTGAGATGCAGGGCAACGTTAACCTTCACATTCCAAGGTTGAGATAGTTCTCCTGGGCCAAGCGTGGGGACAATGTTGACCACGATGCAAAGTTACGGAAAACTATATTTACTGAGGCAGAGATGTTGTTACAGCCTTCGCAGTACAAATTTATGCAGAGTGAGCGTTGGAAACCTGTCGCCTTGCTGGGACTTGTAGTTGCTGAAAGTGCAGTCTAGAGATTAATGACAGCCTACATGGAATTAGAGACTTTATGTGGCGGCAACTGGGCGTTAGTAGACGTACCTTGATCACATCGTGACACCCTGGTCCGAAGGTAGGAAGCAATCTTCCTGGGACAGACACGATGAGCCAATAAACACACTGACGTCAGGTTACGGCCAACTGCCCCTACGGAGCTTCTGAAGTTCCTATAGGAATACAGCTCCCTCCTGCTATGCGCACACCTGTGTCACGGACCCGCCGGCACCGCCCCGGCTTCTACAGCAGATCCAACACAAACGAATGTCCAGCAATAAGTATGCGGATAAAATCTTTTCGTTTATTGAATTCCACAGGACAAACAGATACAGTTAGTCTTTCTGACGCGTTTTGTGCTTAGATGCGCTTAGTCATAGAATAAAGACTTCACACTAATGACACATTAAAATAGTGTTTGTGAAAAATCACGTGACTGATAAAAATCAGGTATGTTGGAAAATATGGTCCGGATTTTCTCCGGTGTTTAAAGAATGTTAAATTTGCTTACATTAAAGGGGTACTCTAGTGAAAACCTTTTTTCTTTTAAATCAACTGGTGCCAGAAAGTTAAACATATTTGTAAATTACTTCTATTAAAAAAATCTTAATCCTTCCAGTACTTATTAGCTGCTGAACACTGGAACACTGATGACATCACGAGCAAAGTGCTCTCTGCTGATATCTCTGTCCATTTTAGCAACCGTGCATAGCAGATGTATGCTAAGGGCAGCATGGTGGCTCAGTGGTTAGCACTGCTGCCTTGCAGTGCTGGGGACTTGGGTTCAAATCCCACTAAGGACAACAATAAATAAAGCGTTATTATTATTATAATAACATCAGCAGAGAGAACTGTGCTCGTGATGTCATCAAAAAGAAAAGAATTTCTTCTGTAGTATTCAGCAGATAATAAGTACAGGAAGGATTAAGATTTTTTAATAGAAGTAATTTACAAATCTGTTTAACTTTCTGCCACCAGTTGATTTAAAAGAAAAAAGGTTTTCACCGGAGTACCCCTTTAATGTCCATTATTTTGATATATATATATGCACTTGGTAATAACTACCGAGGGAATACAAAGGAAATACATGCATTGGGATGATTGCGTTCATATTATTATTAGTATATTTTTGTAACGTTTTAAATTTATTGGTAAACTATATTTACATTATAACCTTAGTAAACTGTAATCAGATCCAATCTCCGGTTTAATCCATCTGGATGTATCGTCTTCAAGCAAAACATCCAGAAAGTCTCCCTGTTTAATAGATGTTTTTCTAAGATCTCCCCCTCTTGGGTGTTTTTTAACCCTCTCTATTCCCTTTACACTCCGGCAGATACCCCTATTTTGATACCACTAGTATCGGAAATGTGTCTGCGGATACAAACTTTTAATTGGTTACCTGTGGATACATACTACAATTTATATAGCTTGTTATTGGATATGTTGTGTTAGTAGTATATGATGTGAAATGATCCGTTTTTTCCATATAGGTGCAAGTTATACACCTACTGTGTCCGCAGCCCACATTTCCTTTGTATTTTAGCCAATTTTTCTTACCCTGTTCAGACTTAGATTTACTGCTGAATAAACTGGGTGAGAGTACCGACCCCAATGTTGGACCTCTCCTGGGGGTTATATTGACACCGCCTGTAATGACTTCCCTAAGCACTGTGTCCACTTCAAGAACCGGTAAGTACTTTGTTACTATGTGTTTAATGGCAAGAAATTGTGCGCTGTATGCTGTTACAAAAGTGAGTTTCTTCCTAACTGAGTTTTTGTTTCCATTCCTGTTTTTAGTTTGATTAGTTACTAGAGTATTCCTATCTCTATCCTGTGCTCTCTTATTAGCTTTTTCCAGGTTCTTTTTTTGTGTAGTCCCTTTCATCCATTCTCTCATTACCGTATTTTTCGCCGTATAAGACGCACTTTTTCTTCCCCAAAACTGGGGGAGGAAAAGTCGGTGCGTCTTATACGGGGAATACACACACCTATCGCGGCGGTCCCTGCGGCCATCAACTGCCGGGACCCGCGGCTAATTCAGGACATCACCGATCGCGGTGATGCCCTGTATTAACCCTTCAGACGCGGCGATCAAAGCTGACCGCCGCGTCTGAAGGGAAAGTGACACTAACCCGGCTGTTCAGTCGGGCTGTTCGGGACCGCCGCGATTTCACCGCGGCGGTCCCGAACAGCCCGACTGAATAGCCGGGTTAGTGCTTACAGGACATCGGGAGGGACCTTACCTGCCTCCTCGGTGTCTTCTCCGTTCAGGGATCCCCTGTATGGCCGGCGCTCTCCTTCCTCGTCATCACGTCGTCTCGTACGTGCGTCGGCGTGCGTAACAACGTGATGGCGGCGACGGAGAGCGAGGATACCAGGCCGGAAGCAGAGACGTTCCGGAGCGACGGGGACACGGCGACAGCGATGGAGCGACATCCAGGGCTGCGGTGACGGGTCCGGAGCGGCGGGGACACGTGAGTATTACCTCCTCCTGCAGTGGTCTTCAATCTGCGGACCTCCAGATGTTGCAAAACTACAACTCACAGCATGCCCGGACAGCCAACGGCTGTCCGGGCATGCTGGGAGTTGTAGTTTTGCAACATCTGGAGGTCCGCAGGTTGAAGACCACTATTGGGTTCAAAATCTTTTTTTTATTTAGATTTTGCCCCTAAAAATTGGGTGCGTCTTATACGCCGGTGCGTCCTATAGGACGAAAAATGCGGTAAGTTGTTTCATTTCATTTAAAAAAAAAATAGAATTAGACGTGCAATTACTTTTAGCACGGCACAGTTCTCCATATGGGATGTTCTGTACAACGCGTTTCGGGTGACACAATGTTGCCATTAATACAGAGTTTTGTCGCAGTCTCTTTGCGGTACGGTCTGAACATGACCCTATTATTATCTACATATAAGGTCACGTCCAGAAAATTTATTTTTTCCTTGTCTAAATGTTCTGTAAACTGCAGATCAAGGTCATTATTATTGATGTAATCAACACATTGCTCAAACTGTCTCTCTCTGTGCCCTTCCACACCATGAGTAGGTCGTCTATAGAACGACCCACCCACTGGATGCACTCAAAGAAGGGATTATTTTCTGTAAAAATGTAGTTAACCTCCCAAAAAATCATATATAAATTTGCCAACGATGGCGAGTACTTAGCCCCCCATTGGTGCTCCCCTGGCCTGAAGGAAAAATTTCTCATCAAACATAAAAAAAATTATGGTTTAATTAAAAATCTACTGCCAATATGAGAAATTCCTTCAGGACAGGGGAGTATGTGCTAAATTGATCTAAAAGAGTGCATCCAATCCTTTATTCCATGGTATGGAAGGGTACAGAGCGACAAAATCACATGTCACCCAAAAAAAGCTCTCATCCCAATGCTTGTTCTCCAACATTGTAATGGTATGCCCCGTATCTTTTATATACGTCGGGGTGATTTTGGTTAGTGGTTGGAGGTGGAAATCCACCCATTCGCCCAATCTTTCCACAAGGGACCCTATCCCCGCCACTATAGGTCTTAAAGGTGGGGGGGGGGGGGGGGAAGAGTCCCTTGTGGACCTTGGGCAATGAGTGAAAAATTGGTACTGTTGGATTTTCCACATACAAAAACTTTTCCAATTTTTCACTTAGTACTCCCATCTCCACTCCCTCTTTCAGTACTTTTTTTTTAGTTTGCTTTTTATCCATTCTGTCGGATTCTCTTTCAATTTCCTATAGATGTTTACATTTTCTACCATTTCTAGGTTTAGTTTGGTATAATAGTGTAAAAAGGGGATGCAGTCCTGTTAGGCTAGGTCAGAGTAAAAGATATAAGGTCAGAAATTAGAAGAAAGAGAGAGAGAAAAAAAGAAAACGTGTCTAAAATAGCATAAAATGATAACATTTATTTGGAAAAATGATGTGAGGTCTGCGGCAGGGCCCTTGTCGCAGACTGGTCACTAGATAAAATGGTTACAATGGTATAAAATGCTAAAAAATAAAATATACACAGTGGTATTGCACTTCAACAATTGGACAATGAGACAATGAAAGTGGGGCAATGGGACAGTGCAAACAGTATCTGTTTAGTTATACTGTAAAGTCATATTATAGGAGCCGGGATTAATCCAGATGAAAGTACATAGCAAAAAAGTTGATAATCCAATAAGGCAAATTTTCGGTAGCTCTGGAGCCTCCCAGATTGGGGCCCACTATAAACGTTTTTAGGTGCAGAGATACAGGCGATGCCCCCTCTACCCCGACGGCACGGGGACTGAATGCAAGAGGGCAATCGCTATATAGTTCAGGCACTTAGTGCCTCTTACCGGCTACAGTGTGCACAGTAAGGTGAGTACAGCTGTGCTTGCGATCCGGATACACGTCCCTCTGTCCCGGTGCTGGGGGTCGGAGATGATGACTGGGAAGTAGTGTGTGGCAGCGCTGTGAAGCCTAGTGGTCGTAGCAGCGTATGGCAATGCTGGAGGTATCCTCTCTACCCCGACGGCACGGGGAGCAGGTGAGAGAGTAGGTGAGGACCGGCAATGCGGTAACGATTGTCTCAGATGATGTGCAGGGTTGTCTTAACACCAGACGCGTTTCGGGGGAACTACGTCCCCTTTTTCAATGGTGGAGGTTCAGGAAGACTGTATTACACTGTCCCATTGTCCCACTTCCATTGTCTCATTGTCCAATTGGTGAAGTGCAATACCACTGTGTATATTTTATATTTTTAGCATTTTATACCATTGTAACCATTTTATCTAGTGACCAGTCTGCGACAAGGGCCCTGCCGCAGACCTCACATCATTTTTCCAAATAAATGTTATCATTTTATGCTATTTTAGACACGTTTTCTTTTTTCTCTCTCTCTTTCTTCTAATTTCTGACCTTATATCTTTTACTCTGACCTAGCCTAGCAGGACTGCCTCCCCTTTTTACACTATTAGTACTCTTTCTTGGCGCATGGGTATGTGCAACGCAGTATCCTCGGTATAGGTTTTCTCTTTTTACGTTGAGCTCCCACATTTTTTTTATTTTAGTTTGGTATAACACAAACAGCTGGCCTTAGTGTGAGAGGGCAGCGTACCCCTTGCGAGCCTTGTTGCCGTCCTGAGACTTGTGGTGCTTTTCACCAGACGGCATTGCAGAACCTGTGATTCTGGTAGCTAGGGTCCTTCCAAGGCACTGTAGACTATTCTGCGGAGGCATGTAATCCTCCCGCGAGTGACACTTGTAGGATGACCAGTAGTAAACTTGAAGCTGAACTAGGACTCTACTTAAAGGGGTACTCCCGTGGAAAACTTTTTTTTTTTTTTTAAATCAACTGGTGCCAGAAAGTTAAACAGATTTGTAAATTACTTCTATTTAAAAAAAAAAAAATTATAATCTTAATCCTTCCAGTACTTTTTAGGGGCTGTATTACTACAAAGGAAATGCTTTTCTTTTTGGATTTCTCCTCCGTCATGACAACAGTGCTCTCTGCTGACCTCTGCTGTCCATTTTAGGAACTGTCCAGAGCAGGAGAAAATCACCATAGCAAACATATGCTGTTCTGGACAGTTCCTAAAATGGACAGCAGAGGTCAGCAGAGAGCACTGTGGCCATGACAGAAGAGAAATGCAAAAAGAAAAGCATTTCCTCTGTAGTATACAGCCCCTAAAAAGTACTGGACGGATTAAGATTTTTTTAATAGAAGTGATTTACAAATCTGTTTAACTTTCTGGCACCAGTTGATTAAAAAAAAAAAAATAAATAAATAAAAAAAGGTTTACACGGGAGTACCCCTTTAAGACACACAACACAGCACACCGGAGCTTAGCTGTTGCTCAGGAACCTGGATGAAACTAGACAGACTAATGTCCAGTACTAGACTGACTAACTCCTCCCCGTACCTCACTATATAGAGGGGACATTTGGGGTCTTGTTGGCTCACATGGGGTTCACTGCTCACATTTTTAAAGGCACAGTAACACGTTAAACTTACATACATGGAAGCATAACAAAATTGATTTAAGAAAAATCTATATTATTTCTATATTACATTATTCACATAATTGATATAACAAAAGTACGCTAGTGGGTCCAACACCCTGTGCTGCCAGGCTGCCCAAGACAGTCCACAACCACAGGACAGCCCGGGACACCACATTTAGACTGACTGACTGAAGACTATTTTTCCGCTAGAATGTTATGCTTACCGCCAGGCGTCACCTGAGCGATGGGGATTTCCTGAGATTTGCATGGCTGCAGATTTGAAAGTTTCTTTACTTTAGGCCTCCTCTGACTTCTTCACACTTGAGCTGGACTTAGCCTCCTCTCTCCTCACAACTGAACAACTCCTCCCCCCCCCCCCCCACTACATAAACTCCAATGTTGGGGGGCTCCCATTGGGGCATCAAAGTCACCTGGGTCACTCTGCAGCATTCCCTTTAAAAAGACAGTAACATATTTAAAGGGGTATTGTGCCCCTAGACAACTCATCCTCTATCCAAAGGATAGGCGATAAGATGTCTGATCGCAGGGGTCCCGCCGCCGCGATATCAGTACAGCCCCGGCATTCTGTGCCTGGCGCTGCTCCCGAGATGTGACGTCACGGCCACGCCCCCTCCATTCATGTCTATGGGAGGGGGCGTGGCAGACGTCACGCCCCCTCCCATAGACATGAATGGAGAGGGTGTGGCGTGATAGCAAGAGGGGGCATGGCCGTGACATCAAGTCTCAGAATGCTGGGGGTGCACTGAGATCATGGGGGTTCCCAGCGGTGGGACCCCTGCGATCAGACATTTTATCCCCATATCCTTTGAATAGGAGATAAGATGTCTAAGGCCAGAATACCCCTTTAATAAAAATATAACACAGGATCACACTTCAGTATAACAGTATACAGTATAACTTCAGTATGATAGAATACACCATGGAGCAGTGGGCCCAGAACACAAGGGAGGCTGGAGGCAAGCTTTAAGGGGTACTCCGGTGGAATACATATATATATATATATATATATATATATATATATATATATTATTATTATTATTATTATTATTATTATTATTATTATATATTTATTTATTTTTTAAAATCAACTGGTGCCAGAAAGTTAAACAGATTTGGAAATGACTTCTATGAAAAAAATCTTTATCCTTCCAGTACCTTTTAGCAGCTGTATGCTACAGAGGAAATTCTTTTCTTTTTGAATTTCTTTTTTTGTCTTGTCCACAGTGCTCTCTGCTGACACCAGATGCCCGTGTCAGGAACTGTCCAGAGCAGGAGAAAATCCCCATAGCAAACCTATGCTGCTCTGGACAGTTCCTGACACGGACAGAGGTGTCAGCAGAGAGCACTGTGGACAAGACAAAAAAGAAATTCAAAAAGCAAAGAATTTCCTCTGTAGCATACAGCTTCTAAAAGGTACTGGAAGGATAATGATTTTTTCATAGAAGTTATTTACAAATCTGTTTAATTTTCTGGCACCAGTTCATTTAAAAAAAAAAAATAATGTTTTCCACCGGAGTACCCCTTTAACCCACAGGACGACATCCTGTACTTGGACACCACATTATTAATGTCTTACTTGTATCAAACACACAGCATACATTTCTGCACAACTATGTGCTTGAATTGAACATTTTCCAACATTCCGATCCTGGCAGCAAACATTTAGACCCTGTAGAGAGAACAAGAAATAAGCAATTGTCTGAAATTTGCAACATGATTCTGGGAATAATGTAATTTCCTAAATTATTGAGAAACATCAAGGTTTTCTTAGGTTGTGGCTAAAAAATTCCTGGTTCTTGTTCGCTCCGTCCTTATTTGTTTGTTGCAAAATTGGTCCAAGAAAATCGAGACGTAGCTGGGTTTTGTAAATTTGACTTTGTTTCTGAGTCATCTTCTGATATCGTCTTCTTCTCGCCATCTTCATCTGTTCGAATGTTTTGGTGACTTCACCCTCTCGGGCCTGTTATGTTTACAATGGGATCAATCCTGTGGTTTATGGCTGAGTTTACTTATTAGGTAATGTCCAAATAGCTGTTTAGTTTCTCACGATAACAAAGATGGGAGATATTTGGGGATTTAAAATGTGTGTTTTTTTTTTTATTGTATTTATTTTTTCCCTTTAAATCTGTCCAGTATCTTTTTATCTCTGACTTCCCACAATTCCACAACAGAGTTTTGTTGCAAAAAAATATGATGCAGCATCCTCCCATTGTTTTCAATAGGTTTTTTCTGCATGTTCATTCTTTCGGCAAAATCCGCTCAGAAATGCATTTCCGTCTATGGAGATGGCGCATTTCCGAGTGGTCCTTGCGCAGCTTGTTCTGCCAGTGTTTGCTACAGATGGAATCTTCATCCAGAATATGTGTGGGTAGAGATTCTGTAGGGTGAAGAAGTCCTAAGAGCACCAAGAATGCTTGAAATGCGTTACCGTTACTTGTACCCACATGCTTGTGATGTTCTGCTTGTCTGGAAAATAAACTTGGGCCTTTAAGTGAATCCTTTAATGCTGGATATTCCTTTTCTTTTATTCAAGCTTTCTCACTGAAGGTGTATGCCGGCATGGGCAAGCACGGGAGTTGTTATCCCATACCCTTGCGGCCCCGTCAGACAGCCTCCCTTCAGGGTCTCCTGCCCCCCCCCCCCCCCCCCCCGCATCTGTTCTACTGTAATTGTATATTATCCCCTATGTTATGTGAATAAGAATGTTGTATCTTTAAGAAAGGTTCCCATGTGATCTTCAGTTGTCATGTGATTGTTACCCAGGAGGTATCAGTGACCAGGTGACCGAAGGGAGACCAATGGGACCCCACCAGAGTTTCCCCTATAAAAGCCCTGGGAGGAGTCTCTTCTCTCTTAGTTCCTGAGTCTTTGCTGAGGTGCAGTTGAGCCTAAGAGTCTGGAGTCATAAGAGCCTCAAGTCAAGTCTGCAGCCACAAGATACAAGTCTACAAGTAACTACAGTCCCAGCTTAGTCTGTCTACAGTCAAGTCAAGTCAAGTCACTGTCATCTATTGTCAAGTCAGAGTGGCCTGCACTAAAATTGTCCCAGCAAGCCCTTAAGGTCTTTGAAGTCACTGGTCACCTCCGTGGGCCTGGCTGAACTGTATAGACTTTTCCATCTGTCCAACCTCAGTAAAGCTACCGTTGTCTGTAACTTGATGTCGGATGTACCTTCGGGTGGTATTGAGGATAAACCACGCCCTGGAGTCATGAATACAAGGGGTTAATGCTGTCTGCCACTAGGGTAATTGCATTTGTTCTGCATCTCACACCCCATACCACATAGGGGGACATTTATCAAAGCATTTAGTAGATTTTTTTTTCTTGCTTAAAATTGTCGCAAAAAAGTCACAATTGCGACTACGCTCTTTTTTCTGCGACTTTTTGCATGTTCAGTGTCCTAAGCAAAAAATAAAAATCTTGCTTACCAAAGCGAAAAGTGATTTTTGACTTGCAGTGGTCAGAGATTTATCAAGTGCGAAAGTCGCAAAAAAGTCGCATTACATGAAAAAAAAATACAAAATTTACTCCAGCTCTACTCCAGCTACTACCATAGCAGAAAAAGAAAAAGTGCTTACGTGAAAGAAATTTATCAACAGGCTGAAAGCAGCTGATAAATAAGTCGCACATAAGAAAAAAAATTGTAAGAAATAAATAAACTAAAAAAAGGAAAACATCAGCAAACATTGATAAATGTCCCCCAAAGTGTTTACATCAGTGGTTGCATATACAGCATGGTGAATAAGTATTTAACACGTCACCATTTTTCTCCCTAAATATATTTCCAAAGGTGCTATGGACCTGAAATGTTCATCAGATGTTGGTAACAACCCCAGTAATCCATACATACAAAGAAACTAAAACTAAATAAATAGGTTATGTATATTAATGTGAAATGACACAGGGAAACAATATTGGACACATGAAGAAAGGGAGGTGCAAAAAGGCATGGACAGCCAAGACAACAGGTGAAATCTATCAGTAATCAAAAAGCAATCCAGGCAGTGCAAATTAATATCAGCTGGTTCAGTCCCAACTGATGGCTACAAAATGGTCTCATTGGTGTCACAAAATCTCTGACACATCTCATGATGGGTAAAAGCAAAGAGCCGTCTCAAGACCTTCACAACCTATTGGGGTTGGTTACAGGCGCATTTCTAAGATTCTGTATGTTCCAATGAGCACTGTTGGGGCCATAATACAGAAGTGGAAAGACAATCGTTTCCCCACAAATTTGCCCCGACCAGGTGTTCCTCACAAGTGAGAAGAGTGATCAGAAGAGTTGTCCAAGACCCAGATCTGGAATTGTTGTCAGGGACTGTTGTCTCAAAGAAACAATACAGTGATCCCTCAACTTACAATGGCCTCAACATACAGTAGTTTCAACATACAATGGTCTTTTCTGGACCATCGTAAGTTGAAACCAGACTCAACATACAATGTACGGACAGTCCAGATCTGTGAAACGTGTCAATGGCTGGAAGAACCGACCAATCAAAATGGGCATTTACTGGTAAAACCCCTGTATTACTGAAGTGCATGCACTGACTGGTGCCTGGTAGCGCCCCCTACAGCACAGGGAGGTATTACATGTTCTGTACTCTTTACCTGTATTACTGAAGTGCATGTACTGACTGGTGTCTGGTAGCGCCCCCTACAGTACAGGGAGGTATTACATGTTCTGTACCAGGGTTAGCTGCTCCTTTGGACACCAGGTAAGGGGGACTCTATTACTTTTTCTGCGTGTACTGTACAGGACCCCGAAGAAGCTCCTGTCCTCTACATAGACCAGTGCTTCCCAAGCAGGGTGCCTCCAACTGTTGCAAAACTACAACTTCCAGCATGCCCTGGCTGTCCGGGCATGCTGGGAGTTGTAGTTTTGCAACAGCTGGAGGCTCCCTGCTTGGGAAACACTGACATAGACAGTGATTTACAGCTCCCAGCAGATCTTTCTTACTTTTATATGTAAGGATTTGCTTTATCTATATTAGTTATCTACTTATTTTTCTTTAATTCTCATTTTTTCCTATTTTTTAATGACATTTTGGTGCCTTTAGAACCAATTACCAGGTTTCCATAGAGCAGTGGTCTTCAACCTGCGGACCTCCAGATGTTGCAAAACTAAAACTCCCAGCATGCCTGGACAGCCAACGGCTGTCCGGGCATGCTGGGAGTTGTAGTTTTGCAACATCTGGAGGTCCGCAGGTTGGAGACCACTGCCATAGAGTTATGGTCTCAACATACAATGGTCGTCCCAGAACCAATTAATATTGTAACTTGAGGGACCACTGTATTTAGTAAAAAAAAAAAAATTTAAAAAAAAAGATGACGTGTTCGATACTTATTTCACCCGAGGTATCTAGGGTACATCTGGCACAATGGTGGCATTATAGGAGCCGAGCTAAGCTCTCAATGTGTCTGTCGGCACAGGGTTGACAGATTCCAATGGCAACAATCAGGATTTCCAATGTAACTTAAGATAAATAAACATCCCTAACATTGACAACAGAGGATAGAGGAGTCCTGCTGCAGAAAATAAAAAATAAAGAAATTAGGATCGATTGCACATGCTGGGGAAAAATTATTATGTCTCCTCATCCTGGGACATGAATGTGGCACTTAAGAGAAGCAACATGATACATAAACATAGGTCACATAGATACATGAGTTGTAGCTAGGCTTTCCTTCTCCCAAAACTTGTGTTTCACAACTAGTGCGCCTCCAGCTGTTGCAAAACTACAACAACAAGCATGCTGGGAGTTGTAGTTTTGCAACAACTAGGGGAACACTTGTTGGGAAACACAGTCTTATGTGGTGTTGGGTTAATGGCATACATGTCTGGTAAGTGATATGAATGTTCGTGACGCCAGGAGTGTTAACCTACCACACTCCAAGGTAAGGCTGGGTTCACACTACGTTTTGTCCCATACGGGAGCGCATACGGCAGGGGGGAGCTAAAAGCTCGCGCTCCCGTATGTGACCGTATGCGCTCCGGTCGGCTCATTTTTGCGCCGTATGCGCTTTTACAACCGGACCTAAAACTGTGGTCAACCACGGTTTTAGGTCCGGTTGTAAAAGCGCATACGGCGCAAAAATGAGCCGACCGGACTGAACGTTTCACTCCGGTCGGCTCATTGAAATGAATGACATACGGGAGCGCATACGGTCACATACGGGAGCGCGAGCTTTTAGCTCCCCCCTGCCGTATGCGCTCCCGTATGGGACAAAACGTAGTGTGAACCCAGCCTAAAGCGGTTACTGTTGCCAGGCGTCAGGTAAAGAATACCTGAAATGCATGGTTAGGGAAACCTCTTGAAACTTAAAGGAGATCTCCGCCGAAAAAATAACTTATCACTAGTCCACCGGATGGGGGATAAGTAGCTGATTGCGGGGAGTCCAACCCCTGGGGCCCGCCTTCGATCACAAGGACGGTAACCAGTGCTCAGCGAGGAGCTCCTGCTGCAGTTGGCTCCAGTGGTCTTTACTGCCTCCTCTGTCTGTGTCCGGAATTGTCCAGGACAGGAGAGGTTTGCTATGGGGATTTGCTCCTACTCTGGACAATTCCTGACATGGACAGAGGTGGAAGCGGAGAGCAGTGTGGTCAGACTGGAAGGAACTACACAACTTCCTCTGTAGTATACAGTAGCTGATAAGTACTGGAAGGATTAAGATTTTTAAATAAATGTCATTTACAAAACTGTATAACTTTCGGACACCATTTGATTTGAAAACATTTGATTTCCACCGGAGTACCCCTTTGCCCATATACCTCAGAATAAAGTCCATTAAACTTGCAGCCTCTGGTGGGCTTGGCCAACTGTCTTAGGGCGCATTCACACCACGTTTTTCAATACAGTTCCCGTATACGTGTTCAATGTGAAAACCGTACGGAATGTATTGAAAACCGTTTGCTTTGACTCTCCATTGAAAACCGTATGCCAAAATATGTATCAGGTTGTATCCGTTTTGCATCCTGTACGGTTTTGTCGGGCTTTTTTCCCGTACCCAAAACCGTAGTCTACCACGTTTTTTGGTCCGGGTGAAAAACTGTATTAAACCGTATACGTTTCTTTTTTGTTTAACATGGGTGTCAATGGGAACCATACAGAAGTGTATGTGCATACGGTTCCATCAGGTTTTCACCATACGGTTTTTAACTTTGCACAGTTTTTTTCTTGGAATTTCAATCAAGCAAGTGAAACTTTATTCAAAATGGAGTGAAAGTTAAAAACGTATAAGTTTTTTTCTTACCAAACGGATGCAACCGGACATAATTTTTCAAACCGTATTTGGTTTTTAACTGTATACGGGTTGAAATTTGTACACACGTTTTGATACAGTTTAAGCAGGTTTTGAGGAATCCGTTTTTCATCAAAAACCTGATACGGGAACTGTATTGCAAAAACGTGGTGTGCATGCAGCCCTAAAGGGGTACTCCGGCGCTTAGACATCTTATCCCCTATCCAAAGGATAGGGGATAAGATGCCTGATCGCGGGGTTCCCGCCGATGGGGACCCCCGTGATCTTGCACGTCGCACCCCATTAAAATCAGTCCCCGGAGCGTGTTCGCTCTGGGTCTGATTACTATTGATCACGGGGCCGGAGCGTTGTGACATCAAGGCTCCGCCCCGTGTGACATCACACTCCGCCCCATAGGCTTGCATTGAGGGGACGGGGCGTGACGTCACACGGGGACGGAGTCATGATGTCATGGATTTCCGTTCCCGTGGTCGCGACCCAGACCATCCAGCGCTTCCGGACAAGAAACAGGTGGGTGCTGCATGCTATATTGCAGGGGTCCCCAGTGGCGGACCCCCTGCGATCAGACATCTTATCCCCTTTGGATCCTTTGGATAGGGGATAAGATGTCTAGGGGTGGAGTACCCCTTTAATGTAGTAAAAAGACGTTCACTTACCCCACTTTTCATACATACCCCCATTGTCCTGGAAGAGAAAAGCCACCACCAGAGCTGTCTGGCTATAACTTTCCATTTCTCTCCCCATAGAGGTCATGCCAACGTTGATCTGTTTGGAGAGGTCAAGATAAGAATACTATAGACCAAACAAATGGGTGGCCAATGGTTATTGAAAGTGTATGACCACCCTTAGTCTGAGATGGCTCCTACTTTTTTTTATTGGTCCCACAGTGCTCTAGAATACGGATACCCTTGGCTAACATTACATCATATGGTAATGAGAACCAGTATGAGGTATATGGCATTGGTGCAGAAATGTAATGTAGAATATTGTAAATAGCATTTCTCAACTAGTGAGAACGGACGCTGAAATAGAAGCTTCCCACAGAACATGAACCCTCCATCCTGGCCCAAGAGCAAAATACTGAATCCAACACAAATTTCAGCGCCAAGATAGAAATAAATCAAGTATCAATCCCAAAACAACCAGATCCACATGTGCATTGAGTTTGTGTTTTTCTCATGTCTTAGTTGGATTTCTCCAGGTACTTCAGTTTTTTTCATACATTTAAAAACTCTGTATGGGCTGATTGGCACAATGCTACACAGATATAGCCGGGCTGGAAAAATAAGGTAACAGGACAGGGGGGAACTGAGGCCCATCTGGGCGGAGTGTTAAAATTCACAGGCAGACCCAAATGTAAACGGAGCCAACCTAAGAATGACCCATGGCTCCTATGGTTTGATTAGGTCAATACCAAATGTATACTGCTTGTGTTATGTTTTACTACATTTTCAAAATAAAAAATAAAAATATCTCTTGTTTTTGTGTCCTCATAAACTAAGAGCCATCTCTTTATTATTTTTCCGGCTGTGTGGGGGCGTGTTTTTGTGTTGAAGGAGTTGTCATTTTCTCTGTCTAACCACTTAGATGCTGTGGGCACTGTTGACCTCAGTATCTAAGCGGTTTAAAGGCTGGGATCTGAGATACCACCAATCCCAGCTGTTACAGCAGAAGCTGTGTATCACAATCGGCTCCTGCTGCGGATGGTATGGGCTCACTTTTCAGCTTGGGCCAGTACTGTGTCATGCATGTATGGGGGTTTCAGGAGCTAAAGTTTGCCAATGAAAATATGAATGATTCAGAGGAGAACTGGGCAAAATTATTGTGGTCAGATGAGACCAAAATCAAGCTCTTTGGCATCAGCTTAACTCGCCGTGTTTGTAGGAGGAGGAATACTGCCTATGACCCCTAAAAAATCCATTCAAACATGAAGGTGAATACATCTTGCTTTGAGGTCTCCTTTTGCTAAGGGGACAGGACAACTTCATTGTATCCAAGGGACGATGGATGGGACCATGTACCATCAAATCTTGAGTAAGATCTTCCTTCTCTCAGACAGGGCATCGAATATAGTTCATGGATAGGTATCCAAGCATGACAATGACCCAAACCACACAGCCAATGCAAAAAGGAGCGGCTTAAGATGAAGCATGGAGTGGCTGAGCCAGTGTCCAGACGTTAAAGGGGTACTCCGGTGGAAATTATTATTTTTTTAAATCAACTAGTGCCAGAAAATTAAACAGATTTGTAAATTACTGTCACGCACCTAAATGCGGGCCATCTGAAACAGGATGTGGATCATCTACCTGTGTAGTGATGACTCGGCCGTATCGGGGAGCGGAATCAGAGGTGCCGCTGGCCTTCACCAGAGTCGGCCGCAAGGCAGGATGGGCTTGCTGCGGCAGGTGACACCCAGGTCGCTACCCCCGACACGGCTCGACCACACAGGTAACTGGGCAAGGCGAGGTACAGAAGGATGAGGCTGCGGCGTAGTCAACGTCGCAGAAGGTCAAGGCAGGCGGCAAAGGTTCGTAGTCAAGAAACGTAGCGGAAGGGTCTGGGTACACGGGTATGGCAAACTGGCAAAAGGGTACGCTTTCTCTCAGGCAATAGGCACTGAACATTCGGCATGGGGGTGTGTGTTAGGTGCAGGAACTTAAAATGTGGTGTCAGGTGCAGATACTAATTATGGGCGCACTGGCCCTTTAAATCCCAGAGCTCTGCTTCGCGCGCGCCCTAGGAGACGGGGATGAGTGCGGCGGAGCTGAGTTACTGAAGCAGGAGCGTGGGGTAAGTGATGGGCTGGGACTCGCATGCTGAGAGTTGTAGTTTTGCAACAGCTGGAGGCACCCTGGTTGGGAGACACTGTGGTAGAGAATAGATATTTGTATACAACAAATTAAGGTAAGAAATCCCACACCAGGCCAGACTCAGTGGGGGGGGGGGGGGGGGGGGGGGTCATTAAGGGGTTAAATTAACACACAAAAAACCAATCTACTGCAATAAAACCATTAAAAGGCTTAATAAACCTGGACTGAGTCTACACTAAATATTTCCTCATAGCGGTCAACCACTGGGAAATGATCTGCATTCCTCCGCTGTAGTAATGGTATGTAAGGGCGTCTGTGCCAGCAACGCAATAAGCCGAATATATTTGACATTAGGTAAAGTTTTTTTTTTTTTTTTCCAATTTCTGGGAAACAATGTGTCACGGAATAATCAATTTGGAATTTTTTTTTTGAAAAATGGAGCTTTGAATTCCTCCACTGCATTAAATACTTATTGCAACATGATAAAAAAGCATTTTATTGTCTGTGATATTTTTATTGGCCTGGCCGCGACATGTCTAGACGTTTTATCAAAGGCGTTTAAGATATTCGCCACCTCCGAATTCCATGGATGTAAAAAAAATTCATGGCTGTATCCTCGCAGTTGTCATTGTTATTATGTTTAAGGTGGCGACAATTCAGCGGCTAAAGCGTGAAAGGAAAGATGTAATGTAATCAGGTGATGATGTAATGGCGGCACGCTGCGCAGAGGAATTACGGGACTCTCTCACACAAGAAAAGAGCCACGGAGAAACCTCAGGAGGCCAGAAGATCCTGGCAAGTGGATGGACGTTGCGCAATGGCGCTCCAGGCAAATTCTATGCCTATACACGAAATACCGGACAAGAATATAGTTAAAGGGGTACTCCGGTGAAAAACAACTTAACAATTTAACTGGCAATTTAACTGGCTCCAGAAAGTTAAACAGATTTGTAAATTACTACTATTAAAATAAATCTTAATCCTTCCAGTACTTATCAGATGCTGAAGTTGAGTTGTTCTTTTCTGTGTCTGACCACAGTGCTCTCTGCTGACACCTCTGTCCATGTCAGAAACTGTTCATAGCAAACCTCTCCTGCTCTGAACAGTTCCTGACATGGACAAAAATGTCAGCAGAGAGTACTATGGTCAGACAAAATAAATTCAAAAAGAAAAGAACTTCCTGTGGAGCATACAGCAGCTGATAAGCACTGGAAGAATTAAGATTTTTTTATAGCTGTAATTTACAAATCTGTTTAACTTTCTGGAGCCAGTTGATATGGAAAAAAAATAAAATAAAAAAGATTTTCCCTGGAGTACCCCTTTAAAAAAACAAAGGATTATTCGGTTAGACAAAGTGTTTCAAGGACTTAGTCCTCTTCATCAGGTCCTCCGCCCTCTTCGTCACTTTAAGCGTACCTGTGTGATCCCACAAAAAAATGTTCTCAGTATCTAATCCTGACCATGCGCATCTAAATTTTATGCCTCTATCACCTAATTTTATTTATTTTTTAATAAAAAAAATACCTCTTATCATTAGCTCACAGTGTTAGAAATCCTCTCAGGAGAAGGAGGCGTGTCCCTCCTTGTGATGGTGGGAGGGGATTGGTGTGTGGTGGGAGGAGACGTATCCCTCCCTTGTGGTGGGAGGTGATTGGTGTGTGGTGGGAGGGGGCGTGTCCCTCCCTTGACGTGGTGGGATGTGATTGGTGCACCTATTCATGCAGCCTTTTCCATGACTCATCTCTTGTCCATAACTCATGGACAAGCCTGATGATGGGGCAGGACTGGTTAGTATCCCAGTAGGTATGGAGACCCCTAGTGGTTGGATTTTCAGGAGCCGATTTCTTTATTAACAATTATAACAATTATAATACAAAACGTCTTTAATTTTCATCAGTTTTACAATCTTTTTATTGAGTTTTTCAAAACATAAACATAACAGACTTTACTTTCACACTGCCGTTGCGCCCCGTCAAGAATGGCCACAATGGGCAACAGCGTTTCCTGATGGATCCCATTATAGTCAATGGGGCCCGTCGAGCGTCGCTGTTTTTCAGAAGGAGTAGCAGGAGAAAAAGACGCCACAAGCGCTATTCTCCCCATCGGCTGTCACACTACCATGTGACAACGGTAGTGTGAAAGTAGCCTTACAACATATAAAGAGTTTTTGGATCTGACAGTGCCCATTTAAAGCTTTGTCTTCTTTTTTTTTTTGTTATTGCATATGTACCTTCTCTTAGGCACTAATAAAATAGGCATCATATGTTTTACTGATTTACTGCATAGGCTTTAAAGTAAGTGATGCTGCATCATCAGATAAATGAGTGGATCTCCTGAAATTGGGGAATCGGCCAAATTGGGGCTCAAAAGTCAGGAGTCCCTACTACTGTATACTGACCAGCGAGGCAGAGCACCCGACCCAATGAATGTCGTGAGTGTAAGCAATCATGCATTTAACATCACTGTTTACCGCTGGAATGCCTGACACATTTGAGCTCTGCAGATGTCAAGTGAACAATGAGGTATACAGTATATAGCAGCAGGGACTACCGAGTCCCCCGCTCCTGTATGGAAACTATGTACAGGTGCAGAGACTACAAAATACAGGAGTCCCTGCTCCTGTACACTGAGTGGCAAGGTAGACTATCCAACCTAGCTAATGTTGTTTAGATGCATTCATCATCACCGTTTACCGCTGGTTTGCCTGACACATTTGCTGGACTGGGAGCTCCACAGGTGTCTACTGAACAATGAGGTATACAGTATATAGCAAGAGGGACTACCGAGTCCCCGCTCCTATATGGAAACTATGTACAGGAGTAGGAACTCCTGCAAGTCACACTGAGCGGCAAGACACATGTGGTAACCCACGGGGTAAGATGTTGTTAACCCCTAGTGTTCGTGACGCCATAGTGGTTTTTGGTACCTAACCACACGAATGGTGTCTCCGCTATTCCAATGGCTAGTTAAGGAAAAGAGAATCCACCACCAGTTATGGTTTAACGGAGACTTTACTGAGGTCAGATAGGTGTTATTATCTTCACAGCTAGGCCAGATTCCCATAGAGATGGCCAGGAACCCAGAAGGACATCGCAGCTTGCTGGGACCAATTATACTTGTAATTGAGACACTTATCTTGACACTTGACTATAAGCTAGACTTGACTTTGGGTAGTGACAGCAGACATAGACTTTTGACTTACTGGAATGACTGTAGCTTTGTGGTCTTCCAGACGCTGGTCACTAGCACTGAGATCTCTGGTGGTTGTTGTGCTCAGTTGCAGGTGGTAAAACATAAGAGACTGAATTGTAATGGCCGCCCCTTTATATAGTGGGGGGCTGGACTAAGACCCATTGGTCAAGCGGTGGGTTATAGGTTAAGCTGGTGCCCTCTGGGTAACATCATGTGATAACATGTGACAATCCACAGGTCCTTGAGACCTCTCACAGGTCCTTTAGACTATCTATACATTAGGACACTGTCTACACAAAAGGTAAGATAAAGAACATTATAGAAACAGCAGGGGAGACCCTGTAGGGCAGCCCCCAGGTCACTGAGGTATTCAACCTGACAGGGCCTAACTGTAGGGGCAGGGCCATGTCCTGTACTGGGACATTACACATACACTGTATGTTTTGCTGCTCAGTTCCCGTGTACTGGGCTGGGCACAGAGCACCCAACCCATCAAATGTTGTGTAAGTCTAAGCAGCAATTCACTCGGCATCCTCGGTTACTTCTAGGAGGTAAACATTACCAGGGCCAGGTGCTCTGCAAATGGAACCAAGCATTGTAATTCCTACTTCACAGGAGCAGGGACTCCTGTGAAAGACAGGAGTCCCTGCTGCTGTACATTGCAATTTTTCAATAATGAATAAACATTTTTTTATTTTTTTATCTTAAGAGTTTTTTACATACTGTGTAATAATTGGAAGGGGCAGGGGGATTTTCAAAGATGTTTAAAACATTAGATGTGGCACATTTTCAAATGAATTTTACCTTGTATAAGACAATAAAAATAAATAAATTTAAAAAAGAGGCGTGGCTTCAATTATGGTAAAAAAAAAATTATATATATTATTGCTGTAACTATACTACCTAAAAGGTGGTGCAGATTTAGAGTAGACAGTGTAGGATGTGCCGGATTTTCAACTGTTAAAAATCTGGTGCAATCTTGGCTGCCTAGCCAAAGTAAGACTTAACCAGTTTTGGAAAATCTACTCATTGACTTTAACGTATAGAACATTTCCAGTTTTTTTGCAGAACATTTGATTTCTTATTCTTCTGTTTTGTTTGATCATTGTGTCTCATTTAATGTTTCCAAAAGCAAATAAATCTATGCCTCTTCTCTAAAAGTAAAGTACTCTACTTGCCGTAGAATTGAGAAGATCTCTGATTTGGCAATAGAATAGATTCATCAAGACTTTGGCTTTTACACCAGTCATAAATGAACGTGCCATATTCTGTGGTTGTCAGGGCAGCAGATGAGAGTTTAGTCAGAACCAGATGAGATTCACACGATTCAAAAAATATATAATAAAGAGAAAGTGACAAATACCCCATTTCATTACAACATGAAATTATTAACGGAGTTCTGTAGTGTAAAATAACATTGCATACACTATAATCCACACCACACTGCAAAAGTCAGGGGTATTTAAAAAGAGGCCAACCAATCAGGAACTCCAGCAAGATCAGCTGATCCACACACGCTTAAAGTGGTACTTCCCTGGAAAACATTTTTTTTTAAATCAACTAGTGCCTCCCGCAGTGCGGCCTTTAGACTGGACTTTACATAAAGACAAACTCCACCCCCTATATCCCTGTATGTTGACCGCCCAGTCACAGCTATCGTCCAACCAAGTCTCTGTTATACCCACTATGTCATAATCCTCCTCAGACATTTTCAACTCCAGTTCATCTGTTTTATTGGTCAGACTACTGGCATTAGTCATCATGCAATTCAATGGTGTATGTTTTTTCTTCCTATGAAGCCTATCCCTATTAACTATTCTAACCCCTCCCTCCGATCCACCCCCAGGTACATTAATAAGTCCAAAAATATCCATAGAAGATAAGGAAAAATGCGGATCACTCACCAGTCTGATGCTGTGAATTTTATTGAAAAATTAATACAATGGCTACATACGAGTTGGTGTTGATGGCAGGGCAAGAGGTGTTACAGAGCCCCGTCCGAAGCGATGCCGCCGTTTCACGCCACAGGGCGTTTCTTCAGGCCTGGGCCTGAAGAAACGCCCTGTGGGCGTGAAACGGTGCCGTCGCTTCGGACGGGGCTCTGTAACACCTCTTGCCCTGCCATCAACACCCCCCGTATGTAGCCATTGTATTCATTCTTCAATAAAATTCACAGCATCAGACTGGTGAGTGATCCACATTTTTCCTTATCTTCTATGGATATTTTTGTCACTATACCTGTCCTAGCGTGAGCACCACCGGCGTATTAGCTGTTTGAAACAAACGCTCAGCCCTCTGACAGCAGTGAACGTTGTGCTTTACATCCCGAGGCAGTGCCAGGTGCCTTGCTTGATTTCACATTAATAAGTCCCCCCTCTCTATCTACACTATCTTCCCCCTCTACATTTTAGGTTCCCTCCCCCCCAGTCCCTAGTTTAAACACTCCTCCACCCTTCTAGCCATCTTCTCCCCAAGCACAGCTGCACCCTCCCCATTGAGGTGCAGCCGTCCCTACGGTAGAGCTGGTATCTGACAGCGAAGACGGCCCAGTTCTCCATGAACCCAAACCCTCCTTCCTACACCAGCTTCTGAGCCACTTGTTTACCTCCCTAATCTCCCGCTGCCTCTCTGGTGTGGCTCGTGGTAAAGGTAATATTTCAGAAAATATTGCCTTGGAGGTCCTTGCCTTAAGCTTGCGGCCTAAGTCCCTGAAATCATTTTTAAGGACATTCCACCTACCTCTTACTTTGTCATTGGTGCCAATATGTACCATGACTGCTGGGTCCTCTCCAGCCCCACCCAGCAACCTGTCAACCTGATCCGCGATGTGCCGAACTCGAGCGACCGGAAGACAACACACTGTTCGGCAATCCCGGTCTTTGTGACAGATCGACCTGTCTGTCCCCCTAATAATTGAGTCCCCCACTACCAGTACCTGTCTGGCCTGCCCTGCAGTCCTCCTTCCTTCCTTACTGGAGCAGACACCCCCCTGGTGGTCAGGATATGAAGTGGCCACTGAGGCCTGGTAACAACAATAGAGACAGTTCCTGGGGCATTTGAATCAATGTCCTTCACAGGGCTGTTACACTGATGAAGAGTCCATGTGGCATTGCAATTAACATCCAGACCTGCTCCATTTTGTTTTAGTTGAGAACTAGGACAATAATATGTAAAAATATTGGAATGTGTTTGACTTGTTACTGCTTGCTGGAGAATAAAGATGAGTTCGGATCGGGCTGCCTGAGGCTTTCTACCCAGATGTCTTTGCTAATGGGGCCCTTCAGCTTTTAGCTACTTCTCCCCATAACATTAGACTGGTAAATACACATTTTCTTTTTTTTTCCCATTTTGACAACACTTGAGGAAGTTACCTATACACACAATAGCTCTATCACTATACATGTCACTTACACCTCCAGGAGAACTCTCTGGCCACAAGAGCACCCTGTACACGATGGACAGGAAAATAATAGACATTAGACACTTGTTAAGACTTTTGATGACTGTGGTGGACTGGATATATAAACTGGTTAGCTACAGTCCTGACTAGACATGTGACTATTTATATACATAAGATGCTATATACATCACTGACTAACTGTACATGAAATGATATTGGAAGCAATTATTCTATACTAGCTAGACATTAGTATATTTATGGACTGAATAATTTTTATATACTCAAGTATGTTTATTCTCTATACCTTGCTGGTATTTGCATGGCAGTGAGGTAAGTGGATACGCTTTTCTGACATCCTTCACCATGCGTGGCGTAGGCCAGTTCTTGACAGCATCCACCTTTTCAGGATTTGGCTGAACTCCTTCTGCACTGACAACATGGCCCAAGTTATGGACTTGAGGTTTTAGCAAGTGACACTTTGATGGTTTGATCTTCAGCCCATGCATGATCAAGACTTGAAAGACGTCTGACAGATGACTGAGGTGTTCCTGGTAAGACTTGGAATACACGATGACATCATCCAGGTACAATAAGACACTTTGGAAATTCAGATGGCCCAGGCACCTTTCCATCAGACGCTGGAATGTAGCAGGGGCATTACGTAGCCGAAACGGCATACTTTTAAACAACCCCATGGGTGTCAACAATGCAGTCTTCTCCAGATCCACGGCTATGGGCACTTGCCAGTACCCGTTGGTTAAATCATAGATGGAGAAGTAAGCAGCCGACCCAAGGGCCGTAAGCTACTCCTCAATCCTTGGCAAAGGATAAGCGTCCTTATGTGTGACATTGTTCAGTTTCCTGTAGTCGACACAGAAGCGGATGGTTCCTTCTTTCTTCTTGACCAGGACAAGTGGCGCCACCCAGAGACTCTGACTTTCTTGTATCACGTCAGCTTCCATCATGTCGGTTAGCATCTTCTTGACAGTCTGATACATGCCTGGCGCGGCCGAACGGTGTCTCTCCTTGATAGGTGGGCTGTCGCCTGTGAGGATACGGTTCTGGATCATTGAAGTCTTCGTGGGGTATTTGCTGAAAGCTTCATGATACCTTTTAGCGACATTGACGACTCCATTGACCTGGGGTAGTGTCATCTCCAACCTGGAGCTGGGTGGAACAGTATCAGAATCAGACAGGTTCACTAACCGTACTGGGACTCCGACACTCTATAGCTCACATGGTCACTGGTACCTTCTTTGGTTACAACACATGACAACAGTATTTAAAGGTGCAAAACAATATATACACATTACATTAGATAAAATAGGTGCCTATTAACTATTTAGGGAACATAGGTTAAAGGGGGGGGGCCCAGAGGTCACTGAAATAGAGTCCACCTGACAGGGAAGCAATGGTACAGGGGTGCAACTCCAGTACTGGGCCCCACAGATAGATAAGGAATAGATAGATAAGGCATAGATAGATAGATAAAGGATAGATAGAGTTACTTTAGCAGCTAATCTATTTTGTAGTAAATAAGGTACATGACCGGATAGAAGAGTTGGTTTGTGGTTCTTTATTTATTTTTAATTTTTTTGGACCGTGACTATCCAACAAAAGAAGGGCTACAAGAATAAATAAAAGCATTTTCTAATATTACAACTCTAAACGTTCTAAACTCTACCCAGTATATATATATATATATATATATATATATATATATATATACAGTAACCCCCCGACCTACGATGGCCCCGACATATGATAAAATCGACATACGATGGCCTCTCAGAGGCCATCGCATGTCGATGTCAGCTTCGACATACGATGCTTTTATATGTCGGGGCCATCGCATTAACTGCTATCCGACAGCGCAAAATGCTTAAGCTGCTGTCGGATAGCAGTGTAATGTGCCCCAGCAGGTTCACTTACCTATTCCCGCTGCTCCGGGTCCACTTCGCGATCCTCCGGTGTCTTGCGCATTTTCTCCAGGGTCCGGGCCTTGCTTTCCGGCGTCGTTATTATGTCACTACGCACGCCGCGCCGGCGCAGCAGCGTAATAACGTCACCGGAAAGCGAGGCCCGGACCCTCCACAAGATGCGCAAGACACCGGAGGATCGCGAAGAAGACACCGGAGCAGCGGGACAGCATCGGAAGCCCCTGGAACAGCAGCGGGAGCTGTGAGGACCTGGTCCGGAGCGACGGGGACAGGTGAGTACAGATGCCTATACTTTACATTGCACGGATCCCTCAACATACGATGGATTCGACAAACGATGGGTCGTTTGGAAGAATTACCATCGTATGTTGAGGGACCACTGTATATATATATATATATATATATATATATATATATATATAAAGCAAAATCATCGGTATTTGCAGTATCTTGTAATAACTTTTTTATTGGACTAACAAGATTTTGTAGAGACAAGCTTTCGGGATTCCTCCCTTTATCAAGTCATAAGCATTTCTGAGCTCACAAGGAGAAAACACAGTGTTTTCTCCTTGTGAGCTCAGAAATGCTAATGACTTGATAAAGGGAGGAATCCCGAAAGCTTGTCTCTACAAAATCTTGTTAGTCCAATAAAAAAGTTATTACAAGATACTGCAACTACCGATGATTTTGCTTTTTGCATCACTGGACTAATACGGCTACTCCTAACTAATCTATATATATATATATATATATATATATATATATATATATATATATATATAATTTATTTTGAGAACAGAGACAGTAGGACAGAAGGACGTGTCCAACACGTGGGTGCTTTGACTGCGATGTTTGGTCAAATGAATTTGGGTCAGGTCAGGTGCTCAATTACTCAAGGAATGATGGGGTAATGTTCAGCTCAATGACAGTAAAATCTTAGAGACCACACATGCTACTTAAAGGAGCCCCTGGATGACACCCTTCACTATGTTAAATGCTTCCTTTTGAAGTCCAACCAGATGGTGAAAACATCTCCCTCTTCTTGTGGTTTATTGACTCAAGCAGTAAAACTGTTTAGATCAGTGGTCTGAAACTGTGGCCCTCCAGATGTTGCAAAACTACAACTCTCAGCATGCCCGGACAGCCAACGGCTGTCCGAGCATGCTGGGAGTTGAAGTTTTGCAACAACATCTGGAGGGCCACAGTTTCAGACAACTGGTTTAAATTCAGTAGCATCCTGTATACAAGTGTATATCTATATATATATATATATATATATATATATATATATATATATATATATATATATGTATATATATATATGTATATATATATAAAAATAAAAAATAAAATATATATCTATATATATATAAATAAAAAAATAAAAAATAAAAATAATAATAAAATATATATATATATATATATATATGTATGTATGTATATATATATATATATATATATATATATATATATATATATATATATATATACAGTACTGGTTCCCTGGACTCCAGATCAGTGATAACAAACCCCTCAATGTCTATAAATTTGTATATTAAAACCAGGAATATTTCCCATAGTTATAAACTCTAGATGGTTGTGCACACTTTGATATTTCCCATGACACCTCACCGTCTGTTTTGTCCATTCCCATTTCACCTGTATAAACATTTACACCCTGTTGCACTTAATGGTTGTCTTTACACTTCACGGGAAGAAGGAGCCCAGATATAGACAAAATAAACAATATTTATTCTTGTGTATTTTACAAAAAAATTGAAAGGGAGATTTATCAAGACCCCCTAAATCTCCCCTAATTTGAATTAACTCTGATAATTCCGGTTGGCGATAATGGCTTCCAAAAATTTCAACTCAAGTGTAGAGGAAGTTGAACAGATGGAGACCCCCAAAATTAGGGCAGGAACACACGTTGTAATGGATTAGTATGAAATAACATAAATACTTATATTGTAGTGGATTGATATATACTACTAACATATAAATACTAATATTAAAATGCCTATTTTTTCTATACATACCAAGGTCTGCGTTGAATTAAAGGGGTTCTCCGGTGCTTAGACATCTTATCCCCTATCCAAAGGATAGGGGATAAGATGCCTGATCGCGGGGGTCCCGCCGCTGGGGACCCCCGTGATCTTGCACGCGGAACCTTGTTTATAATGAGTCCACGGAGCGTGTTCGATCCGGGTCTGATTACCGGTGACCACAGGGCCGACGGCATGTGACGTCACGCCTCCGCCCCCGTGTGAAGTCACGCTCCGCCCCTCAGTGCAAGCCTATGGTAGGGGGCGTGACAGCTATGCATGTGACAGCTATGCACCGGAGAACCCCTTTAAACTTCTCCCTCCTCCCCCACCTGTATGCTCCTTCCCCTTTCCAACAAGCATTGAAGATGGTGCCCCTGAGATGGAATTTGGGAGAGATAAGAGAAAAACTTATCAGAAGTGTTACGCCGAGCGCTCCGGGTCCCCGCTCCTCCCCGGAGCGCTCGCTTCACTCTCTCCGCTGCAGCGCTCCGGTCACGTCCTCTGACCCGGGGCGCTGCGATCCCGCTGCCAGCCGGGATGCGATTCGCGATGCGGGTAGCGCCCGCTCGCGATGCGCACCCCGGCTCCCCTACCTGACTCGCTCCCCGTCTGTTCTGTCCCGGCGCGCGCGGCCCCGCTCCCTAGGGCGCGCGCGCGCCGGGTCTCTGCGATTTAAAGGGCCACTGCGCCGCTGATTGGCGCAGTGGTTCCAATTAGGGTAATCACCTGTGCACTTCCCTATATTACCTCACTTCCCTTGCACTCCCTTGCCGGATCTTGTTGCCTTAGTGCCAGTGAAAGCGTTCCTTGTGTGTTCCTTGCCTGTGTTTCCAGACCTTCTGCCGTTGCCCCTGACTACGATCCTTGCTGCCTGCCCCGACCTTCTGCTACGTCCGACCTTGCTTCTGCCTACTCCCTTGTACCGCGCCTATCTTCAGCAGCCAGAGAGGTGAGCCGTTGCTAGTGGATACGACCTGGTCACTACCGCCGCAGCAAGACCATCCCGCTTTGCGGCGGGCTCTGGTGAAAACCAGTAGTGGCTTAGAACCGGTCCACTAGCACGGTCCACGCCAATCCCTCTCTGGCACAGAGGATCCACTACCTGCCAGCCGGCATCGTGACAGTAGATCCGGCCATGGATCCCGCTGAAGTTCCTCTGCCAGTTGTCGCTGACCTCACCACGGTGGTCGCCCAGCAGTCACAACAGATAGCGCAACAAGGCCAACAGCTGTCTCAACTGACCGTTATGCTACAACAGTTACTACCACAGCTTCAGCAGTCATCTCCTCCGCCAGCTCCTGCACCTCCTCCGCAGCGAGTGGCCGCTCCTGGGATACGCTTATCCTTGCCGGATAAATTTGATGGGGACTCTAAGTTTTGCCGTGGCTTTCTTTCCCAATGTTCCCTGCATCTGGAGATGATGTCGGACCTGTTTCCCACTGAAAGGTCTAAGGTGGCTTTCGTAGTCAGTCTTCTGTCCGGAAAAGCCCTGTCATGGGCCACACCGCTCTGGGACCGCAATGACCCCGTCACTGCCTCTGTACACTCCTTCTTCTCGGAAATCCGAAGTGTCTTTGAGGAACCTGCCCGAGCCTCTTCTGCTGAGACTGCCCTGTTGAACCTGGTCCAGGGTAATTCTTCCGTTGGCGAGTATGCCGTACAATTCCGTACACTTGCTTCAGAATTGTCCTGGAATAATGAGGCCCTCTGCGCGACCTTCAAAAAAGGCCTATCCAGCAACATTAAAGATGTTCTGGCCGCACGAGAAATCCCTGCTAATCTACATGAACTCATTCACCTAGCCACTCGCATTGACATGCGTTTTTCTGAAAGGCGCCAGGAACTCCGCCAAGATATGGACTCTGTTCGCACGAGGCGTTTCGTCTCCTCGGCTCCTCTCTCCTCTGGTCCCCTGCAATCTGTTCCTGTGCCTCCCGCCGTGGAGGCTATGCAGGTCGACCGGTCTCGCCTGACACCTCAAGAGAGGACACGACGCCGTATGGAGAACCTCTGCCTGTACTGTGCTAGTACCGAACACTTCCTGAGGGATTGTCCTATCCGTCCTCCCCGCCTGGAAAGACGTACGCTGACTCCGCACGAAGGTGAGACAGTCCTTGATGTCTACTCTGCTTCTCCACGTCTTACTGTGCCTGTGCGGATGTCTGCCTCTGCCTTCTCCTTCCCTGCTGTGGCCTTCTTGGACTCTGGATCTGCAGGAAATTTTATTTTGGCCTCTCTCGTCAACAGGTTCAACATCCCGGTGACCAGTCTCGCCAGACCCCTCTACATCAATTGTGTAAATAATGAAAGATTGGACTGTACCATACGTTTCCGCACGGAGCCCCTTCTTATGAGCATCGGATCTCATCATGAGAGGATTGAACTTTTGGTCCTCCCCAATTGCACCTCGGAAATTCTCCTTGGACTTCCCTGGCTTCAACTTCATTCCCCTACCCTGGATTGGTCCACTGGGGAGATCAAGAGTTGGGGGTCCTCTTGTTCCAAGAACTGTCTAAAACCGGTTCCCAGTAACCCTTGCCGTAACTCTGTGGTTCCTCCAGTAACCGGTCTCCCTAAGGCCTATATGGACTTCGCGGATGTTTTCTGCAAAAAACAAGCTGAGACACTACCTCCTCACAGGCCTTATGATTGCCCTATCGACCTCCTCCCGGGTACTACTCCACCCCGGGGCAGAATTTATCCTCTCTCTGCCCCAGAGACTCTTGCCATGTCCGAATACGTCCAGGAGAATCTAAAGAAGGGCTTTATCCGTAAATCCTCCTCTCCTGCCGGAGCCGGATTTTTCTTTGTGTCCAAAAAAGATGGCTCCCTACGTCCTTGCATTGACTACCGCGGTCTTAATAAAATCACGGTTAAGAACCGCTACCCCTTACCCCTCATCTCTGAACTCTTTGATCGCCTCCAAGGTGCCCACATCTTCACTAAATTGGACTTAAGAGGCGCCTATAACCTCATCCGCATCAGAGAGGGGGACGAGTGGAAAACGGCATTTAACACCAGAGATGGACACTTTGAGTATCTGGTCATGCCCTTTGGACTGTGCAACGCCCCTGCCGTCTTCCAAGACTTTGTCAATGAAATTTTTCGTGATCTGTTATACTCCTGTGTTGTTGTATATCTGGACGATATCCTAATTTTTTCTGCCAATCTAGAAGAACACCGCCAGCATGTCCGTATGGTTCTTCAGAGACTTCGTGACAACCAACTCTATGCCAAAATTGAGAAATGTCTGTTTGAATGCCAATCTCTTCCTTTTCTAGGATATTTGGTCTCTGGCCAGGGACTACAGATGGATCCAGACAAACTCTCTGCCGTCTTAGATTGGCCACGCCCCTCCGGACTCCGTGCTATCCAACGCTTTTTGGGGTTCGCCAATTATTACAGGCAATTTATTCCACATTTTTCTACCATTGTGGCTCCTATCGTGGCTTTAACCAAAAAAAGTGCTGATCCCAAGTCCTGGCCTCCTCAAGCAGAAGACGCCTTTAAACGACTCAAGTCTGCCTTTTCTTCGGCTCCCGTCCTCTCCAGACCTGACCCTTCCAAACCCTTCCTATTGGAGGTTGATGCCTCCTCAGTGGGAGCTGGAGCTGTTCTTCTACAAAAAAATTCTTCCGGGCATGCTGTCACTTGTGGTTTTTTCTCTAGGACCTTCTCTCCAGCGGAGAGGAACTACTCCATCGGGGATCGAGAGCTTCTAGCCATTAAATTAGCACTTGAGGAATGGAGGCATCTGCTGGAGGGATCAAGTTCTCCTGTTATTATCTACACCGACCACAAGAACCTCTCCTACCTCCAGTCTGCCCAACGGCTGAATCCTCGCCAGGCCCGGTGGTCTCTGTTCTTTGCCCGATTTAATTTTGAGATTCACTTTCGTCCTGCCGATAAGAACATTAGGGCCGATGCTCTCTCTCGTTCCTCGGATGCCTCAGAAGTTGATCTCCCTCCGCAACACATCATTCCACCTGACTGCCTGATCTCCACTTCTCCTGCCTCCATCAGGCAGACTCCTCCAGGGAAGACCTTTGTTTCTCCACGCCAACGCCTCGGAATCCTCAAATGGGGTCACTCCTCCCATCTCGCAGGTCATGCGGGCATCAAGAAATCTGTGCAACTCATCTCCCGCTTCTATTGGTGGCCGACTCTGGAGACGGATGTTGGGGACTTTGTGCGAGCCTGCACTATCTGTGCCCGGGATAAGACTCCTCGCCAGAAGCCCGCTGGTTTTCTTCATCCTCTGCCTGTCCCCGAACAGCCTTGGTCTCTGATTGGTATGGATTTTATTACTGATTTACCCCCTTCCCGTGGCAACACTGTTATTTGGGTGGTCGTTGATCGATTCTCCAAAATGGCACATTTCATCCCTCTTCCTGGTCTTCCTTCTGCGCCTCAGTTGGCTAAACAATTTTTTGTACACATTTTTCGTCTTCACGGGTTGCCTACGCAGATTGTCTCGGATAGAGGTGTCCAATTCGTGTCTAAATTCTGGAGGGCTCTCTGTAAACAACTCAAGATTAAATTAAATTTTTCCTCTGCATATCATCCCCAGTCCAATGGACAAGTAGAAAGAATTAACCAGATCTTGGGTGATTATTTGCGACATTTTGTTTCCTCCCGCCAGGATGACTGGGCAGATCTCCTTCCATGGGCCGAATTCTCGTATAACTTCAGGGTCTCTGAATCTTCCTCCAAATCCCCATTTTTCGTGGTGTACGGCCGTCACCCTCTTCCCCCCCTCCCTACCCCCTTGCCCTCTGGTCTGCCCGCTGTGGATGAAATTTCTCGTGACCTTTCCATTATATGGAGAGAGACCCAAAATTCTCTCTTACAGGCTTCTTCACGCATGAAGAGGTTCGCGGATAAGAAAAGAAGAGCTCCCCCCGTTTTTTCCCCTGGAGACAAGGTATGGCTCTCCGCTAAATATGTCCGCTTCCGTGTCCCTAGCTACAAGTTGGGACCACGCTATCTTGGTCCTTTCAAAATTTTGTGTCAAATTAATCCTGTCTCTTATAAACTTCTTCTTCCTCCTTCTCTTCGTATCCCTAATGCCTTTCACGTCTCTCTTCTCAAACCACTCATCCTCAACCGTTTTTCTCCCAAATCTGTTCCTCCCACTCCTGTTTCCGGCTCCTCGGACGTCTTCTCGGTCAAGGAAATTTTGGCTGCCAAAAAGGTCAGAGGGAAAAATTTTTTTTAGTAGACTGGGAGGGTTGTGGTCCTGAAGAGAGATCCTGGGAACCTGAGGACAACATCCTTGACAAAAGTCTGCTCCTCAGGTTCTCAGCCTCCAAGAAGAGGGGGAGACCCAAGGGGGGGGGTACTGTTACGCCGAGCGCTCCGGGTCCCCGCTCCTCCCCGGAGCGCTCGCTTCACTCTCTCCGCTGCAGCGCTCCGGTCACGTCCTCTGACCCGGGGCGCTGCGATCCCGCTGCCAGCCGGGATGCGATTCGCGATGCGGGTAGCGCCCGCTCGCGATGCGCACCCCGGCTCCCCTACCTGACTCGCTCCCCGTCTGTTCTGTCCCGGCGCGCGCGGCCCCGCTCCCTAGGGCGCGCGCGCGCCGGGTCTCTGCGATTTAAAGGGCCACTGCGCCGCTGATTGGCGCAGTGGTTCCAATTAGGGTAATCACCTGTGCACTTCCCTATATTACCTCACTTCCCTTGCACTCCCTTGCCGGATCTTGTTGCCTTAGTGCCAGTGAAAGCGTTCCTTGTGTGTTCCTTGCCTGTGTTTCCAGACCTTCTGCCGTTGCCCCTGACTACGATCCTTGCTGCCTGCCCCGACCTTCTGCTACGTCCGACCTTGCTTCTGCCTACTCCCTTGTACCGCGCCTATCTTCAGCAGCCAGAGAGGTGAGCCGTTGCTAGTGGATACGACCTGGTCACTACCGCCGCAGCAAGACCATCCCGCTTTGCGGCGGGCTCTGGTGAAAACCAGTAGTGGCTTAGAACCGGTCCACTAGCACGGTCCACGCCAATCCCTCTCTGGCACAGAGGATCCACTACCTGCCAGCCGGCATCGTGACAAGAAGAAGTACACAGAAGGAGTTTTAACCAATAAAGTGCTTTTAACACTCAATTCACGCAACCCCTTTTGCAGACATCACTATCATCTCTATAATCTTTGTACAGTCTCTTCCTGGTTTAATAAAGAAAGTATCAACTCAGCAGACAATTGTCTGAGAGGTCTTTTTTAGCGCATCCACCGCTTCTGGTAAAACTAATCAGGAAGGGGGCAGATTTTCACTGGGTACAACCAGAATCTATTTCAACATTGCAACTATGGGGCAGATTTGTTGCAGCAGAAAATGTGCCAAAGGCTGAAGGGCCTTTAAGAGCCTCAATATTACTTTTGTGATCCAATATACAGTGCTGCTGCAACCTTCTTTTTGGGTATATTTTTTTTCACAGTACACATCACAGTGATCATCCCTCTCTGCTTCCAGCTTATGTGGTGTAAGAAGGCTCTAATACTACTGTGTGAGACTGGTGTGCGGATTTTCGCATATGTTAATTTTCGCACACACGAATATTCGCATATGCGAAAATAAAACGAGAACATTACGAATATGCGAATATTCGCGAATATGACGAATATTCGTCCATATATTCGCGAATATTCGCGAATTCGAATATGGCCTATGCCGCTCAACACTAATATAGTGCAGTAATCTTGTGAACAATAATAACACAGTCCTCAGCATTCACCCATATTGTGGTTTTATGCAAATATGTCAGAAAAACTCAGACCTGTGTTATCTTGACCTATTTGCTTAAATCCAGAAGGATGTGCCCTATTTGAATGAAATTACAATATTGATTAGTGCTTCAGACTGAGTTTTCATTGTTCCTAGGATTTTAAAATTATATAGGGATATTCTCACATCGGCTATATCAAGGCTTCCCGGCATCCTCCCGCCTGTTCAGCTGTACGGTGTCCATTTTAGGACATCATCAGTCGTCAGCCGTACCTCTGTCCTCCGTCAGGTGAAACGGCATCCCACCTCCTCCCTCGGACCAATCGCCGTCAGTCGTCAGCCGCAACTGCGTCCTCCGTCAGGCAAAACGGCATCCCGCCTCCTCCCTCACACCTATCGCTTTCATCATTCAGCCACAACTCCCTCATCCGAAAGTCCCTCATCCAAAACGCTGTCATGCCTCAAACGATTCTCCTTCAGATGCATAGCAGAGCCGACGCTGCACAGCACTGTATAGAAGAGCCGACATTGAATAGCATGTACAGCAGAACCCGCATAGCAGAGAGCCGACAATGACTCAGCTCTGCTACACGGCAGGAAGGTTTTTTGTATGAGGGATGACAGAGTTTTGGATGAGAGACTTTAGGATGACAGAGTTTTGGATGAGAGACTTTAGGATGACAAAGGAGGGAGGAGGGAGTTGCGGCTGACGCCTGACGGAGATTGGTCAGAGGGAGGAGGCGGGACTCTGTTTCGCCTGACGAAGGACGACTGCGGCTGACGACTGACGATGTCCTAAAATAGACACCGTACAGCTGAGTTAACTCTGTAGGTAGGACCCTCTTAGAATAGTTTGCCTTTCTTGTAGGGAGGACCTCTTAAAGTAGGACTCCAGTGTAAAACATTTTTTTTTTTTTTTTAAATCAACTGGCTTCAGAAAGTTAAACATATTTGTAAATTACTTCTATTTAAAAATCTTAATACTTCCAGTACTTATCAGCTGCTATATGCTTCACAGGAAGTTATTTTCTTTTTGGATTTCTTTTCTGTCTGACCACAGTGCTCTCTGCTGACGCTCTTTTTATTATAAATATATAAAAACTTAACAAAACAGAAAAACAGGCTTAACTAGCATTAACAAAACACAACACAACAAAACCTGCCTAACTGGCCAGCCCAACTTAACTAAACTAACTAAACACATAACATTATACCTACATATAAATTATCAAAAATACTATCACACACACATACCCACACATTCTTTACATAAATATAAAAATAGCTTTACTTAGCTTTAACTAAAAAAACAACCAGACTTGGTAAAACTCAACCACACATTACATTCACAACTAACCCACCCCAAAACCCCCACCACCACCACCACCCCCCCCCCCTTTTTTTTTTATATATGTTTTTTTATATATATATATATTTTTTTTTTTTATTTTATTTTTTTTACTAAAATTAAATTTTTTCCCTCACATATATACACATATATACATATATATATATATATATATATATATATATATATATATATACATATACATACATACATAAACATACACATACACACCCTTTCTTTAATCTACACTACCATAATACAACCAATATTAAATTAAAGTAATATAAAAATGCTAACTAAATCTGATCCGACTGCCTATCCCCATCCCCTCAAATAAAATAACCAATCCATACTATATAATAATATATACAATACGAATATAAAAACACAAATACATAACCTAAATGCAAATACATACAAAAACTATATACACCAACAAACCAAAATATACACCTACAAAACACATGACATCCTACACTAGACTAACCCATTACCCACACAACCACCCACATTGACATGGGTCAGAGTCCATAGTCCATGGATATCGAGTCCAGTCCACAACTGACCCATGCCAGCCCCTCCAAACATCCACCAACCCACCAATTCCCCCACCCAACCTAATCTATACCCAAAACCAACTATACAAATACAACTTCATAACATAACATATACAAAACAATACAACCCACCTTAGGCCCAAGTTCGGTCGCCTGTAAGCCCTTTACGCAATCCATATTCTGAAAACAAAACAAAAAGACTAGGGTGTACATGCATAGCCCACCACCAGGAAGAAGGATGGCAATCCTGATGTTACTTTATAAACTCTCTCCACTAACTTTTCCCTACGACTCACCCTACTGTTATCCCTTCAACAAACTGACCCTGCACTCACCCTCTCTCTGTCCCTACATTGCTATCCCTAACCAGAAAAAGGGGTACTCTACCCAAGAGGTCTAGTACCTAGGGCACATCAAATGAAAAACCTCTCCACAGGAGAGAAGCCCTGCTGGTACCAAGACTGCCATACTCCAAAGACCTGATCTTCCCGAGGTCACCGGTGATGTTCCTACAGACCTCCACCTCGGAGAGGACTTTCCGCTGTGTAGATACTAGACACCGTGCGTTCCACGTGTAGTACCTAACTACTAAGCTGACTACAAATAAAGTGCCCCGGTCTCGGCCACCCAGGTTCCTGAATGCCCCATAAGCCCACTCCGGATAGGTAAGGCCGGCAAGTTGACTCCAGCCAATGGAAGCACCCACCCGGTTGTAGACCCCTATATTAAAGGGACAATGAAGCAGGAAGTGGTCCATGCTTTCCAGCATGTCCTCGCACTCTTCTCTGGGACATCCCCGGTCATCAGAGCTCCTACACTTCAAATTGTCCCTCACATATAGCTTCCCCTGCAAGCAGCGCCAGGCCAAGTCCCAAAACTTCTGGGGGATCCTTTTCATGTTTAAAAGGTACAACCCCACCCTCAGATCCCGACCTGGGCAGTCCCTGAGCGCCAGAGGCTTCTGGAAGTGGGTCAACAGAACCCGTTTGTCAAGGAACTGCCTTGACTGGGTCCTGATCTCCCACACTCCCAGACCCCACCGACGTATCGCCTTCAGAGTTGGGGTAGCATAAGCCGGAAGATATCCGTGTGGCGTACGGAGGTCCTTCACTTGCCCTCCTGTCTCCCATTCCTGGAAGAAAGGCCGAAACCATTCCCTGCAGGAGATTACCCACGGAGGAGCCCTCTCTGGCCAGAGGTTTGAGATGTTAGCTTTCAAGAAGGTGTTTGTTAAGAACACCACAGGATTTACCATAGATAAACCCCCTAGTCTCCTCGTGCGGTACGTAACCTCCCTCTTGACTAGGTTCATCCTGTTCCCCCATAACAGTTGGAAAAACAGGCTGTAGATCCTAGTGTAGTAAGCCTCTGGCAAGATACATACACTGCCCAGATAGATAAACAAGGGGAGCAGGTACGATTTGATCAGGTGTACCCTTTCCCTGAGGGTCATAGACCAACCCTTCCATTGGTCCACCTTCTGAGCGGCATCCTGGAGCTTACCATCCCAGTTTTTGGAGGGATAATCATCCTGGTCGAAAGTGATGCCCAAAACTTTTGCTGACTCTTGGGGCCCTGGAAGGGTGTCCGGGAGATCAAACGTGGGATCTCCTCCTCCCAGCCAGAGACTCTCACACTTATCCCGGTTGATCTTAGACCCGGATGCCTCAGAGTAGCGGTCCACTTCTGACATCACCACATCGACCTCCTCTCTCGAGGACACGAAAATGGTGACATCATCAGCGTATGCCACCACTCTCTGGGCGACATCCAGCTCCGCCAGACTCATCCCGACTCCCGCCAACGGCCCACAATCTACCCTCCGGACGAAGGGATCGATCGCAAACACGTATAAAAGCGGGCTCAAAGGACAACCCTGACGGACTCCGGACCCCACCTCAAAAGAGCGGCCAGACCAACCGTTCACAAGCGGGAAACTCTCTGCCCCTGCATACAAGATCTTAAGCCAATGAACAAAAGTACTTGGTAAGCCATATCTCAGTAGGACGGACCAGAGGTAGTCATGGTTCACCCGATCAAATGCTTTGGCCTGATCCAAGGACAGCATGTACCCCTTCCAGAGACCCGCACTACTCCGCTCCACTGCCTCCCTGACACTGAGGACAGCACTTAAGGTGCCTCGGCCTGGAACAGAGCAGTGCTGGGCCCCCGAAAGGAGCCGGGGTGCAAACTTCACCAGCCGATTAAACAGTATCTTGGCCAGAAGCTTCCTGTCCGTATTGAGAAGAGCTATGGGCCTCCAATTCTCAATCCGGCTAGGATCTTTACCCTTTGACAGGAGAATCAGGGCTGACCTCCTCATTGACTTCGGCAGAGTGCCCGAGGAGAGACACTCATTGAATACCTCAGTCAAGAGGGGAGCTAAAGACTCCTTAAAGGTCCTGTACCACTCGGATGTTAAGCCATCCGGACCTGGCGACTTCTTAGGGGCAAGACCCTCGATCGCCAGTCTCACTTCCTCTTCCCTGATTTCTTCTGCCAAAACATCAAGAGAGGGGTCTACCCCTGGCTCAGGAAAGGTTTCAGCCAGGAAAACCGACATCCCGTCTCGATCTAGATCCTTCCTTCCCAAGAGGTGCGAGTAGAAGGATCTGACGACCTCCAAGATCCCCGATCTGGACCGATTCAGAGATCCTGTACTATCGATCAGTCCTGAAATGACTTTACAACTCACTGACATCTTACAGTTTCTGTAAGGGTCGGGCGAGCGGTACTTCCCGAAATCCCTCTCAAAAACCAAAGATGCGTGCCTATCGTACTGACCCCTCATCAGCAAGGATTTCACTCTGGAGATATCCTCTCGGCTACCTCCAGTCGAGACAAGAAGCTCGAGTTTCCTCCTCAGACCCTGATACAAGCGATACCTGTTCAGGGACCTGAGGCTCGAGAGCTGGCGGAAGAACCCCGCAACCCGCTTCTTGAATATCTCCCACCACTCCAGCTTATTACTACAAAGATCCAGTAAAGGTACCTGACTCTGAAGAAAATCCTCAAAGGACTGTCTTACCTCCGCTTCCACCAGGAGGGACGAATTCAGCTTCCAATAACCTTTACCCATCCGGGGGGTCTCTGAAACATTCAGGGAAAACAAAATCATACAGTGATCGGAGAACTCCACCTCAACCACGGACACTGCGGAAGAGACAGCTTCCTCCTTTAAATAAAACCTGTCTATTCTAGACCTGCGGCTACCTTGATGATAGGTGAAACCCGCGTGGCCCGAGGGGCTCCGGATGTGGGCGTCCTCTAGGCGAGCTTCTCTAGTTATGCTAATTAGTGCCACACTATCGCAAGTCAGTGGACCATTGGAGCCTCTCCTATCCTGGGACCTCGTGACATTATTGAAGTCCCCTCCAAAGATCACCTGCCGACTCGTAAAAAGAAAGGGCTTAATCCTCATAAAGAGATCTTTACGGCCCCGCTTAGTTTGCGGGGCGTAGATGTTAATGAGCCGAAGCTCTTGTCCCTTCATGAAGACATCAATGATCAGGCACCTCCCCATTTCTAGCTCAATAACCCGTCTGCATTCAACAGGAGCGGAAAAAAAGACCGCCACCCCACTATATGGCTCAGCCGCAAGAGACCAGTGGGAGGGACCGCGCCTCCACTCTCTCCTGGCTTTTGCCAGAGAGGCAAGATCTGACAACCTGGTCTCTTGTAAAAAGAAAATGTCGGCTTCAACACGGCCGAGAAAATCAAAGGCTGCAAATCTAGCCGTATCTGACTTTATACTGGCACAGTTAATAGATGCCAGCGTCAGTGGGGTGAGTGCCGCCATCATGGGTGATTGAGTTAGATGGCCTCACCCCTTAAACCTTCTTCCTCTCCTTCCCTCCACCCCCATCGGAATCAGAGGAAGACCCTTTACTTCTTTTTAAACTCTGGGACATATCCATCCCAGGATCTTTACCTCCGGCACCTGGTGCTACCTCTCCCCCTGAGGAAACTACCCCAGAGGAAGGAGGCTCGGTACCTCCTGGAGGCCGCACTGCCTCCTGACCCTCGAGAAGAGGAGGGGAGATGGTATCCCCGAGGGCCTCATATCGATTCGAAAGGACGATCAGAGGGTCAGAGACTGAGTTGTTCCTTCTATGGTCTGAGGCTACAATTGAAGAGGAGGACGGCGCCACCTTACTCTTACACTTCTTCCTCCTCTTCTTTTTCTGGCCACCATTTACTGTCTGCCCCTCCTCCTCCTCCTCATCCACAGTTTCGGATTCAGAGGTATGACTGGAGGAAGGAGCATCTTGACCTTCTTCCCTACGCAGTCTCCCTATCTCCTCGTCCAGTTTGGCCTCACCCAAAGCCTCAGAGTTATTCTGACCTCCTTCTGAGCCAGTGTCTGGAGTGGGACCCCGAGCTACCCCTGGCACCTGGGCATTCTCAAGGGCCCTCTCCAACCTGCGCTTCTCCTCTCGCCTCCGCATAGAGGGGGTCTTATGTTTTTCCTTCACTGGCTTTGGTGCCCCCTCTCCTCCACTGGTCCCCTCCCCCGCCGGGGCAACTGTTAGGCTTTCCCCAGACGGGGCGGTCACAGCATTAGAGAACGAGCGCGGACACCGGCTGAACGGATGACCTAAGTCACCACACAAGTTACACCGAATCTGCCCACAGGTGGCCGCCAGGTGACCCACCCCACAGCAGAGGGCGCATATCTGCTGAGTGCAGTTGGCACTAAAGTGGTTTGGGTCACCACACCTGTGACACAGCTTCGGCTGCCCCTGGTAGAAGATCTGAATTCTGTCGCGTCCCAGGAAGGCGGCCGAAGGAATGTGGGTGACAGTGTTCCCGGAACGCCTGAGACGGACGGAAAACGTCCAGGCCCCAGACCATATATTGTGCTCATCAAAGTTTTTCCGGGGGATGTCCGTCACCTCCTCGTACCTGCCCAGCCAGGTCATAATGTCATAACAAGAAAGTGACTCGTTACGGGTCAAAACGGTCACTTTCTTTACCATACTCTGGCGAGATACCGCTTTTACAGCGAAATCTCGCCATCCGGGCTCGTTTTTCACCAGCTCATAATTAGACCAGAAGAGATCTAGTCCCTCCGGCCTAACAAAGCTGACGTCAAACTCAGAGGAGCCGAAAGGGTGGATCAGGGCAAAGATGTCCCTAGCCCTGAAACCCATCTGGAAGAGAAGCTCCACCACTTTGCCCCTTTGGGGGCACGCATCTTCGCCTTTCCAGACCAGACGGGCCACATTCCTGCGACCTACCTCCTGCCCGGGTGTCTGGAGGGACCATACAGTCTCCCCATTTCTCTGTCGGAATGCTCCCAGACCATGTCTCTCCACCCAGAAAGATAGGTCCATCTCCTTTCCCTCTACCTGGAGCGTCCTTTCTCCTCTCTTTAGTGCCTCCAGGAGGCGCCGTTGCAACTGACCGTCACCAGATACAGGAGGTAAAGATCCCACTGAACCCCCGGCCGCCACGCTGGCATAACTCCTGGCGACCGAGGGGGCAGCCGGACCAGACCCTGTCCCTACGGCCCCACCTAAACCACCTGCACTGCCACAAACGTCACTATTATACACACCACTACTACTCCTCTCATTCACTCCACTATCACTCCTCCCATCTGCACCACTCCCACTCAATCCACTACCACCCCGCCCATTCACTCCACTACCACTCCTCCCATCCGCACCACCACCACCACTCCTCCCATTCAATCCACCACCACCACTCACTCCACTACCACTCCTCCCATCTGCATCACTGCCACCCCGCCCATTCACTCCACTACCACTCCTCCCATCTGCACCACTACCACTCCTCCTATTCACTCCATTACCACTCCTCACATTCACTCCACCATCACTCCCACATACACTCCTTTCATCCACAGCACTACTACTCCCATCATTCACACACCTTGTAGTGACATTGCTTTTGGTTTTATTAGCAGTGTTTTTGGGATCAGCCGCTGCTTCACCCACTACCTCTGGGCTGGCCAGGACATGCTTTAGCTGGATCTCTGTCGGCGATGCTGATTCCTCCTCCATGTGGGATGTCACCGCAGACATCACATCCCGAGGCCGAGGCTGCCCCTCCAAGCGCACCTCTGCCCCTCCACCTGCCACTGACTTGCAGGGACCCTCCTCCCTCACAGGGGAAATCCCTACAGCGTCCATGCCACACACTGCGCCTGACTGCACGGGATCAGCAGCGGGTCCCAGTGCCTGGACACTCCCCCCCCCTCTCAGGGGAGTGCCCTGCAGAGCTGATAACAATGCCAGGGACACCCACCATTAACCCATCCTGCTCTTCCCTACCAGCAGGATGCGTGACTGTAGCACCCACGGCCATGTTGGATGCAGCACTGTACCCCCCGTGCTGGTCCCGTTCCACAGCAGAAACTGGATCTGGCAGGGTGGGGGGCCCAGCAGTCTGAACCAACTTCTCAGGTGGCCCAGACTGCTGGATAGGGGAGAAAACAAACATGACTTGCTCCTCAGCCTTTTTCTTCCTCCTGTTCTTTTTCTTCCTTTTATTCTCCTCAGGGCCCAGGTCCTGGCCAAAACTGAAATTTTCCAGACGGGTGGGTGACTCCTGCATCACTATGGCCCGCAGGAGCCCCCCACCGACTGGGCCGCTGTCACCACCATCACTACTGTCGCTTTCCTCTGAGGTGGTTGGTAAGGCGACTTGGGCAGGGTTAATATATTCTGCACTTGGGGTGACAGAGGTCTTAGGGGTACACGGGGTATCACACACATCCCCCTCACTCTCATCACCCTCACTGCCGCCATCTCCCTCACCACCTTCCTCCATCTTCTCCTCTGTATCACACAGGTGTTCTTCCTCCCCCTGACTATCCTCTTCCTCCTTCACAGGGGTCCGCATGATTTTATAGCGGTCCTCGTTTTTTAATTTTTCTTTAAACATACCCGCTCCCTCTATGATCTGCATTCGGGCTCTCACCACCTCCTGCTCCTCTGCCTTCAGCTCGCACACTCTAGCAGCAAACTTAGCCCTCATGGCCTTGGCAGAGTTATCTGTCTGGTAGCGGGCAAACTTCAGATCCTCCCTTAACACTTTCAGCTTCTTTCCCAGCTGTTCGTATTCCACCAGCTTTGCCTGCATGTGGGATCCAAACGTGGCAAGCGGCTCCCTGGGTCCCTTCACCCCCCATTGCTGGGGTTCCGTAACATTAGAAACAGTCCCTGAAGACACAACAGTTATCTTCCTACCGTATGCCTTGCGGTTTCCAGCGATGGACGGGGGAGTGGGCTCCACATTACTGCGGAGCCTGCTGGATCTTCTGACCCCGTCCTTGGAATCGGCCGTAACTCTCTCACTCCCACCCCCCGCCGGCCTAGTACGGGAGGTGGAAGGCCGTGGGTCCATAGCAGGAGGCTCTTCCCAGGAGTCTGCCACCCTCCTGGGGAAAAGGTTGCTGGAAAAAACTCCTTCTCTCCTCTCTCTCTGGACAACTCTGGAAGTGAGACACACCCAACAGCTGCTGTGTTCCACAGGAAATGATCTCTGCTGACACCTCTGTCCATGTCAGGAACTGTCCAGAACAGGATAGGTTTGCTATGGGGATTTGCTCCTACTCTGGACAGTTCCAAAAATGGACAGAGGTGTCAGCAGAGAGCAGTGTGGTCAGACAAAAAAGAAATTAAAAAAGAAAAGAACTTCCTGTGGAGGATACAGCAGGTGATAAGTACTGGAAGTATTAATATTTTTACATATTTACAAATCTGTTTAACTATTTAATTAATTAAAAAAAAATTGTACATTGGAGTACTACTTTAAGAGGTCCTCCCTACAGGAAAGGCAAACTATTCTAAGGGGGTCCTACCTACAGACTCAGCTGAACAGGCGGGAGGGTTCCGGGAAGCCTTGATATAGCCGATGTGGGAGCTTAACTTCCTCTGGAACATACAGCAGCTGATAAGTACTGGAAGGATTAAGAGTTTTAAATAGAAGTAATTTACAAATCTGTTAAACTTTCTGGCACCAGTTGATTTAAAAAAAAAAAAAAAAATCTGACCCACTGTCAATTTAAGCATTAATAACTCTGGAATGCTTTTAGTTATCATTCTGATTCTGAGACTGTTTTTTCGTGACATATTCTACTTTATGTTAGTGGTAAATTTTTGTCGATACTTGCATAATTTCTTGGTGAAAAATTCAAAAATTTGATGAAAAAATTGGAAATTTTGCATTTTTTTTTTTACTTTGAAGCTCTCTGCTATTCCAAATAAATTATATATTGATTCACATATACAATATGTCTACTTTATATTTGCATCATAAAGTTGACATGTTTTTACTTTTGGAAGACATCAGAGGGCTTCAAAGTATAGCAGCAATATTCCAATTTTTTTACAAAATTTTCAATATCGAAATTTTTCAGAGACCTGTTCAGTTTGAAGTGGATTTGAAGGGCTTTCATAATAGAAATACCCCATAAATGACCTCATTATAAAAACTGCACCCCTCAAAGTATTCAAAATGACATTCAAAAGGTTTGTTAACCCTTTAGGTGTTTCACAGGAATAGCAGCAAATTGAAGGAGAAAATTCAAAATCTTCATTTTTTTACACTGGTATGTTCTCGCAGACCCAGTTATTGAATTTTTACAAGGGGTTAAAGGAGAGAAATCTTCCTAAAATGTGTAACCCAATTTCTCTCAAGTAAGGAAATATCTCATATGTATATGTCAAGTGTTCGGCAGGCGCAGTAGAGGGCTCAGAAGGGAAGGAAATGGTTTTGGGGGGGCATGTCACATTTAGGAAGCCCCTATGGTGCCAGAACAGCAAAAACAAAAAACACATGGCATAGTATTTTGGAAACTACACCCCTCAAGGTACGTAAAAAGGGGTACAGTGAGTCTTAACACCCCACAGGTGTTTGACGACTTTTTGTTAAAGTTGGATGTGTAAAAGATTTTTTTTTCACTAAAATGCTGGTTTTCCCTCAAATGTAACATTTTTACAACAGATAATAGGACAAAATGCCCACCAAAATTTGTAACCCCATCTCTTCTGAGCATGGAAATACCCCATGTGTGAACATCAAGTGCTCTGCTGGCGCACTACAATGCTCAGAAGAGTAGGAGTCACATTTGGCATTTGAAAAGGGAATTTTGCTGAAATGGTTTTTGGAGCGCATGTCGCATTTAGGAAGCCCCTATGGTGCCAGAACAGAAAAAAAAAAAAAAACACATGACATACTATTTTGGAAACTACACCTCTCAAGGAACACAACAAGTGGTACAGTGAACCTTAACACCTCACAGGTGTTTGACGACTTTTTGTTAAAGTCGGATGTGTAAATGAAAAAATATATTTTTTTACTAAAAGGCTGTTTTTCCCCAAATTTTACATTTTTACAAGGGGTAATAGGAGAAAATTAACCCCAAAATTTGTAATCTCATTTCTTCTGAGTATGGAAATACCCAATGTGTGGACGTCAAGTGCTCTGCGGGCGAACTACAATGCTCAGAAGAGGAGGAGCGCCATTGAGCTTTTGGAGACAGAATTTGGTTGGAATAGAAGTCGGGGGCCATGTGCGTTTACAAAGCCCCCCGTGGTGCCAGAACAGTGGACCCTCCACATGTGACCCCATTTTGGAAACTACACGCCTTACAGAATTTAATAAGGGGTGCAGTGAGTATTTACACCCCACTGGCGTTTGACAGATCTTTGGAACAGTGGGCTGTGCAAATGAAAAATTTAATTTTTCATTTTCACGGACCACTGTTCCAAAAATCTGTCAGACACCTGTGGGGCGTAAATGCTCACTGTACCCCTTATTACATTACATGAGGGGTGTAGTTTCCAAAATGGGGTCACATGTGGGGAGGTCCATTGTTCTGCCACTATAGAGGCTTTGGCTTTGGAAACACACGTGGCCTTCACTTCCGGACAAATTTTCTCTTTAAAATCCCAATGGCGCTCCTTCTCTTCTGAGTATTGTAGTGCGCCAGCAGAGCACTTTACATCCACATATGGGGTATGTTCTTACTCAGAAGAAGTGGGGTTACAAATTTTGGGATGCTTTTTTCCTATTTTCCTTTGTGAAAATGAAAAATTTAGGGTAACACCAGCATTTTTGTTAAAATTTTTTTTTTTCCATCCAACTTTGAAGAATTTTCCTTAAATACCTGTGGGGTGTTAAGGCTCACTATACCCCTTGTTACATTCCGTAAGGGGTTTAGTTTCCAAAATGGGGTCACATGCGGGTATTTCTTTTTTTGCGTTTATGTCAGAACCTCTGTAAAATCAGCCACCCCTGTGCAAATCACCAATTTAGGCCTCAAATGTACATAGTGCGTTCTCACACCTGAGCCTTGTTGTGCGCCCGCAGAGCATTTTACGCCCCACATATGGGGTATTTCCGTACTCAGGAGAAATTGTGTTACAAATTTTGGGGGTCTTTTTTCCTTTTAACCCTTGTGAAAATAAAAAGTATAGGGCAACACCAGCATGTTAGTGTAAAATTTCTTTTTTTTTTACACTAACGGGCTAATGTAGCCCCCAGCTTTTCCTTTTCATAAGGGGTAAAAGGAGAAAAAGCCCCCAAAAGTTGTAGTTTTGCAACATCTGGAGGGCCACAGTTTGAAGACCACTTGACCTAGGCGCATAAATAGTATTACTTGACGTCATTGAATATGATCATCATTAGTGATAAGCGGCAGGGGCCATATTCGAATTCGCGATATTTCGCTAATATATGGATGAATTTTCATCCTATATTTGCGAAATTCACGTATTCGCTATATTCATTTTCTTATTTTTTTTCTTGCGACTTTATGCAAATATTTATGCGAATTTATGCAAATCTGTTTAACTTTCTGGCACCAGTTGATTAAAAAAAAAATAATAATTCCACCAGAGTACCCCTTTAAGATGCATTTAAATCTGTAAACAATATAGAGTATTTATATTCGATGTGAAATCATATGTACACATTTTTTGCTCAAATGCATCTTAAAGGGGTACTCCGGTGGAATTATAATTTTTTTTTTAAATCAACTGGTGCCAGAAAGTTAAACAGATTTGCATAAATTCGCATAAATATTCGCATACATTTGCATAAAAAAAAACGTATATTCGTCATTACGAATATATATCACTATATTCGAAATATTTGCGAAATCGGGAAGTGCCGATATCCGTGGTAAAAATTCGCATTTCGAATATTCGCTCTCAACACTAATCGGCATATCCATAGTGAATGCTTCAGCAGTTATTGGTTACTTAACGGGTAAGAACCTTTGGGTTTACTATTATATAAGAATGATGTTTTTGGTCTCAGCATGTTTTTTTCCCCGTTTTGCAGTCTTGCGTGCATATTGTGTTAGCTGAGGCTTATAATCTGACCTGGCCTTTGGGCCTGAATAGATATAGTATCACTTAGGGCGACATTAAAATGTAAGTAGGTACAAACATGTCTTTATATATTATAGATGATAACAGATGGTAACGGAGGAAGGACGTTCCTTCGGAGACCCGTTCTTATAATCTCATGTAGCTGACACTGGCTCGACTGGCGTTTCGAAGCTCATTGACTCAGCTGCTCCTGTTAGGGGTCACTTACAAAGAAGGCCGAGAATAGGGGTGAAAATCCATAAACAATTTAAAGTGTTCAATGTGAAATCATATGTACACATTTTTCGCTCAAATGCATCTTAAAGGGGTACTCCGGTGGAAATTATTAATTTTTAAATCAACTGGTGCCAGAAAGTTAAACAGATTTGTAAATGACTTCTATTAAAAAATCTTTTATCCTTCCAGTACTTTTTAGCAGCTGTATGCTACAGAGGAAATTCTTTTCTTTTTGGATTTCTTTTTTGTCTTTTCCACAGTGCTCTCTGCTGACACCTGTTGCCCGTATCAGGAACTGTCCAGAGCAGGAGAAAATCCCCATAGCTCCCCCTATGCTGCTCTGGAAAGTTTCTGACACAGACAGAGGTGTCAGCAGAGAGCACTGTGGACAAGACAAAAAAGAAATTCAAAAAGCAAAAAATTTCCTCTGTAGCATACAGCTACTAATAAGTACTGGAAGGATAAAGATTTTTTTAATTGAAGTAATTTATAAATCTGTTTAACTTTCTGGCACCAGTTGATTTAAAGGCCCCACCTTCGTAGAGTATACTGCCACAACCAGCTGGGTCCCATTCCAGCTCCACCTGGGGCCGGTATAACTGGGCCGCTGCCACCACTTTCCCAGAAATTCCTCCAAGTCCCCCCTTTCCGTTCCTGCCGCTGCGACAACACCCCTATCACCTTCACCCTCCCGGCCACCACCAACCTCCCATAATTAGGGCGGGCCGGCCGGCGGGACAATCTCACTTCTCCTGTATAACTGCTCCGCCCCTTCCTATCCTCTCCTTTTAACCCCTTCTTGCTCCTCCCCCTTTCCTTCTCCCGATCTTTACCTTAACCCTTCATTAACCCCTTGTGCTCCTCATCCCACCCCTGTCATGTGCCTTCTTCCCTCCCATTCTGTCTGGTCCGTGGGCTCTCTGTCCCTCTGCTTCTGTATGTAGGGAGTGGACGAATACAAGATAGTTGATCAGACTACAAGCAAGTTTGTTTGTAGTCTGTAACCATGGAGACACACAGTTTTATGATGGTTGCCACAATTGCTCCCCTAGCACACTCCTTTTTTGGTGGTATAATTTTTAACAGAATTTCTATGAGTTGTTCGTAGTGGAGAATCTTGTTTTAGAAAGGTGGCTAAAGGGTATGATCACGCTACGGAATCTTCATGCGGAATTCTGCTGCACAGATCTAACATTGGTGTAAAAGGGTTGTTACGCCGAGCGCTCCGGGTCCCCGTTCCTCCCCGGAGCGCTCGCCTCATCCTCGTTGCTGCAGCGCCCCGGTCAGATCCACTGACCGGGTGCGCTGCGGTACCGCCTCCAGCCGGGATGCGATTCGCGATGCGCACCCCGGTCCCCGTACCTGACTCGCTCTCCGTCGGTCCTGTCCCGGTGCGCGCGGCCCCGCTCCCTAGGGCGCGCGCGCGCCGGGTCTCTGCGATTTAAAGGGCCACTGCGCCGCTGATTGGCGCAGTGGTTCTAATTAGTGTGTTCACCTGTGCACTCCTTATATATACCTCACTTCCCCTTCACTCCCTCGCCGGATCTTGTTGCCCTTGTGCCTAGTGAAAGCGTTCCCTTGTTTGTTCCTAGCCCGTGTTCCAGACCTCCTGCCGTTGCCCCTGACTACGATCCTTGCTGCCTGCCCCGACCTTCTGCTACGTCCGACCTTGCCTTTGTCTACTCCCTTGTACCGCGCCTATCTTCAGCAGTCAGAGAGGTTGAGCCGTTGCTAGTGGATACGACCTGGTCACTACCGCCGCAGCAAGACCATCCCGCTTTGCGGCGGGCTCTGGTGAAAACCTGTAGTGACTTAGAACCGGTCCACTAGCACGGTCCTCGCCAATCCCTCTCTGGCACAGAGGATCCACCTCCTACCAGCCGGGATCGTGACAGTAGATCCGGCCATGGATTCCGCTGAGGTGCCGCTGTCAAGTCTTGCCGACATTTTCACGATGATCACCCAACAAAATCACCAGCTGGCATACTTGTCCTCCGTGAAACAGCAACTGAAGTCACAGTTACAGCAGCTGCTGTCACTGACACAGCAGCTGCAACTGCAACAACCATCTCCTCCGCCGTCTCCTGCAACTCCTCCGCAGCGTCCGGCCATGGATTCCGCTGAGGTGCCGCTGTCAAGTCTTGCCGACATTTCCACGATGATCACCCAACAAAATCACCAGCTGGCATACTTGTCCACCGTGACACAGCAACTGAAGTCACAGTTACAGCAGCTGCTGTCACAGTCACAGCAGCTGCAACTGCAACAACCATCTCCTCCGCCGGCTCCTGCAACTCCTCCGCAGCAACCGGCCGCTCCTAACCCCTGCTTGTCCCTGCCGGACAAATTTGATGAGGACTCTAGACTCTGCCGTGGTCTCCTTTCTGGAAAGGCCTTGTCTGGGGCCACACCACTCTGGGACCGCAATGATCCTGCCACAGCCACAGTCCAGTCCTTCTTCGCTGAGGTCCGTGGTGTCTTCGAGGAGCCTGCCCGAGCTTCTTCTGCCGAGACTGCCCTGCTGAACCTGGCCCAGGGTGTTTCTTCCGTTGGCGAGTACGCCATTCAGTTCCGTGCTCTTGCTTCCGAGTTGTCCTGGAATAGTGAGGCTCTCTGCGCGACCTTTAAAAAAGGCCTATCCAGCAACATTAAAGATGTTCTGGCCGCACGAGAGACTCCTGCTAACCTACATGAACTCATTCATCTTGCCACTCGCATTGACATGCGTTTTTCCGGATGGCGTCTGGAGCTCCGCCTGGATATGGACTTTGTTCGCACGAGGCGTTTTTTCTCCCCGGCTCCTCTCTCCTCTGGTCCTCTGCAAACCGTTCCTGTGCCTCCCGCCGTGGAGGCTATGCAAGTTGACCGGTCTCGCTTGACACCTCAAGAGAGGACACGACGCCGCATGGAGAATCTTTGCCTGTACTATGCCGGTACCGAACACTTCCTGAAGGATTGTCCTATCCGTCCTCCCCGCCTGGAAAGACGTACGCTGACTCCGCACAAAGGTGACACAGTTCTTGATGTCAACTCTGCTTCTCCACGCCTTACTGTGCCTGTGCGGATATCTTCCTCTACCTTCTCCTTCTCTACTATGGCCTTCTTGGATTCCGGATCTGCAGGAAATTTTTTTTTGGCCTCTCTTATCAACAGGTTCAACGTCCCTGTGACCAGTCTCGCCAGACCTCTCTACATCAATTGTGTTGACAATGAAAGATTGGACTGTGCCGTGCGTTACCGCACGGAACCCCTCCTAATGTGCATCGGACCTCATCACAAAAAAATTGAGTTTTTTTTCCTCAGGTTCTTTGGCCCCAAGAAGAGGGGGAGACCCAAGGGGGGGGGTACTGTTACGCCGAGCGCTCCGGGTCCCCGTTCCTCCCCGGAGCGCTCGCCTCATCCTCGTTGCTGCAGCGCCCCGGTCAGATCCACTGACCGGGTGCGCTGCGGTACCGCCTCCAGCCGGGATGCGATTCGCGATGCGGGTGGCGCCCGCTCGCGATGCGCACCCCGGTCCCCGTACCTGACTCGCTCTCCGTCGGTCCTGTCCCGGCGCGCGCGGCCCCGCTCCCTAGGGCGCGCGCGCGCCGGGTCTCTGCGATTTAAAGGGCCACTGCGCCGCTGATTGGCGCAGTGGTTCTAATTAGTGTGTTCACCTGTGCACTCCTTATATATACCTCACTTCCCCTGCACTCCCTCGCCGGATCTTGTTGCCCTTGTGCCTAGTGAAAGCGTTCCCTTGTTTGTTCCTAGCCCGTGTTCCAGACCTCCTGCCGTTGCCCCTGACTACGATCCTTGCTGCCTGCCCCGACCTTCTGCTACGTCCGACCTTGCCTTTGTCTACTCCCTTGTACCGCGCCTATCTTCAGCAGTCAGAGAGGTTGAGCCGTTGCTAGTGGATACGACCTGGTCACTACCGCCGCAGCAAGACCATCCCGCTTTGCGGCGGGCTCTGGTGAAAACCTGTAGTGACTTAGAACCGGTCCACTAGCACGGTCCTCGCCAATCCCTCTCTGGCACAGAGGATCCACCTCCTACCAGCCGGGATCGTGACAAGGGTCCTCAGATGGCCCATTATCCCTGCAGAATTTCAGGGTTTCAAACCCAGTGAAAGAATGAACATCTCTAGCTGGAGATTTTCTTCATGTGAACATACCCAATAGAGGTATTCCCCATCTAAACTAAAATACTTAAAGGGGCACATCGAGATTATTTTCTAGGTTACAGACCACCAGTAGAGTAGCGAGTGTTGCCAAGTCTTTCTACATAAACCTTGTGGGAGAATAAAAGAAACAAATACTTTTTCTTCATATCCCATTCTAATATCCCGACCTCATATCTTGTCCTCATATTCTGTCCTCATATCGTCCTCATATCCCAACCTATTGTAGCGACCTAATATCCCATCCTCATATCTCATCCTCATATCCCGTCCTCCTATCCCATACTCATATCCCGGCCTCATATCCCGTCCTCCTATCCCATACTCATATCCCGACCTCATATCCCATCCTCATATCCCGACCTCATATAGTGACCTCATATCCTGTCCTCCTATCCCATCCTCCAGTCCTATCCCTTCCTCATATCCCGACCTCATATAGTGACCTCATATCCCGTCCTCATATCCCGACCTCATATAGCGACCTCCTATCCTGCTCTCCTATCCCGTCCTCATATCTGTCCTCAAATCCCATCCTCATATTCCGACCTCATATCCCGACCATGTATCCTGTCCTCATATCCCGACCTCATATCCCAACCTCATGTCCCCGATCTCATATAATTTCCTCATGTTTCGTCTTCATATCCCGTCCTCATATCTCAACCTCATATCCCGTCCTCATATCCCGTCCTCATATCCCGACCTCATATCCCTTCCTCATATGTCATCCTCATATCCCATCCTCATATCCCATCCTCATATCCCTTCCTCATATCCCATCCTCATATCCCTTCCTCATATCCCATCCTCATATCCCTTCCTCATATCTCATCCTCATATCCTGTCCTCATATCTCATCCTCATATCCTGTCCTCATATCCTGTTCTCATATCCCGTCCTCATATCCTGTCCTCATATCTCATCCTCATATCCTGTCCTCATATCTCATCCTCATATCCCTTCCCCATATCCCATCCTCATATCCCTTCCCCATATCCCATCCTCATATCCCTTCCCCATATCCCTTCCTCATATCCCTTCCTCATATCCCTTCCTCATATCCCTTCCTCATATCCCATCCTCACATCCCTTCCTCATATCCCTTCCTCATATCCCATCCACGTATCCCAACTTAATTTCCTGACTATTCTCTGTACCTGTCTGCCTGACAGTCTGATAGGAATGTGATCGGTAGATGTGCCAGAGGTCATATAGACTTTCATGAGACCAGAGAAAACGTCCATTCTTGCATAAGGTTATGGATTAGAGTTGATTTCACTATATTTTTTGTGGACATATAAGTAACGTGTGTAAATATGTATCAAAATATCTCCAGCCATTTGAAAGTTATGGTGGAACACACACACATACATATATACATTCTTGAAGTTATATATATATATATATATATATATATATATATATATAGTAAATTTGAGTAGCCGTATTAGTCTAGTGATGCAAATCATAAAATGTTGCAGTATCTTGTAATACCTTTTTTATTGGACTAACAGCATTTTGTAGAGACAAGCTTTCGGGATTCCTCCCTTTATTTGCTTTGGACTTGATAAAGGGAGGAATCCCGATAGCTTGTCTCTGCAAAATGCTGTTAGTCCAATAAAAAAGGTATTACAAGATACTGCAACATTTTATGATTTGCATCTATATATATATATGTATATGTATATATATATATATATATATATATATATATATATATATAGAGTATTTATCTCAGGGAGAGATTACCACTCCTGGTATGACGGAGCTTCATAAGGCCATTTTGCACTCCGCGGGCATTCTGGGTTTATATGTATATATATATATATATATATATATATATATATATATACATATAACATACAATTATATATATATATATATATATATATATATATATATATATATAATTGTATGTATACTACACACACACAAAGCTGTTAACATGAGGAGGACAGGAGCAGGAATATCAGGAGTAGGAGGCAACTTTGCTCAATAAATGTATTTGCAAAAATGTTTATCTTGACGTTTAGTAGGGTCACACAGGACGCATTTTGCCGCTTTTTTGCTGCTTCAGATTTGCTTCTGCATATTTTCCTACCCATTGAAGTCAATGGGTAGCAAAATCAGCTGCAGCAAATACACAGCAGCAAAATATGGCATGTGTTACCCTACCCTAAATGTGGGACCCACAGTGATCACAGGTGAAATGAAATACTACACAGTGCTCACTGAGGCATTGGCGTGTCCACATCATACACAGATCAGCTCGTTGTTGCCAATCTCGTCTTTAGTTGAAGGTATTAAAAGGTCGACCCCTCTACCTGTATTATATCCAAGTAATAAAAGAAGTAATAAAAGAAGACTAGCCTAATTGTGAACAATCTGTTTTAGAAAGGCGGCTGGTTGGTGGAACCCCCAGTGATCAGTAGGATGAAGCTTCCAACAAGTCTTCAGTTTGCCTATAGCACCACCACAGGTGAACTGGAGTATTACACAAATCTTTTTAAGTTAATGCCCTTTCCGCATAATACACAGTTGGGTCCCCCAACACCCTTGTCGACACTCTGATATGAGGGTCTTGGATGATAGTTTTAAGTTGGAATATACCTTTAAACGTAAATGTGTCAATGCATTTTATTATATCATATATTTATATCTATATGTATATATATATATATATATATATATATATATATATATATATATATATGTATATAGGGGAATATGCAAAGCAGCTCATTACACAACCTTTTCAGGTAATGTTCCCTGGTATCAGCTTAGCTCCTGTTAAGGAATATAAAAAGCAGATCGGGATTTTTATGCCAAGCCAGACTATTCCCCTAAACGAAAGTTTCTACCCATCTGCTGTCTGCAGATGGATAGAAACTTCCCTTTTGGGGAGTAGTCTGGCTTGGCATAAAATCCCGATCAGCTTTTTATATTCCTTAACAGGAGCTAAGCTGATACCAGGGAACATTACCTGAAAAGGTTGTGTAATGAGCTGCTTTGCATATTCCCCTATATTTATATATAAATAAATTATTATATTTATTATATAAATTTGTCAATGCATTTTATCATATCATATATATATATATATATATATATATATATATATTATTATTATATTTATTATATTGATAATTTTAATTGGAATATACCTTTAAACATAAATGTGTCAATGCATTTTATTATATTACATATTATATTATTATACTTATTATATTCATAATTTTAATTGAAATATACCTTTAAACATAAATGTGTCAATGCATTATATTACCGTATTTTTCACCGTATAAGACGGGGGGAAGTTGGTGCGTCTTAAACGGCAAATACATGTCATATCGCGGCGGTCCCTGCGGCCATCAACGGCTGTGACCCGCTGCTAATACAGGACATCACCGATCGCGGTGATGCCCTGTATTAACCCTTCAGACGCGGCGATCAAAGCTGACCGCCGCGTCTGAAGCGAAAGTGACACTAACCCGGCTGCTCAGTCGGGCTGTTCAGGACCGCCGCGGTGAAATCGCGGCATCCCGAACAGCTTACAGGACACCGGAAGGGACCTTACCTGCCTCCTCGGTGTCTGCTCCGTGCCGGGATCCCCTGCATGGCCGGCGCTCTCCTTCGACGTCATCACGTCGTCGCACACGCCGTCCCGTCATCCAGTAGGAGCGGCGTGCGTAGCGACGTGATGACGGCGACGGAGAGCGAGGATCCCGGGCAGCAGAGACGTTCCAGAGCGACGGGGACACCCCGGGAACGCGGCGACAGCGATGGAGGGCGACATCCAGGGCAGCGCTGACGGGTCCGGAGCGGCGGGGACAGGTGAGTATTACCTCCTATACCAGTGTTCTTCAACCTGCGGACCTCCAGATGTTGCAAAACTACAACTCCTGGCATGCCCGGACAGCCAACGGCTGGTCCGCAGGTTGAAGATCACTGTCCTATACTTTACATTGTATTTGGTTCAGAATCTTTTTTTTCTAGATCTTGCACCTTTAAAATTGGTTGCGTCTTATATGCCGTTGCGTCTTATAGGGGCGAAAAATACGGTATATTTTTCTCATAAATTTTTTTTTTTATTACTCATCTCGTTTATATTACGTTACTGTTCATTATTAATGTATGAGATGCAACGTCTCAGCAAATTTTCTTCCTTTTCCAATCTGTCCTTCTGTCCAGCAGGCAGTGCCATCAGATTTCCATGTCAGACGCAGCCGGATCTCAGGAGAACGCTGCTGTCAGCCCAGCCATGGTCTTTGTCCCGGTGTTAACCATCAGGATCAGGGAAGCTGATCAGTGCTGCGTCAGTCTCCGCACACGCTGACTGCAGGAAGCCAAGGCTCTGTCCTTTGTTACAATCTGTCATGGTGGATTGTGAATGGAAAGCATTCCCAGCTGTCAGGACAAGAGGGGCTCCAGCGCTGGTCAGGCTGAGTATTTCTATGTCTGACATAGAGATTCTACATTCCTGTTATCTAAAGAGTAAAGCAAAAAGTACATTTGCATAGTCACATGAAGTGTGTGATCAGTTTAGGATGAATACCCATGTAACAACCACCGTAAAAGAAGGCACCTTTGATGTCTGTGTCAGGCCCCAGGCCTGATTATGGAATCCTACATGTGTATTATAATTGTATTTGTGTATAATATACTGTGGTCCCTCAAGTTACAATATTAATTGGTTCTAGGACGACCATTGTATGTTGAAACCATTGTATGTTGAGACCGTAACTCTATGGAAACCTGGTAATTGGTTCTAAAGGCCCAAAAATGTCATCCAAAAATAGGAAAAAGTGAGGATTAAAGAAAAATAAGTAGATAACTAATATAGATAAAGCAAATCCTTACATATAAAAGTAAGAAAGATCTGCTGGGAGCTGTAAATCACTCTATGTCAGTGTTTCCCAAGCAGGAAGCCTCCAGCTGTTGCAAAACTACAACTCCCAGCATGCCCGGACAGCCAAAGGCTGTCCGAGCATGCTGGGAGTTGTAGTTTTGCAACAGTTGGAGGCACCCTGCTTGGGAAACACTGGTCTATGTAGAGGACAGGAGCTTCTTCAGGGTCCTGTGTAGTACACGCAATGTCCTAAAAAGTAACATGGAGTCACCCTCACCTGGTGTCCAAAGGAGAAGCTAACCCTGGTACAGGTAAAGTGTACAGAACATGTAATACCTCCTTGTACTGTAGGGGGCGCTACCAGACACTTCAGTAATACAGGTGTTTTACCAGTGAATGCCCATTCTGATTGGTCAGATCTTCCAGCCACTGACATGTTTCACAGATCTGGACTGTCTGTACATTGTATGTTGAGTCTGGTTTCAAGTTACAATGGTCCAGAAAAGACCATTATATGTTGAAACTATTGTATGTTGAGGCCATTGTAAGTTGAGGGATCACTGTATAGTCTAAGGCATGGGTGAGGTTTCATTCAGACTGTGTATTTGTTTTTGTGTATTCCAGTTTTATTGGGGGGGTCTGTCTATCTGTGACACCTCCTTGTAAGTCAGGCACTCTGGCCATCATCAAACTAAGATAAGGGACCAGGAAAGAGGGATGGCAGTTCCAACCCAACCCAACCCCCCCCCCCCCCCCCCCCCCCTCCCCCAGATGAATTCCCTTTTCCCTCCTAAAAAAAACCACTTTTCCCTCCTGGACAAACCTTTGGCTAAAGTCTGTGGTAAAAAAGCTTACAAGACATCCAAAGATACAGCTGAACTCTCACTCACAAGGACTGCTGTACCATTATGTTGTGAGGACGTTATCTTTGTTTCCTGGACTTGTCTTGCTGAACTCTTTTATATATTTTTGTACCTCTCTGTCATTTGTTTATTTTATATAGTCAGCACTGTGATACCTTTTTTCAGATTAAATGTTTAATTAATCAGCTCTGGTCTTTGATCTCTAAATATAGGAGCTCACCTTTCTGAAGGAAGCTCTGGTGAAACATGTTTATCAAAGGGTTAATTTGGGTGACTTGCTGGGACTAGTAGTGGATACCCAGAGGTCTGGTGGCTTTAACCCTTGCACCATCACACTCTCTCTAGCGTCTTGGCTGGACCGATAGGGTGTGATCGTGACAGTCACCTTTATTATGGCTGAAATATTGAGTCTCTACCACAGTGTTTCTCAACCAGAGTGCTTCCAGCTGTTGAAAAACTACAACCCCCAGCCTGCCCAAACAGCCTTCTAAAGTCTTCAATAACTAAGCCTGGTCAAAGTGTTTCTCAATTAGTGTGCCTCCGGCTGTTGCAAGACTGCAACCCCCAGCATGCCCAAACAGCCTTCTAAAGTCTTCGATAACTAAGCCTAGTCAAAGTGTTTGCCAACCAGGGTGCCTCCAGCTGTTGTAAAACTACAACTCCCAGCATGCCCGAACAGCCTTCTAAAGTCTTCGAATACTAAGCCTAGTCAAAGCATTTCTCAACCAGGGTGCCTCCAGCTGTTGCAAATCTAATACTCCCAGCATGCCCGGACAGCATGCCTGGACAGCCTACGGCTGCTGGTGCTTGCTGGAAGTTTTAGTTTTGCAACAGCTGGAGACAAACAGGTTGAGAAACACTGTCCTTTGAATTAGGTTTGAGTCCACCTGAGGTCCACCACACCTTGCCCCTCTTTGCCACCTCCTAAATAAGTAAGCACTTCTTTTTGCGTGTTCTGTTTTTATTACATAATTTGTTGGTTTTAGAAAAAATTCTAAACCTAAACTGACTTTAGTCAGCTGGAGGCACTCTAGTTGGGAATAACTGCCCTATACTATGCATCATACCACATAATTATAGCCAAGAGAGGAGGAAAATAGAAGAGGATGGCTTTTGGTTTGGCGGGGACACCTTTCAAAGTTAATATCTTCACCATCGCTGCTGACAGGATCGTCTACCGGGCAATTCCCTTTAAGGGCTTGTTCACACGGACGGATCCGCAGTGTATTTTATGCTGCCGATCCGCCGACAATGGACCCTATAGTGTTGCCTCCATCTGTGCCTGCTCATAGCGGCAATCCCCAGCTATGAGCAGACACACTGTAATGTGTGAATAGCCGCCCGCATGCGCAGTATACTCGCACACATCGTGGCCACTCCCCCCGCTCCCTGAGCAACCACGATGTGTGCCAGTATACTGACCATGCGCACGGCGACTTGCACATCGCAGCGTGTCTGCTCATAGCGGCAGATTGCCGCTATGAGCAGGCACAGATGGAGGCAACACTATAGGGTGAAATACACTGCGGATCCGTCCGTGTGAACGAGCCCTAAATAGATATTCGCAACTCTATCCACAGCATAACAATAACAATAAACTCCACACAATTTGTTGCAGATATTTTTTGTTGTTGTCGGAAATTCGTCGCATGTATGTGTGAAACTGGTCATATTCTTTATATTCAAAGAAAGAATATCCATGTCTCGAGGATAAATTCCCAAAAAGTATCCGATATTTTATTTAGAGCATACAAAAGGCTTCATAAAAGGGAAACAGTCCTAAAAACTTGATTGACGCGTTTTGGATAACATTTCCTTAGTCACCTGTGTCAGTGGTCTCCAAACTGTGGATATGTGGATATTGCAAAACTACAACTTCCAGAATGCATGGGAGATCTAGTTTTGCAACAGCTGGAGGTCCACAGTTTGGAGACCACTGACCTATATATTGACCTATACACAAGTCTAATAAACCTATAAAAGCTGTGGAGCCGTAACACGACAAGCCCTGCTCCACATATATTCCATCACATGAATCTCAAATTTTACCAAATCCCAGTGTGGCTCATTTTCTTGCTGCGAAATAAATGAAGCTGCAGGTGGTTCTCATTTATATCAGATCTGCAGTTTTTTTAATCTTTCAATAATTCATCGCTGCGTTTCGGCACCATTAATATCAATTTCTCCAATTACAGCAAAGTAATTAACGGCGCTCAATTTATTTTTTTTTAATTAGAAGATGTTAAAGCGCAATAATTGCACACAAACGCCTCTAGTGATAAGATAGAAGCGCACGTACCCCGTAAATATACACAAAACATCTGCTGTGACCGAAGGGACAACCGGGAATCTCATGGATTGTAAGTGAAGTCTTAGGCCGGGTTCATACTACGCAATTTCCGCCAGAGATTCTGCTGCATGAAGCTTAATATGCAGATAAATGTTTTTTTTTTCCGTGAACTTACTGATAACTAAATTATTTTTTGGTTGGAATTTCAGACAGAAAATTCCAATCAAAAAATTCTGCCACAACATTAAACCTGCTCAATGTTCTGGTGGAATCGGCTCCGCAGACATTGCCGTCTATGGGGAGGGCCATGTCTGTGCGGTCCTAGCCACACTAGCTGCCCTGGCTGTGCTGGGAAGCTCCGGACTAAAGGCCCCAGACTTAAAGGGGTACTCCGGTACTTTTATTTTTTTAATCAACTGGTGCCAGAAAGTTAAACAGATTTGTAAATTACTTCTATTAAAAAATCTTAATCCTTACAGTACTTAGTAGCTGTTGAATACTACAGAGGAAATTCTTGTCTTTTTGGAACACAGAGCTCTCTGCTGAATCACGAGCACAGTGCTCTCTGCTGACATATTTGCCCATTTTAAGAACTGTCCAGGGTAGGAGAAAATCCCCCTAGCAAACATATGCTCTGGAAAGTTTCTAAAATGGACAGAGATGTCAGCAGAGAGCACTGTGCTCATGATGTCAGCAGAGAGCACTGTGTTCCAAAAAGAAAAGAATTTCCTCTGTAGTATTCAGCAGCTAATAAGTACTAGAAGGATTAAGATTTTTTAATAGAAGTCATTTACAAATCTGTTTACTTTCTGGTACCAGTTGATTAAAAAAAAAAATATAAGTTTTCCACCGGAGTATCCCTTTAAGGCCCCCTTAGGCATCAGGGCCTCAGTGTTACTGCTACCTCTGCAGCCCCTAAAGCTACGCCTCTGATTAAAAAAACAACTAGTGATAACTTTACACCTGAAAGAATGACATCAGGGATACAACTAATGACATTCTCACACCTGGAAGAGTGACATCAGAGATATAACTAGTGACATCATTCCCCCTGGAAGAGTGACTTCAGAGATATAACTAGTGACATCATTCCCCCTGGAAGAGTGACATCAGAGATATAACTAGTGACATCATTCCCCCTGGAAGAGTGACATCAGAGATATAACTAGTGACATCATTCCCCCTGGAAGAGTGACATCAGAGATATAACTAGTGACATCATTCCCCCTGGAAGAGTGACATCAGAGATATAACTAGTGACATCATTCCCCCTGGAAGAGTGACTTCAGAGATATAACTAGTGACATCATTCCCCCTGGAAGAGTGACATCAGAGATATAACTAGTGACATCATTCCCCCTGGAAGAATGACATCAGGGATATGACTAGTGACATCATTACACCTGGAAGAATGACATCAAAGATACAACTTGTGACATCATCATTCCTGGAAAAGTTACATCAAGGATACAACTAGTGACATCATTACACCTGGAAGAGTGACATCAAAGATACAACTTGTGACATCATCATTCCTAGAAAAGTGACATCAAAGATACAACTAGCGACATCATCATTCTTGGAAAAGTGACATCATGGATTCAACTAGTGACATCAACATCATCACATTTGGAAGAGTGACATTGGGGATATATCTAGTAACATAATCAAACCTGGAAGAGTGACATCAGAGATATAACTAGTGACATCATCAAACATATGAGTGACATCAGGGATACAACCAGTGACATCATCACACATATAAGAGTGACATTGGGGATACAACTAGTGACATCATCACGCCTGGAAGAGTGACATCAGGGATACAACTAGGGACATCATCACACATATAAGAGTGACATCAGGAATACAACTAGTGACATCATCACACATATAAGAGTGACATCAGGGATATAACTAGTGACATCAATACACCTGGAAGATGTTTGAGATTATTAATATTACAGTATTTATTTCTATAGCGCCCTTGGTTCCAGAGCGCTGTACATATGAAAAGAGTACAAATAAAACCCCAATACAGTGAATGTGATACAGAGTAAAGACAGACTGATATAGAGGGAGAAGGGTCCTTCCCACGAGGGCTCACAATCCACAAAGGAGGGAAACAGCTGGTCGTCTATGAGAAGTTAGGAAAATAGCCGATCATAGTGCAGTGCAGTGGCAGCAGGGTTAAAGGGGTACCTGGTGGAAAACTTTTTTTTATTTTTATTTTTTAAATCAACTGGTGCCAGAAAGTTAAACAGATTTGTAAATTACTTCTATTAAAAAAATGTAATCCTTCCAGTACTTATTAGCTACTGAATACTACAGAGGAACACAGTGCTCTCTGCTGACATCACGAGCACAGTGCTCTCTGCTGACATCACGAGCACAATGCTCTCTACTGACATCTCTGTCCATTTTAAGAACTGTCCAGAGTAGGAAAAAATCCCCATAGCAAACATATGCTGCTCTGGACAGTTCCTAAAGTGGCCAGAGATGTCAGCATAGAGCACTGTGCTCGTGATGTCAGCAGAGAGCACTGTGTTCCAAAAAGAAAAGAATTTCCTCTGTAGTATTCAGCAGCTAATAAGTACTGGAAGGATTAAGATTTTTTAATAGAAGAAATTTACAAATCTGTTTAACTTTCTGGCACCAATTGATTAAAAAAAAAAAAAAAGTTTTCCGCCGGAGTACCTCTTTAATGTAGGTCCCAGGCTGTCTTGAGATGTCTTCAGGTTGCTCTTGAAGGTCTTGATGATGGGTGAGAGCCGGATGTGTCTGGGTAGGGAGTTCTAGACAACTAGAGAACACAGACAGAGGTCTTCAAGAAGATCGGAGATTACATGAGGGGTGTTATGGAGAGATCAGGTCCGAGATGTATGAAGGGACAGGTTGTGGTTGGCCTTCTATATCATGGTGTACAGTTGAAACTGAATTAATTGGGCAATGGGTAGACAGTGAAGGGATTGTCAGAGAGGAGAGGCAGAAGAGGAGCGAGGGGAGAGGTGGATTAGTTAGGCAGCAGCTTGTAATATAAATTTGAGGGGAACATTAGCATGCGATGGAAGATCAAGATGGGGATGTTGTAGTGGCCCAAGTGGGCCTCTGTATACCTAAAGCGGTGTTCTCAAACAGTAGCCTTCCAGATGTAGCAAAACGTCAACTCCCAGCATGCCCGGACAGCCAACGGCTGTCCGGGCATGCTGGGAGTTGACATTTTGCAACATCTGGACAGCCACAGTTTGAGAACACTGACCTATAGAAATCAATTGGAAACCTGTAACAGGCTAACTAACAGGCGTTATAAAAATTAAATATTAACGCAGATTTTTATGGAAGGTGTTATTTTTAATGAACGTTGTCCTTTATTTACCCTTGTTCTGGCTTAATATATGAATTTAGCTGGACTCAGGGGAGCGAAGCATTTAGTCATAAGCAGGGAGATTAGTGTCCATAGTCTCAGTTCTCGGTATTGCCAAGAACATCCCTTTCCTGCCAGACAGCACAATGACAGGGCCCTGCTAATTCCTCTAGACTCCCCAATGTGCTGTGCTTGGAAAGCAGCTATCCGGTGCGGGAACATCTTCCTGATGGAGTATTTAGCTAATCTGCTGAATAAACTCCCCAATGACGACGAGATTGAACAGCCTTTCTGTATGTCATATATTTTCCTATATTTCATCCATGGCGAGAACGATCACAGTTCCATCTGCTCGTTCTTATTATGTGCAGCAGTGAGTGAGTTCTCGATTCTGTTTCTACCATGTGCAGCCAATGACTTCACTGATAGAGTGGACATCCTTTCACGAGTTAAACCAGTGGTCTCCAACTGTGGCCCTCCAGATGTTGCAAAACTTCAACTCCCAGCATGCCCAGACAGCCAACACATACAACCTAGCAGAGTAGGGGGAAAAAAACCAAAAAACTAAATAAATAAATAAATGAAAACATACTGGGGGTCTTTATGAAGCATTTTACCCTTGTTTTCTTGGGTAAAGCTGTCTCAATACTTTGGTGCAGTGTGTTTTTTTTTGCAACTTTTTGCGACCTTTCATGTACGGCTGTTGTACGCGTGTTTTGAGTCGGGTATTTGCAGTGGTCAGGAATTTATGAAAAAATTTATGAAAAGTCGCAAAATTTGGCGTAACCCCTTTAAAAGGGCACAACTCACCACCATAAAAAAGAGGCATAAGAAGCACACATTACAAAAATCAGTACAGATTACTCATTAATATAAGCAGATCACCTTGTTATTTGATTATATATATATTTATATATTTATAAAAAAAAATTATTTCCTAAAAAAAAAAAGATAACTAATTTTTTTTTTTTTTCAACATGGTTAGAATGGACATGTTTACAAGTCTGGATATTTGGTACAATTAAAGGGTACCTCTCATCAAATAATCTTTTGATATATTTTCGATTAATGAATGTTGAATAACTTTCCAATAGCATGTTAATGAAAAATATGCTTCTTTCTATTGTATTTTTCCCGATCAGTCCTGTCAGCAAGCATTTCTGACTCATGCTGGAGTCCTAAACACTCAGAGCTGCCAGCCTGCTTTGTTCACAGCCAAACAGGCTGTGAACAAAGCAGGCTGGCAGCTCTGAGTGTTCTCCTTTGTGAACAAAGCAGACTGGCAGCTCGTAGTGTTTAGGACTCCAGCATGAGTCTGGAATGCTTGCTGCCAGGGCTGGTAGGGAGACCCCTAGTGGTCATTTCTTCAAAGTGGAAAATTAAATAGAAAGAAGCATATTTTTTAATAACATGCAATTGTAAAGTTATTCTGCATACATTAATCTATAATATATCAAAAGTTTTTTTGATGAAAGGTACCCTTTAAGTTTACAAACTACTTGTTTACATGTTTATCCAAATTATTATTTTAAAATAAAAATTACTACGTTTTACGGATGTAAATTAGACACCTTATGTAATATGGTTACAATTTTCTAGCAGTTTATCAAGAAAACGGCTCATCAGAATCCCACCACTAGGGGTCCTAATACCTACTCGGACACTAACCAACCATTCAGCAGCCTCAGGCTTGTCCATGATTCATGGACAAGAGATGAGTCATGGACAAGGCTGCATGAGCAGGTGCACCATTCACATCCCACCACCACATGGAAGGGATACGCCCCCTTCCCCTCATCGGATTTATAACCCTGTGAGCTAATGAAAAGATGTAAAATGAAATGTAAAATAACGGACATTCACAATGAAGCTACTAAACTGCCCTGCAGTAACACACAAGGGATCACCTCTGAAAGAGCCTCCTGGAACTATCGGTAAATTCACACACATGACAGTCATTTCTGAAATTAGTCAAAATGCCACCCAGGAAAAAAAGAAGTAAAAAAACACATACCACAGCCATTATTCGTAAGTACCCCCCAGTGAGTTTGGAAAGTTTTTTTTGCAGGTAAGCAGATAGTAAAGTGAAAGTTTTATTGTCTCTATTCTGAAGTCCCAGACATCTCATACCCCCTTATCTTTGGACCGGATTCCTTAGATGTTGTATTATGCCATAAAACCCTGGGGGAGATCCAGTCCTGTTTTTAATGTGTCGTGGATTGTCATTCCCATACCTTTCAGGTGTCTTGTGATTTCAAATTGTTTTTTAATAACCAAACTTTTATATGATGTTTATTATGTTTTGGGCTACAGAAATGTTTGGCCACAGGTAGATGTGTTTTCGGTAGACCACATTAGATTAGAAAGTCCTAGGAATCTAAGGCTAGGTTCACACTGCGGAATCTCTGGCCAGAAAATTTCCGCACGGAGATTCCGAGTGCGGCCAGCGCCGACTGAATCAGTCGGCGCTAGGACCGCGCGGACACTCCAGTCTCCAATAGACTGCTATGTGTTCTGTGAGTATTTCCGCCTGAAGAATGAGCAATGCCATTCTTCAGGCCGAAATTTTCAAGCAGATTTTCCGTTCACAAATTCCGAAGTGTGAATTTGTGAACGGAAACCCATTCACTATACTTTACATTTTAGTAAGCAGAATTTCTGCCTACAATTTCAAAGCGGAATTGCAGACGGAAATTCCGTAGTGTGAACCTAATCTTATAGTCTCGTTGTGTGTTAGGCTTGGTTCACACTACAGAATTTCTGCCTGTAATTCCGCTTTGAAATTGCAGGCAGAAATTTTGCTCACTAATATGTATTATGCCAGTCAATGTGTTTTCCGTCCACCAATTCACACTTCGTAATTTTTGAAGCTGAATTTGTGAGTGGAAAATTCTCTTTCAAATTTCTGCCTAAAGAATGGTAGTGCTCATTTTTCAGGCGGATTTACTCGCGGAAGACATTGCCGTCTATTGGGGACGAGAACGTCTGCGCAGTCCTAGTGCCGACTGATTCACTCGGTCCCGGCCGCACTCGTAATCTCTAGATGGAATTTTTCAGTCAGGAGATTCTGTAGTGTGAACATAGCCTTAGGGTCTAATCACACAGCAGCATTTCCGTTTGCGGAATTCTGCCTCAAATTAAAGCCCATAGACTTCTATGGGATTCTGCACTCCCATTCACTCTTCTAAATTTCCATTTGCGGAATTCCGCAAAAATTCCGCAAGTGGATATTCACAATTGTGAATGGGAGTGCGGAATCCCATGGAAGTCTATGGGCTTTAATTTGAGGCGGAATTCCGCAAACAGAAATTCTGCCATGTGAATAGACTCTTTGGGAAACGACTCCTCTCCGTGCTCTTATTGGAGCAGGTCTTGCAGCTTCTTATATTTTAGGGGCAATTGTAGTCCAGGGAATGATTCAGCTACAATCTCATGATTATAGCTGAAGAAGAATTTTTGATCACTAAAGGGTATAGGAAAACTATTTAAAAAAAACTCCATTTTACATTATGATAGCTCGCATCCTGCATCTGTCAACAAGGGGATCCCCTACAGCCAATACCTGAGGCTGAAAAGAAATAATAGTAACCACCTTGAGTATGTCCAACAAGCTGAGGATTTGACTAGACGTCTAACTAGAAGAGGCTACCCTCAATCGGTGGTGCATCAAGCACTGCAGAAAGCAGAGCAGGTTCCCAGAGAGGATTTGTTGGCCGAGAGATGGACGTCTAAGTGTGGTGTCCCGGTACAGGACCTTGTCCTGTCCCTGTCTAAAGTCCCCTCAGCTAGAGTCCCTCCATGTCACAGGGCTCTCCTGTAGGGCTTGCCCCTTGATCGCCTCATGTAATTGTATTCACCTGTATATTATTTAATGTATAGGTATAATAAATGTATAGGACTTTCCCAGGTCATGTAATCCACAATTGTGAATGTACATATGATTAAGGACCTTCCTGGGTCATGTGATGTACCCAGAGTTCACTGGGTTCAGGACTTACAGGTATGCTGGCCAATGAGCTTAGTCCAGTCCCCTTTTATATAAGGGGCTGTAGTCACTAAATTCTCTCTCTTGTCCCTGCTCTAATCTCCTGGATTTCAGCCAAGCACAATCAGCACATCTAAATTCATCTCAACTAGGCCAAAGCTTACAGAACCAGCAGCCACTAAAACCGTGAGTTATCCAGCTCAATCTCTAAATCCTGTGTGACTACTATACAGCACCAATCCTATTATTAGTAGCACTGTGGCCTGCTCAACAGCTCATTATACCAGTCCCAGCAAAACCTGTGAGGAACCTGCATCCCGGTTACCTCGAGAGACACTGTGTGCTTGTAAAGACTGTTGCACAAAAGTTCAAGTAAAAGTTATCAGTTATCTCTGATAACTGATAACATTCCGTTTATTATCCCTGTGTGGACATTCCATTTATTATCCCTGCCGTTTGTGGGCTGGTTGGCGGCAGGACCTTTACTACCAAGCAAACCGCACCCTGGCGTCACGACAATTAAGGGTTAATACCACCAGACCCTGCATCACTATTGCAACACCCCAGACACCACATAAGCGTAACAAAGAACCTGGTGGTTGCACCTTTGCTTTCAAAATCAGCCCCATGAACTCTGTCTTGAGGGCAGCCATTGACAAACATTACAAGTAAAAGGACAAGCGCTCCATAGAGTAGTAACATTTTGGAATCCTGCGGTGAGAAAGATATATAAATTAATTGCTCACCCTGGGGGGTTGCGTAACCTCATACACAACAATGATGTTCGCGTGTAATAGTGGGTCGTCTGCTGCCCTCTGTTAGGTATATAGCATTAGAAGGATTGGCTTCAATGAAACCCGGCTCAACGGCCGTTGAGCTGGGTTCCGTTGAATCCAATCCTCCAACTGACAAACATTGGCACGTGTTACAACATGATGCCGACCTTAGCGATATGGTTTCAGATAAACCTATTATTTCTCATAGAAGAAATCAATCGCTTGGTGAATTATTGAACCAGAAGAAAAACCTACGGACTAGGAAAAGAAGTCAACAATGGTTGACTAATTTGGCTCCAACGGATGATAAGAAATGCGGAAACTTTTCTCAACGTCCTTTCAATTCCAATACCTGTTTCGCAGGGAACTCATGACATCCTAGTCCTGCCCATCATGATGTCACGCCCTGCCCCCTCAATGCAAGTACATGAGAGGGGGCGTGACAGCCGTCACGCCCCCTCCCATAGACTTTCATTGAGGGGGCGAGCTTGTGACATCACTAGGGATGAAGCTATGACGTCACAAGCTCCCGGCACCAGCTCTAAGCATTCGGAACAGTTTGTTCCAAATGCTGAGTAGCGGAGTACCCCATTAATGATAAAATTGATATGTCCCCCTTTTTATAGATTACCTTTGTTCTTACAGTATGCATGTTTAGTATATTTTGCTTATTTATTCCCTTATTTATCTTGAGTTCTTTTTCATTTGTTTCATATCACCCGGGAATCACCACATGATCGGATCACTTACCCTTGCACTATAATAGGCGCACTGCGCGATGACGAAAGTGAGGCCGGAAGAAGTGTGCATACGCGAAATCGCCGGCAGTCGCCTCTGAGCGCCCACGGACGTCCTGGAAGCCGGACCACCGGTATCGCCCAGTGAGGAGCCTGTAGTCCGTTACTATGCGGTGAGTGCGGATGCTTTCTCTTTTGGTAGTCCAGGACATAATGAAGAACATGAGAAAGTTGTGGTAGTAAAAGGCAATTCGAAGAATACAAATTCATGACAATCTTTGAAAACAGGACTGAATCCCCCCAAGGGTTTTATGGCACAAAACAACATCTGAGGATCCTGGTCCAGAGATAAAGGGGAATCAGATCTCTGGGACTTTACAGCAGTTTAGAGATAATAAACTCTCACTCTCCTGTTTCTTATCTGTCAACTCTACTTTCTAAACTCAATATATGTTTTTGTTTTTTTTGCTAGATTGTGTATATTGTGGGAGATTAGCTCAGCAGAACCAGGCAAATAAAGGCAAACAGAGATCAGAGACGGTGATACAGAAGTAATAATAATAATATTAATAATAATAATTTTTGTTTATATTATATAGCGCCAACAGATTCTGCAGCACTTGGCAATTTTGGGGTACAAATAAAGACAAATATTCGACGTAACAATATTACACGCCAACTATTAGAATGAGGTCCCTGCTCGCGAGAGCTTACAGACTACGAGGAATGGGGTTGAGACAGAAGGCATAAAGTGCTTTTATTAATACAATGGTCCAGATATATTTTATAAATAGGAAAGGTTACATACAGGAGAGTGAACCAGTCACTAGAAGTAAGGTTTAAACAGGCCTTCTCTTGTTTTTGTCATAACAAAAGTAAAGTCTTTACATTCAGGCACAAAATATAAAGTAAATCCTGCTTGTCTAAGTAATAACAAAAATCTTCCCTATCTATACAGGTGGCTTACTACCAGCCACCCAACAAAATAGTCATCCAAATGTGTTACACAAGTCAAGTGTCCCCTTTGAGGATGAAAACCTCAGGACTCAAACTCCGGGACTCAGGTTCCTCACAGTCTCAGCCTGAAGACTAAGTTTCACTTTGTTTCGAAGTCGGGTAACCAGCTGTCTTCTGCACCTGTGCTGATTTGTGGTTGCACAAAAATCTTGGACTGGCCAAAAAAGGAATTAAAGGCCCCACTACCAACTTTCATTCTATGAAAATCCTGGCCCAAAAAATGACTTTACCAAAGCTTTCTCAGCAGCTATGTTCTGTTAGGGATTTCCCACTATCCTGGATTTCCCATATCTCACCCAGCTTTTCCTGGATGAGATATGCGCTTCATGAAACCTGGTAGATGATGATTGGTTGGAGAAATATAGCGATGACGACCACTAATCCTGTCACTGTCTCACAATACAGTGATCCCTCAACTTACAATGGCCTCAACATACAATAGTTTCAACATACAATGGTCTTTTCTGGACCATTGTAAGTTGAAACCAGACTCAACATACAATGCTACAGACAGTCCAGATCTGCGAGACGTGTCAATGGCTGGAAGAACTGACCAATCAGAATGGGCGATTTACTGGTAAAACACCTGTATTACTGAAGTGTATGCACTGACTGGTGTCTGGTAGCGCCCCCTACAGTACAGGGAGGTATAACATGTTCTGTACTCTTTACCTGTACCAGGGTTAGCTGCTCCTTTGGACACCAGGTAAGGGCGACTCCATGTTACATTTGTATCTGTCCTCTACATAGACCAGTGTTTCCCAAGCAGGGTGCCCCCAGCTGTTGCAAAACTACAACTCCCAGCATGCCCGGACAGCCTTTGGCTGTCCGGGCATGCTGGGAGTTGTAGTTTTGCAACAGCTGGAGGCTCCCTGCTTGGAAAACACTGAAATTGACAGTGATTTACAGCTCCCAGCAGATCTTTATTACTTTTATGTATGAGGATTTGCTTTATCTATATCAATTATATACTTATTTTTCTTTAATTCTCACTTTTTCCTATTTTTGGATGACATTTTGGGGCTTCAGAACCAATTACCAGGTTTCCATAGAGTTCTGGTCTCAACATACAATGGTTTCAACGTACAATGGTCGTCCCAGAACCAATTCATATTGTAACTTGAGGGACCACTGTATATACATGTGTGTTTCTTCAGATATTTTGTCATGCCAAAGGAAGAACCTTAAGTTGGTTTGAAAGCTGTCCATTTAGTTTTTTTCTATTTTTGTTAGCGATCTAGACACGTTAAACCCTTAGGCTCCTTTCACACTATGAATTTTTCCGTTTACAAACTTCCGTCACATGTTCCGTCACTACAGCAGCAAAACCCGGCAGTTACAAAACCCCTGACGGCCGTGACTAAATTGCATTGCAGCCTATGGGGTTTTGTAACTGCCCGTTTGCACCCATATATGCCCGTAATTCATTACGGGTGTTATACAGTGACGGGACATCGTGGCGGAAAAATTACTGCATGCAGTATATCCAAGTGATAACACACATAAATCTTCCCTATCTATGCGTGTGGCTTACTAACAGCCACTCAGCAAAATAGTCCTAAAAAAAATGTTACACACACAAGTGAAATGTCCCCTCCAAGGCTGAACACCTCAGGACTCCAACTTCAAGACTTAAAGGGGTTATCTGCCATAAGGGGATTGTAGTACTTACCTGGCAGAGCTAGGCATTTCCTGTTGCATGTTGTTCTCTAAACTACACATCCCACAGTTCCATGCATGCAAGTATGAGGTCACTTTCCTTCCTCCCACACATCGGCCAACACACCAATTGAAACACAGCGTTTTCTAACCAGGGGGCCTACAGCTGTTTCTAAATTGAAGCAGGATAGGCTCCCTCTGATCACCTGACCAGGGATGTCTGGTCTCGATGCACTGCAACTTGGGAAATCCCGAGACATGAGTAATTTTGTATGCTGTATGTTGGGGCGATAATCACAGAAGAATTGGGACATCGCCGTCACACACGTACACCTGTAGCATAGTCAAATAAAAAAATATCCTGGAATGCCCCTTTAAGTTCCTTAGAGCCTCAGCCTGCAGACTGAGTTACACCTTGTTACACTTTGCTATTTTGCGGGATACCTCTATATTCAGTCCAAAAAGGGTACTCTAACATACAGTATAACCTGGCGTATCTGCAACAAACCCTTTAATGTAGTGACTAAGTTTGCTCTATGTTTTGAATGTATCCTTTTTTTATGCAGGGCTCAAAAGTGTATTTTTCCACTATGTAATGTTAATCGGCTCATCACAGGTATGTGTTACACCTCTAAAACGTTATTTAAAGGGGTACTTCACTGCTCCAGTGTTCAAAACATTTAATTCTGAAGGCTGGGTACAGGCTGAGGGGCTTGTAACATCACGTCCATGTCCCCCCTGACATTACCCCACGCCCCCTCAATGCAAGTCTTTGGCGGCCGCCATGCCCCCTCCCATAGACTTGCATTGAGAAGGCATGATGTCAGAAGGGGCGTGGCGTCACGACCCCATCACTCAGTGTTCTGAACTGAATATTATGAATGCTGGAGCAGAGGAGTACCCCTTTAAAGGAAATCTGTCACCAGTGTCACATGCACTAAGCTGTCGGTACCGATAGGATAGGTAGTGCAGGTAACACTGATTTTAACAGTACTCCCCTTGTCCCGGTCCGTGGCGAGGATCTCCTGTAATCTTCTCCGGTATCTTCGCTCCGGGCACCGGCTTGGGGCATGGGCGGAGCTTAAAGGGGTTATGCGCTGCCCTGCCTTTCGGAACTCCGCTCACAGCGTCCAGAAGTTCATTATTCCGAACGCTGTGTGCAGGCTTCCGTGTTCACGTCCGCCGGGTGTGACGTCACGCCCGGCCCCTCGTGACGTCACGCCCGCCCCCTCAACGAATGTCTATGGGAAGGGGGCGCGACCGCTGTCACGCCCCCTTCCAATAGAGTTTGGTAGAGGGGGCGGGCGTGACGTCACGAGAGGCCGGGCGTGACGTCACACCCGGCGGACGCGAACACGGAAGCCTGCACACAGTGTTCGGAGTAATGAACTTCCGGACGCTGCGAGCGGAGCTCCGAACTGCAGGGCAGCGCACAACCCCTTTAATGACGTAATTCCCAGGACCCAGGACAGAGCAGCAGCGGTGACATCACTAAGCTCCGCCCATGCCCCAAGCAGCTTCTGCTTTCTGCAGGGATACTGGCAGCAGCGGTTACGTCATTAAGCTCCGCCCATGCCCCAAGCCGGTGCCCGGAGCAAACAAACCGGAGAAGATTACATGAGATCCCCCCCAAGGACCGGAACAAGGTGAGTACCGTTGTCATCAGTGTTACCCGCACTACTTATCGGTACCGACAGGTTAGTGCAGGTGACACTGGTAACAAGTTTCCTTCAAATTGCGGCCATAGCTCACTACCTAGAATGCAACGCTCTGCGGTGCTGCTTTAGGAAAATGTGTGCAATATGGGTATTACACGATGCTTTAAAAAAATGTTTTTATCTATCATTTAGAATCCCCCTAATTTCCTGCACTGCCCATTGTATAATGCACTTTAATTATAACTTTACCTTAAAAAAAAAGGAAACTACAAATCTATTGCGCTCTCGTGTTTATTCATGTCCAGTAAGGGTGAAGCAATGCTATAGGGATACTGTATAATATATGACTTTGCATTAATGCTGCATGTTAGCATAGTCGGGCAGCACTAACGCCCTCCACCCGCTCTGAATTAACCCTGAGGTTAAAAGTATTCCAGGCCGTTCCCAGGAGAGGCAACGTGCTTATTTTTTCTTGCAAAAGTTCAAATACTTAAATAAATGAAGTCAATGAAAAGAATTCCTCTAACTGGATTCATATTGTTCTTGCTAAATAACCACAAATAAATAGTTTGACATTTTGCAGCGATTTGAAGGTTTGCAAATAAATCAAATAAATACCCGCAGGGCCGGCGAGGTCAACTTCATCTACCGTGATTTTCTCTTCCCTCTTATGTCCGGGAAAACCTGAATTTTGTTCAAAGGACTCGACAATCAGGACCAGACATTATTCTGTGAAAAGCCGAACAAACTCTCCCTGCGGAGGAGAAATCACAGAACAATACCATTTAGAATGTTTGTTTGCACAAGCCTTTACCTCCCACCATTATAATGGCCGAAAAGAGACTCTTCAAGGATTATCGCACCTTCAGAAAACATTCAGCCATCCCAGTCGAAACTAAAAAAAAAAAAAAATCCTTTTTTTTGTGAACAGGTTCGTGATGTTTGTTGTAAAACAAAATATCTGGGGAGTGGAGGGGCTGACATCGCTCCCTCTACTGATTGATTGATGCAACCAACCCCCACAATCCCCCCTAAAAGGTATTATTGTTGGATAAATAGGCCTAACATTTACTTTAAGGGGTACTCCAGCCCCAAGACATCTTATCCCCTATCCAAAGGATAGGGGATAAGATGTCTGATCGTAGGGGTCCCGCCGCTGGGGACCCCCACAATCTAGCATGCAGCACCCACCTGTAAGTACTGCCGGAAGGGCTGGAGGCTCTGAGTCTTATGCCTCCTGACCATGGGGATGGAGTATTGTGACGTCACGACTCCGCCCCTGTGTGACGACATGCCCCGCCCCCTGAATGCAAGTCTATGGGAGGGGGCGTGAAACGCCCCCTCCCATAGACTTGCATTGAGGGGGCAGGGCATGATGTCACACGGGGCGGAGTCATGACGTCACGTTAATCCGTCCCCGTGGTCGGGAGGCATAAGCCCTTCCGGCAGTACTTACATGTGGGTGCTGCATGCTAGACTGTGGGGGTCCCCAGCATCGGGATCCTCGCAATCAGACATCTTATCCCCTATCCTTTGGATAGGGGATAAGATGTCTTGGGGCCGGAGTACCCCTTTAATCTGTTATTGTTCTTAAAATTTAGACTCCAGGGTGGACTTTACATTGAGTTTTGCCCTTCATGATACCCTTTAGCCCCTCTCCTGCCATAGGGTGTACAGTCATACATTATATAACCATATCATAAAAGGGTCTAATTATAAGTGCCATGAATTAGCCCAATAACATTTCCATATGGTTGAAAACTACTAGTGCTATATTTCCATAGTGTGAATGGGCCCTAACTGTACTGACCTGCAGAATAAAGGGCCTCTCTCTTCTAGGATCCCATAGTAGCGTCTATAGTACAAATGCCCTTTCCTATTACATTTCTTCTTTACAGCTTCATCTAGATTTAAACATTTGACTGACCCTGTTCTACCATAACTAACACAAACCCCTAGATCAAATTGTTCCCTGTATTTTGCCAAAACTTCTTTTGACTTCCTTCAGCTGTATTGTTTTTCAATAATACTTGATTTCATCAAAGCAGACAATGCATTTATTATTTTACTTTGCGAGGTTGGAAGCCAAAAAACACACCGGAAGAACGTTTCCCTACGGATTGTTCAGAGATGTTTCTGTTGGATCTTAATTATCAGCAAAAAAAAAATGTATTTTCCGAAAATTTGTTCTAGATCTGTGAGGTTTCTAACTATTTATAGAATGCACAATGTGGTTCTAGTTTATCGACTCTCTAAACATCCGTATCACTGGTAAACTCACTAGTTTTGGCACCATGTATAACTGGGCCCTGGAACAACCAAGTGGCCCCCTATCTACCATATCATTGACTTTACATGAGCCAATCGACTATGTTATCATGGGCCCCCAATATTGAGTATACTTACTTACCACTAAAATTAAGCATGTATACTTATATTATCTTATACCTCCAACATAGAAGATACTTATCTATATCTTGTTTATGCCCAGTAAGCTATGGGTTGCCTGGTTCTGATGCCAGTCCTGGTATATGGAACATCTATAGATTATGCCACAAATGTCTGATAGGTATGGGTCCCACATCTAGGACCCACACTTGTCTCCAATCTGTGGTGGTGAGGGGGCCACCATCCACATCTTCAAGATGGGGAATGACAGGAGAGATGGCTGTACATTGGCCACCTCTCCACTCACTCCATGCTTGGATATGTGTACCAGGAGTGATGTGGAGCTTGGGGTCCTAAAGGTGAGTGTTCTATATTATACTATATGTACTGTATATTATATACATTTAATATTATGCAATTTTTCATATACTAAAGGGTTTGTCCAATGACGACAACCACTGTCCATATTCCCTATCAGGATATATTGACATCATAGAGAGGGGTTCTCTGTCCGGAATTTCCTGTCCATGTAGAATCACCATGGCTTTCAATCTGGTGGACCCAAGCCACCCACATTTAACAAGGACAGCCAATCATCTGACTGGTTGGACTGGTTTCCTAAATGTTTCCTAAATTGCTCTGTAGAAAAAATATGTTTTTGGATATAATGGTATGATCAGGGCTCAAGTTGTGCATGATGGGAACTGAGTTCCTGGACTTTTTCCACAGCAGGAACACCGTTCCCATTAGCAGTACCAGCCCTTCAGTGGAAATCTTGGGTTGAGTTCTCACACTTTTTTTTCCCCAGGACTTGACCCCTGCGTTTGATGGTAGAGAACCCTTTCTAGATAGGCTAGCAGAAGAAGAAGCAATGGATGACTGACTGGCAGTCTGCTCCCATGTAATACCCATTAATCATCTTTTATTGTGTAGGAACGGTTATATACAGACCAGCAAGACCTTCTAACTTCAAACTCTCATCTTCCCCTCTTCCTTGTCCCATCTAACGGTGGGTTCACACCATGACTTCACTCTACGGCTGCCGGATCTGGTTGGGGGGAGCGAAAACCATGAGCTCCCAAATCCCAGCCCGGCCCATATAAATTCATTTTTGCCCCGTATCTGGTTTTCTGAGCGGACCTAAAACCACGGCATACCACTGTTTTAAGTTCAGTCAGAAAACCAGATACGGGGCAAAAATGTGCCAAACGGAGTCACCGTTTGACTCCGGTCGGCTCATTGAAATGAATTAGATATGGGCCGGGTCCGGCTGGGATACGGGAGTGCCTGGTTTTCGCTCCCCCCAACCGGATCCGGCAGCCGTAGAGTGAAGTCATGGTGTGAACCCACCCTTAGATGGGAGAAGGAAGAGGGGAAGATGGGAGTTTGAAGGTAAAAGGTCTTGCTGGTCTGTATATAACCGTTCCTACACAATAAAAGATGATTAATGGGTATGACATGGGAGCAGACTGCCAGTCAGTGAAATAGAGTGAAATCGTGGTGTGAACCCACCCTTAGTGTTATTCTGTTATTTCATGAAGACTTTTTATCTTTCCTTCCGAAAAGCATTAGAAAACGATTATGGAACTTTTAAGTTTCATGGAAACCTTTAGAAGAGCATGAAGATTTTTAACAAAAACTTTCCCATAGTTGTGTTTTCCAATGATGAATATTAATGGAATATCTGCAGGACAGACTGGACAAACAAAAAAATCCAGCATTGTCTGCAGATGCTTCTTTCTCCATTTCGGTCTACAGGAGTCACAGTAATATAACTTGCCAACTACAAATGGAGCCCCCAGAAGTGAGATGCCACCTGTCAATGCTGTATGTATGCCATGTCTGTAGTTGGCACCCTCCTTTAAAAAACACCTTTTTATCTGTATGCTGAGGTAGCCGTAGTGTGGGGGGGGGGGGGGGGGGGGCTTGTTTTTTGCTGGATGAGTTTTTCTTTCTTTAGACATAATTTTGGGGTACATATGTGTGGCTTTTAGTTTTTAGTTTTTGCTGATTCATATTTTTGAGAATATTTTTCCAAGAAATTGGAATTATGAATATTTTATGGATAAGTATGGTTCCGATTCCAGATATGGGTAAGTTATTTAACGTGGTGTTTACTGCATAAAATTTAATGTTAGAATAAAATATTTTTTTTTTGTTTTTGTTTTTTTTCTGAACTTTTTATTGCAGATTCTTTAGTCATTATTTATATATTTTTTTTATATATATCCTTATGCACATGTATCTAGGGTACACCACAGTTACAATGGAAAATAACCTTGCTCACGATTTATATGTACAATCAGGGGTGGAAAATAGGTTTGGTAATGGTATTTAACATTTTCATCACCTCAATAATTCTTAGTCGTGTAGTGTGTTGCAAAAAAAATCCCAAATTGCTAAATAAGCTAAGAAAAAAAAGTCCTATAAATAGGTTGGTGTCCTCATATGGAATTCTTCATTGCACGTCTTGTGTTTGCTCCATGCTTTAAATGCAAATTTCTTAAGAGTTTATTCAGCATCTAAGCCATACTGACCTACTTATCTTCCCACTTCGGTGTTTGTTACTTTGCCAGTTTTCCCAGTTGAATTTTACATAAAAACCCAGTGTTGCGTGTAAATTTCCAAAGTAAAAATAACAAACTAAAAGAAAAGCCACTAACAGATTTTTGTTGTCCAATTGTAAACTGTTTCCATGAATTATTTACTAGTGCACAGGACATTAATATGCAAGTAGCCTCCAAGTGAGACTCACCAGACAACGTCGGCATTGTTTAGGCTTGCGGGAAAACTCAAGAAATCAGAAAAAAAAAGTTTTAACAAAATCGATCTCTTGTAGGTTTATCCCAATAATTACAGTCTATGAACCAACCATATTAAATATAAACACAAATGCAAAAAATATAAGGCCCATTGCACAATTGCTACATGTTAAAATGTAGGTTGACAGTAAGGTGCAAACTAAAGGTACCACAAAAGTATCGCAGTTAGGGAATTGGGTAAACATAAATCTACTAACACAAAGGCCCAAACAGCAAGTTGATCACATAGTGTCTCCCAGATGGGTCCCCCAGCAAAAATCTTTGTAGAAATCTGCTAATAAGTGTTCAATTTCCCAACAGTGACATCACAGGAGAAGTAAGGTATTGCACAATGTCATATTATATCAATCGGGTGTCTGTTTAATGGCGGACAGGACAGGTCCTCCAGAGAGGTCTTCTGTAACTGCGCAGAAGCAAAAGTTGTCACTTGGCCCTGGTATCCAAGAGGAGCCCAAAGATCCTTCATCCACTTTAGAAGATTTCAGGTGAATGGCACATAGTAGGTGAGGGGCAATTTTTCCATTGAACATCAGGAGCCTGAGGCTAAACTTAAAGGGGTACCTGCTGCTAGACATCTTATCCCCTATCCAAGGGATAGGTAATAAGACGTCTGATTCCAGGGGTCCCGCCACTGGGAGCCCTATTGATCTCCTGCAGCACCCGGCATTCTTAACAAATGCCAGGGTCCTGCTGCAGTGATGGTGACATCTTGGCCATGCCCCCTCGAGACATCACACCATGCCCCCTCCATTCATGTATATGGGAGGGGGCGTGTTGGCTGACATGCCCCCTCCCATAGACATGAATGGAGGGGGCGTGGCATGACATCACAAGGGGCGTGGTGTGACCGTGACGTCCTGGCCTCTGCTCTGTCTCCAAGTGCTCTTAAAGGAGTAGTCCAGTGGTGAACCCAGTGGTGAACAACTTATCCCCTATCCTAAGGATAGGGAATAAGTTTGAGATCGCGGGGGGCCTCCTGCGATCTCCTCTACGGAGCCCCCTCAATACAACTCTATGTCAGAGCCGAAGCGCTGCCTTCGGCAATCTCTGGCTCTGCCATAGAGATGTATTGAGGGGGCGTGTCGGCCGCCGCTTTGTGCAGAGGTCGACACCCGCTATCTGGCAGGAGAGCCTGGCCCCCGTACAGAGAGATCGCAGGGGGCCCCAGCGGTCGGAACCCCCCGCGATCTCAAACTTATCCCCTATCCTTAGGATAGGGGATAAGTTGTTTACCACTGGACTACCCCTTCAACTAAATATTCAGAACACTGGAGCACTGGAGTACCCCTTTAAACTGCTTAGGACATGGACTTCTTGTAGCCCCACATCATAGCACCATAGACGCTCCATGTGCAACCCTATGGTGCCTCTGTACATCACCATATTACAAAGATATCCTGGAGGGTCCAATATGAGCCCATGCATCCTTATAGGCACCTTGTGCATGAGGCCCTACTAAAAGACAACATACAAACCCCATTCCCTACAAAGTCTATGAAACAAATTGAACATTTCTGTCCCTTTAATACTGGTATAAGCAACATAATAATTGCCATGAAATCAGATTCCTGGATGAGCTATCTGTAGTATTTAACAAATAATGAACCAGGACACAGTTATTACCTGAACAAGCGCAAACATAAATTAAACATTTATTTCTCATTTTAAACCACGTTCGGCCTCCGGGATCATAAAATGGGGCTCTGAAAACACCTGCTCTGAATAGATTGCTCATACAAGACTCGTGGTCTAGGTGAGCCGAGAATAAAGCAGAGCTGCGTTCTTACAACCGGACTTAATGCTCATCATAAAAGGCTGGATATAGTGCGACAGACAGAACACAGGGCGGTTTATGGGCGCCATATAGACATGTAATGTAGTGTCAGAAATAATAGTAAGTGCTTTAGGCTCCCAGGTCCTCAGTAATGATTTCTTACAAGATATTTGACCAGTCTTAAAGGAGCACTCCGGTGGAAAACTTTTTTTTTTAAATCAACTGGCACCAGAAAGTTAAACAGATTTGTAAATGACTTCTATTAAAAAATCTTAATCCTTCCAGTACTTATTAGCTGCTGAATACTACAGAGGAAATTATTTTCTTTTTGGAACACAGAACTCTCTGCTGAATCACGAGCACAGTGCTCTCTTCTGACATCTCTGTCCATTTTAAGAACTGTCCAGAGGAGAAAATCCCCAAAGCAAACATAAGCTGCTCTGGACAGTTCCTAAAATGGACAGAGATGTCAGCAGAGAGCACTGTGCTCGTGATGTCAGCAGAGAGCTCTGTGTTCCAAAAAGAAAAGAATTTCCTCTGTAGTATTCAGCAGCTAATAATTACTGGAAGGATTAAGATTTTTTAATAGAAGTAATTTACAAATCTGTTTAACTTTCTGGCACCAGTTGATTTAAAAAAAAAAAAAAAGTTTTCCACCGGAGTACTCCTTTAGGGGTTGGGCCACAGTGAAAAAAAGGTGCCTTCAAGTTTGCCAATGGTAATTTACCCTTAAATCAAAGTTTAAGTATGATTGCCTGCGCAGATGCAGCATAGCTGAATTTATTACTCAGAGTACAGTATGTCATTACCCCTTGTGCCATTTCATCACCCCCTTGTGCCATTTCATTACCCCTTGTGCCATTTCATTACCCCTTGTGCCATTTCATCACCCCCTTGTGCCATTTCATTACCCCTTGTGCCATTTCATCACCCCCTTGTGCCATTTCATCACCCCCTTGTGCTATTTCATTAAACTTTTTGCCATTTCGTCACCCACTTGTGCCATTTCATCACCCTCTTGTGCCATTTCGTCACCTCCTTGTGCCATTTCATCACCCTTATGTCATTTCATCACCCTCTTGTGCCATTTCATCACCCCCTTGTGCCATTTCATCACCCCCTTGTGCCATTTCAGTTCCCCTTGTGCAATTTCATCACCCCCTTGTGCCATTTCATCAGCCTCCTGTGCAATTTCAGAGATTTGAGGGACTTTGTGGGATTTTGGGGGACCCGCTGTATGTTCTATGACTGCCTGCTCCTGCCCGCAACAACTTCATTACTGCCTGCAAGTTTTTTATTTGGTCCTGTGGAACCCGCGGGATCCTAAACCCAATGCAAGGCTCTAGTTTAGTATACCCATGCCAAGTCCATTGAGCTTGATGAAACGGAGAAAGTCTATTGGTGACTTTGTTCTGTCAATTTCCTTTCATACCCTTTTATTTTGCGGGACCCAAATGCGTGACCACCTGCGCTTCGGAGTCCAGTAAAATTGCAGGGGAAAAAAGCCGAACATAGGGGGAGATTCATCAAGACCCCTGCTGAGGAAATGTTTACCAGTTGCCCATAGCAACCAATCAGATTGTTTCTTTAATTTTTCAATAAGGCCTTTTCAAACCTGAAAGAAGCGATCTGATTGGTTGCTATGGGCAACTGGTCGACTTTTCCTCCACACAAGTTTTGATCAATCTCCCCCATAATCACTAGTTTACTACGAGTTGCAGGTACACCACGATATACGCCTACATACTATATGCCAGTGTAAATCCCAAACATAAAGTACTTATCAAAGCGTTTCCCAACCAGGGTGCCTCCAGCTGTTGCTAAACTACAACTCCTAGAATGCCCGGACAGCCAAAGGCTGTCCGGGCATGCTGGGAGTTGTAGTTTTGCAACAGCTGGAGGCATCCTGGTTGGGAAACGCTTTGACTAGGCTTAGTTATTGAAGACTTTAGAAGGCCATTCAGGCATGCTGGGGGTTGTAGTTTTGCAACAGCTGGAGACACCCTGGTTGGGAAACACTTTGACTAGCCTTAGTTATCAAAGACTTTAGAAGGCTGTTCGGGCATACTGTGAGTTGTAGTTTTGCAACAGCTGGAGGCACCCTGGTTGGGAAACACTTTGACTAGGCTTAGTTATTGAAGACTTTAGAAGGCTGTTGTGGCATGCTGGGGGTCGTAGTTTTGCAACAGCTGGAGGCACCCTAGTTGGGAAACACTTTGACTAGGCTTAGTTATCGAAGACTTTAGAAGGCTGTCCGGGCATGCTGGGAGTTGTAGTTTTGCAACAGCTGGAGGCACCCTGGTTGGTAAACACTTTGACTAGGCTTAGTTATCGAAGACTTTAGAAGGCTGTTCCGGCATGCTGGGGATTGTAGTTTTGCAACAGCTGGAGGCACCCTGGTTGGGAAACACTTTGACTAGGCTTAGTTATCGAAGACTTTAGAAGGCTGTTCCGGCATGCTGGGGATTGTAGTTTTGCAACAGCTGGAGGCACTCTGGTTGGGAAACACTTTGACTAGGCTTAGTTATCGAAGACTTTAGAAGGCTGTTCCAGCATGCTGGGGATTGTAGTTTTGCAACAGCTGGAGGCACCCTGGTTGGGAAACACAGACTAATCAAGTATGAACATAGTCTTAGCATTCTTCTGTTTATTTCTAGCATCATAACTCCAAGACTATTATTTTGCTTTTCTTATATAGAGCAATAACTTTTCTTTAGCGTACAAATTAAATACGGCCGAGCCGATCGCGCCGCTAGAAATCACTGCTGGCCCAAGGCGAATATTTCTAGGGGTCACGTAAATAATAATAAAACACATGTAAAATATATTTAGCTCAGCATTATTCCAGAGGCGGTGGCGGCGGTGGCGTTCTCTATCCCCGGTACCCTGCAGGCGCATAAAAATCTTGAAGGAAATCAGCGCTCCAGTGGGATTTTCATCACTCGCCGGGTGCATGTGTGACAGCTCGGCCTGCGTTCTGCACACGGCCATGGCTGCAGGAAATAGAAAACAGATGAGGTATGTTTCCTTAAATCCAGAGCTGTGGCAGCCGGTGAGGTCCTTAGTCCTGGGGGGCTGGGGGGTCGGATTGGAGCCCATGCAGCAACACTTAGATCAGGGTAAATTCATACAGTTTGACACAGAGAGAAATGAGCGCTATTTAGGCTGGCGACCCTCTGGCTGATGGCTGCGGAACAATCGCTGTTTGTTGGGGAGCGCTCGCTTGCCAATTCTTTATGTAACATCTTCATAAGTAACAGGGAATCCGGAATGTAGGAAGCCTATTTGGCTGAATTTGTGCGAGGGGGTGTGAATTCCCACGCCCCCCTGCACCTAGAGGCGGGGTCTTGCTGGAGGCACCACTATTAAACGCCCCTGCAACACACAGGCGGGGCGTACGTGGTTTCCAGGCACTTCGGCGGTCGTCCAGCGTGCAGAGGTCCCACCACGAGAAACCGGGTCTCCGGCCTTATGTCTCAGTCAGGTACCACCACACGCTCCAGGTTACCGGAGAGGACCGGAGCTCCGTCCCCGGTTGCCCCACTCAGGTCCCCTCGCCACCCTCCGCGAGGCCCCTGCCGCCCCCTTTTTGCCGTGTCACTCTACTGGGCCGGGCGAGACACGGAGGAGCGGGCGGCCGCAGGCGGCGGACATAGTCAGAGCCTCTGCCAGGGGCCCAGATTGCTTCCCCAAGAGTACCCCCCCCCACTCCCGGGGGCCCGAGCGGCGAGACCAACGTCCCCACGCTCCGGAGCGTATCCGCTGGGCCACGGGGGGGGCGGGGCCCACCGCCATCCAGGTGCTCGCCGGGCCCTCACCTGGCTTCGACCCGGGTCTCCTCCTCGGCCGCGGGAGGGGGCGGAGCCCACGTCCTAGCAGGGTGCCCGGTCCGGTCCGCACGCCGGGCTCTCTTCCGCCTCCTCGCTCCCCGTGGTCCCGGTCGGCAGGATGCGGCGTTCTCCCCGGCTGCCGGGGGCGGCGCCGCCGGGCCGTGGGGTGCGAGGGGGCGGAGCCAAAACGTGAAAAAAAAAAAAAATTATAATAATAGTAATATATATGTCAAAACAAACAAGTAAATGTATAAATAACAAGTTGGCCGGGTGGATCACTCTGGCTTCCCAACAGTAGGGGGACTGGCGGCACCCCTGCACCATTCAAGGGCTCGGCTCCCCGCGGCCACCGGGCAGCTGGATGCCATAGGGGGAGACTCCTCTGCATTTCCCCTCCTCCACTTTTACACCCAGGCTTTCCTTTCGGTACCAGGGCCACCTCGGCCCAGGTTGGTGGGGGTCGACTCTTTACGTAGCGGCCATGCCTCGCAGCCGCGCACAAGCGTTGTGCCGTTCAGTCACTCATAACATTCTTTCTGCACAGTCGCCCTTAGATTTCTTTCTGTACAGTCACTCAGCTTTCTTACCTGACAGTCACCCGGCTCTTACGTCGTCCAGTCACTCATAGCATCCACACCATGCAGCCACTCATAGCATCCACACCGTACAGTCTTTTCATAGCTTTCACACTGTGCAGTCACTCATAGCTTTTTACATACTGCGCAGTCACTCACAGCTTTACACCATGCAGTCACTCATAGCATCCACACCGTACAGTCTTTTCATAGCTTTCACACCGTGCAGTCACTCATAGCTTTTACGTACGGCGCAGTCACTCACAGCTTTCACACCATGCAGTCACTCTCAGCTTCCATGCCGTACAGTCACTCACTACGTCCCTCACTGTGCAGCCACTCCTAGCTTCATACCGTATAGGCACTCTTAGCATTATTCCGTCACAGTTCACGCACAGCGTTCTGCCGTGCAGTCACTCGCAGCATTCACAACGTGCACTCACTCATAGGTTCACCATGCAGCCGCTTATAAGCGTCATACCAGGCATTCGCCCACAGCTTCTTGCAGTCCGCTCACTCATAGCGTCTTACTGCACAGTCACTCATATCATTGATATTGCACTGTCACTAGGCGCTCATACCTTGCAGTCACCCTTACCATCTCATTCTGTGCCATCTCCTTAGCGTTTCCACCATGCACCTACTCTCAGCACTCATACCATGCAGTCACTCCTAGACCGTTCCACACGTAGCTTCTCACGATTCATGTACTCATGGTTTCACACCGCACACAACACGTATACGGTTCATACAGTCACAACATTCACCACTCTTACGCAATGTCAGTACTACACTGTTCTTACTGAACCTACGCGCATGCATTTCACACCACGTATAAACATTCAGAAATTTCATCCTGCACAACAGCGGCACACGCAGGGCATACAGTTATAGTGTTGTATAGAGCACACACGTCATAATGCTTCATGCAGTGGGTACAGCAAGTCATTCACAGGTTACTCAAGTTCAGGGTCACTTGCCGCAAGCACAGTCACTTCATTGTACAAATACTCGCTCACAGTCTCACATACAGTAGGTACAGTTGGGGTACCGTGTACGGTATGTACGCTCTTGGTGTCATTTACAGTGAGTACAGTTGTTGTTGCATTCAATTCACACGCCCAGTCGCTCATAGTGGGTACAGTAGTATCACACACAGTACACACGCTCACTCTGTTACATGCAGGGAGTACAGTCACATTGTCGCATATAGCACACACGCTCACAATGGTTATGCTGCGAGTGCAGCGGTAGTACGGTCACAGTTCATGATAGTTCCATGCAGTGGGTACAGTTCCGTTTTACACGCTACACATACGTACATCACGCCACATACTGTGAATACAGTCGTAGTGCCAGACGTTCACAATTGCAGCACCACACCGTGCCCATCATGGTCATTTCGCACTCACATGTGCCGCTGCGTCAATTTCAGGCGCTCGCGGCTTGCACGGAACGCACACTCACAACCATCGTCGTGTCTAGCTCCTCACTGTGTTGCCGCACTTTGCTCATAGCTACTACTGTTTCATACGTACAACCTCACTCGGCACACCACACTCACGCTCGTAAACTTCTCACGGTTCAGATATTCTCAGGTGGCACTGTACAGTCACATATAGTTACCCTGCACATGGCGGTACCGGCGGTTGGTCCCTGTAGTTGACATGCCACATTCAAGTTACCATAGTAACTGCTCAGTCTCAGCCAAGCATCCGCGTCTTGCCATGCTCGCCAGTCACCTAGCTTGTCCTAACGGTTTATTGTTGTTGCGGACACGTCATTCTGCACATTTCATGCCACGACACAAGTGGTGTACACCCACTCCACCTGCCACGTCCTGCAGGAAGAGCCGCTTCCCATTCCTTGTTACTGTCATGTCTTCTGAATACAACATCACGACACATAGGTTTCCTCATCACACCTGCCACGCCTGCAGGGGACAGCACTTCACGGTGGCTGCTACTGACACTCCTTCAGAGCTACGACACCACGAAACACGGATGGTGGGCGTAGCCCTCATGCCCCCAGGGGGTTGCGCCGAGCAGCCATGGTTATACACACCGTCAGATCACACACACTTTAAAAAATAAATAAATAATAATAATATAAAAGAATGGGAAACATGTACACTCACGCATGTACTTCTCGACAGGTACCCACTGTCTCCATGTCACTTCATCACTCTTGTTTGCTTACCACAGTTACTCGTTCCACACACCGACGCTGCTACTGACACGTCTTCAGAGCCTCGCGCGTCCTCTCACCCACCAAGTTCCCAGGTCCGACTCGTTCCAGTCGGGGTCCTGGTAAAGTCCGTTGTTCCTGACTCTGCTTCAGTGCAATATGACTCGTCACACATAGGCAGTGGGTCAACCGTTGGCTGACACGTCGTCAGTGGGGGCCCCTGCGTATGCTGTTCTGACTCTTCTTCAGCGCAACAGCATACACTTAGTCTCATTTTCACGACACCATGCATACATCATGTCAGGCACTCAGCGGTCTTTCACTCCCGCAAAAAAAAAAAAAATAAATAAATAAATAAAAATAAAAAGGAAGCATGCACACTCTTATATATGTACGTCGCAACACGTACCCGATGATCCATGTTTCACTTTCACCTCTTTGTTGCTTACTACAGTTACTCGCATCACACACTGACGCTGCTACTGACACGTCGTCAGAGCCTCGCGCGTCCTCTCACCCACCAAGTTCCTCAGGTTGGACTCTCTTCAGTCGGGGTCCTGGTGAAGTCTGTTGTTCCTGACTCTGCTTCAGTGCAACATGATTCGATACACTTAGGTATGTGGGTCAACCGGCTGGCTGACACGGTTTCAGTGGGGACCCCTGCGTAGGCTGTTCTGACTCTTCTTCAGCACCACAGCATAGTTTCACAGCTTAGTCTCATCTCGCGTCACCACGCATACATCATGCCAGGCTCGAAGCTGCCATTCACTCCCGCAGTAGGAAAAAAAAAAAAAAATAAATAAATAAATAAATAAATAAATAATAATAATAATAATAATTCAAATAAAAATGAATATGAACCCAGGGGTTGCATACCATCTCCACCTGCCACGTCTGCAGGGAGATTAATAGGCTTCATCGGTATTTCCCCAAACACAGGTCGTAGAGTTACTATGTCATGACTCATAGGCGGTTTATTTCACGCATCAATCTGTCTTGTCCGCGCATGTCAGCATCACATTAACAGCTATCTCTTCCACAGACACGAGGGCACTCTTAGACCTGTCACGCCACAGGCACGAGGTTCGAGTCAGACTGCCTTTCCAGGCACAGCAGTATTGCAGAGACCTGTCACATCCACAGGCACAAGGGTATGCGAGACCTGTCAGGTTACAGGTACGACAGTCACATATAGGCCTTCCACAGGCATGAAAGCATGCAGGACCTGTCAGAATCTACAGGCTCGATAGTCGTGTAGAGGCCGGTCTTGTCTGCGGACGCAGTGGTTCTGTTGATGCCTGTCTGCAGGCATGGCGGTCCTTAGGCTTAATTTGTTACTGGTATCTGTCGAGAATACAAGCGTGATCAGGGCTGGGAGGCCCGTCGTTCGCTACTGGTCATTACCTCGGAGACTATATTCGGGACGGTATATTGGCAGGGCAGGACATGGCTCACAGTACAGTCCAGCCAACTCTTCATATCTCTACACAATGAATTTTTTGCCACTCTTTAGCAGGGACAGGAGGACGTGTTGCCCGGCAAGCTCTATCGGTTCCCCTTTTCGGCAATTACATAGTGAGCATGCCAATATGAACGAATCAGCTAGCACGTAGTCAGGCCCCGTTCCAGGGCTGGGCCGTGACGCAGTAGGCGTCTCCAACATATTCTCTCCGTGTCAGACACTGCCTCAGGTGGTCGCCAGCCGGCAGGCACAACTCTCTTGGTTCCTTGAGTCTAGCATGCACAGTTTGGGGGAAGATAGGCATGACGAATTTTGGTTATTATGGTTAGGGATGTTATCAACTCTACTTCTTGATTTTTTGCCCTCTATAGGCGTGCCCTCATACGCGGTTTCGGGCACAATTCAACCGCTTTGCCAGTCATTTATTGATATAAGTACATAGGTTTGTATGCAAGGTGCAATCACAAGTACGGAACAACGCAAGCCGCTTGGTAAGTCAACGTTATGGTTTGCATAGTTGTGTTTCAGTCCTTGCCTTTACAAGCCCGAATGTAAGCCCTGAGCACAAGTAGGAAGCCTATTTGGCTGAATTTGTGCGAGGGGGTGTGAATTCCCACGCCCCCCTGCACCTAGAGGCGGGGTCTTGCTGGAGGCACCACTATTAAACGCCCCTGCAACACACAGGCGGGGCGTACGTGGTTTCCAGGCACCCTCCCAACCCGCCCTTATTTCTATCAATCCACCATAGGGTATGCCCTCTATAGGCGTGCCCTCATACGCGGTTTCGGGCACAATTCAACCGCTTTGCCAGTCATTTATTGATATAAGTACATAGGTTTGTATGCAAGGTGCAATCACAAGTACGGAACAACGCAAGCCGCTTGGTAAGTCAACGTTATGGTTTGCATAGTTGTGTTTCAGTCCTTGCCTTTACAAGCCCGAATGTAAGCCCTGAGCACAAGTTTTATATGTCTTCAGCTCAGTTGTGTTTCCATTCCAGCCAAGATGCCCTGCAGACTTTTACTTTTATTTATTTTTTTCTCCTCAAATTTTTTTGAGACTCCTTTACCCGGAATGAAATGAGGTTTAGGGGTATATTCACACATAAAGTTCCCTGCGCATATTTGATGTGCAGATTTCAGTGTAAACTAAATGACCCAACGTAGCTTCAAATCTGCAGCTTCAAATCCTGTGTGTCAAATATGTATTGGAAACTGTACGTGTGAATAGACCCTTAGGGTAGGGTCACACGTGCAGTATTTTGCTGCATATTTGCTGCTGCGTATTTTTCTTCCAATTGAAGTCAATGGGTAGCAAAATACGCAGCAGCAAATATGCTGCAAAATATGGAATGCGTGACCCTACCCTTAAATGGGCACTCTCATTAAAACTATTTTTTGTTATTGCACTCCTAATGGTAAATAAAAAATCGTTCTAATGTACTTTGTTAAAAAATAAATAAATAAATTGTTCTATGTTTTCATTGTGTTTAAAAAAGCTGCCACTAGGTGTCTCACTACTTGTCCAGAGCACATCCCCCCCCCCCCCCCCCCCCATATCTTGCACAGACTTTTGGCAGAAGTCCAAAATCAGGGAATGCTGAGGGGTGGTGGTGCAGCCTTATTCAATCAGAGCTCATCTCACACTGAACTGCTCTGGGCTGTGTGTAGCAGAGTGAGGGAGGAAGTTCTCCCCTGTATGGATTCAGATGATGTCATGCCTGCTGGGGAACGCCCCTTCCCAGTCTGTGAATCTGACTGACCAGAATATACAGAGCAATATCAAGGTAGAAAACAAAAAAATTATAAAATTAAAGGCAGGAAGTGGTTTATCATGATGGAGGCAGTTAACTGAGAGGATTATATAAGATCATGAGAGGTACTCTTTAAAAAAAAAATGTTACAGGAGCATATAGCATTGCTTACCTATCTGCACCGGTTCTGAAATCAACAAAAATCCATTTTTTTTTTTTTCTCTACTATGTCCTCTCACTACCACATTTCCCAGAATGCATTGCCTTCCTTCAGCTTTTTTTCACAGCCCCACCACCCTGCCTACTCCCTTCCTACAGAGCTGTTGCAGAACATTTCAGTACACAGTAATTAGTAAATCTGCAGTACCTGCTGTATTCATTCCCTTTTTGCTCCTCTGCATGTGGCATTGCTCAGCACAAGGCAGCATGCTGTAAACGCATCCCATTCTTCCATAAATATCCCAGTAAAGATATATTTGTATATGATCTGGAGATGGTGATGTAGGCTGGAGGGACTGGTCAGGGGGTGATGACATTACTCAGGGGCAGGGCTAGAACTCAGAGACAAGATCCAGCCATGCCTTCTGAGACAGTAGAGTATAATGCATCATCTTGGGATAGAGGGGGTAGCTGGGGAACTGCTGAGAGAACACCACACTGACAATGAGAGGACTTTACAACTTCCGGTCAGAAGAGAGGGAGGAGCCAAGGAGCTGCTGAGACAACACCATACTGACAAAAGGAGGATTACACAACTTTGGACGGCAGGCAAGTGGTGGCATTGGTCTACAAGCTGTGTCCTTTCAGATGTTGCAAAACTACAACTCTCATGGTGGGAGTTGTAGTTCTGTAACATCTGGCCCTTCAGATGTTGCAGAACTACAACTCCCAGCATGACTGGACAGTCTCGGCATGCTGGGAGTTGTAGTTTTGCAACATCTGGAAGGGCACTGTTTGGAGACCACTATACAGTGGTGTCCAAAAGTGTAGCACACCAGGTGTCAATTCAAAGCATGCCGAGATCGTCCAGGTATGCTGGGAGTTGTAGTTCTGCAACATCTGGCCCTTCAGATGTTGCCAAACTACAACTTCCAGCATGCCTGGGCAGTCTGGGCATGCTTGGAGTATAAGATTTGCAACATCTGGAGGGTTACAGTTTGGAGACCACTACCCAGTGGTCTCCAAACTGTTCTCATCCAGTTGTGCATAACTACAACTCCCAACATGCCCTTTGGCTGTCTGGGCATGCTGGTAGTTGTAGTATTGCAACAACTGGAGGCACACTGCTTGGGAAACATTGTCTGTTTCCTAAGTCAGTGTTTCTCAACCTGTCTGCCTCCTGCTGTTGCAAAACTATGCATGCATGCTGGTAGTTGTAGTTTTGCAGCAGCTGGAGGCACATGGATTGGGAAACACTGAGTTAGGAAATAGACAGTGGTGCGGAAACACTGCGGTAGTCTGTTACCCCTAACTCAGTGTTTCCCAATCCCAACCAGTGTGCGTCTAGCTGTTGCATAACTACAACTCCCAGCATGCACGGTCTGTCATGCTGGGAGCTGTAGTTTTGCCCCCCGCCCCACGTGAATGTACAGGGTTCATTCACATGGGCGGGGGTTTACAGCAAGTTTCCCGCTCCAAGTTTGCTTGACTCACTGTAAACCCCGGACCATGTGAATGTACCCTAAAAACACTACACTACACTGCACTAACCCTAAATTAAGAGTAAAACACTACGCATACACTGTCGCCCCCCCCCCCCCCCCACACACACACACACACACACACAATAAAAATTTAAAACGTCTTGTATGTCAGTTTTTCCAAAACAGAGCCTTCAGCCGTTGCTAAATAACAACTCCCTGGAGGCACCCTGCTTGGGGAAACAGGCAACAGCTGGAGGCACCCTGTTTGCGGAAAACTGACATACAGTATTTTTGGTGAAACGCTTGCATCCGGGTTCACCCCTAATAAAATCCCTAATTTAGGCCTCAAATGCGCATGGCGCTCTTTCACTTCAGAGTCCTGTCGTATTCCAAGGCAACAGTTTAGGGCCACACATGGGGTATCTCCGTATTCGGGAAAATTGCGCTACAAAATTTTGGTGGCTTTTTCTCCTTTTACCCCTTATGAAAAGGTAAAGTTGAGGTGGGGTGTTAAGGCTCACTGTATCACTTGTTACATTCCTTGAGGGGTGTAGTTTCCCAAATAGTATGCCATGTGAGGTGTTTTTTGCTGTTCTGACACCATGGGGGCTTCCTAAATGCGACATGCCCCGCAAAAACCATTTCAGCTAAATTCGCTCTCCAAAATCCCATTGTCGCTCCTTCCCTTCTGAGCCCACAAAGCACTTTACATCCACATGTGAGGTATTTCGTTACTCAAGAGAAATTGGGTTACCCATTTTGGGGGCTTTTTCTCCTTTTACCCCTTGTAAAAATAAAAAACATGAGTCTACAAGAACATGTTAGGGTAAAATAAATGAAGATTTTGAATTTTCGCCTCCACTTTTCTGCTATTCCTGTGAAACAGGTAAAGGGTTAACTAGCTTTCTGAATGTCATTTTGAATACGTTGAGGGGTGCAGTTTTCATAATGTGGTCCATTATGGGGGATTTCTAACAAATTCCCTTCAAAACTGATCTGGTCCCTGAAAAATTCAGATTTAGAAATTTACTTGAAAAATTGGAAAATTGCTGCCATACTTTAAAGCCCTCTGATGTCTTCAAAAAGTAAAAACTTGTCAACTTTATGATGCAAACATAAAGTTATCATATTGTATATGTGAATCAATATATAATTTATTTGGTATGTCTATCTTCCTTATAAGCAGAGAGATTCAAAGTTAGAAAAATGCTAAATTTTCAAAATTTTCATGAAATTGTTTTACATTTTTCACCAAGAAATTATGCAAGAATGAGCAAATATTTAACACTAACATAAAGTAGAATATGTCAAGAAAAAACTATCTCGGAATCAAATTCAAAAGTAAAAGCATCCCAGAGTTATTCATGCTTAACCCCTTAAGGACACATGACGTTCTCATACGTCTCCATTTCCGAGTCCTTAAGGACACATGACGTATGAGAACGTCATGTGTTTTACCGGCCCCCCGCAACCATCTGGAGCGGAGCCGGTCCCCGATGCCTGCTGAAATCGTTCAGCAGGCATCGGGGCATATCGCCCAGGGGGGTCATTATGACCCCCCATGTCGGCGATGGCCGCAGATCGCTGGACAATTCAGTCCAGCGATCTGCGGCGGATTCCGGGTCAATCGGGTCTCCAGTGACCCGGTGACCCGGAATTATTGGCTGATCGGGGCCGTCAGAGACGGCCCCGATCAGCCAGAGCCAGCAGGGGTGAGGTGGCACTGGTGCCACCTCACGATCGCTCTGATTCGTCGGCCGACCAATCAGGGCACCTGCTGCGGGTGTCACTCCCGCAACCCGCTCCGCCCCTCTTCCGGAGGACGTGAGCGGGTGCGGGACGTGCACCCCGGGTGCTGGGGACCCCGATCCCCGGCGCCCCTGTTGGGATCGGGGCCCCAGGAGCAGCGGCGGCGGCGGAGACGACGAGGGACTGACCTGTGCGGCGAGGATCGTTGGAGGTGAGTGACAGCCTCCTGCTGTTGCTTAGCAACAGCTCCCAGCATGCAAAAAGGGCATGCTGGGAGCTGTAGTTATGCAACAGCAGGAGGCAGACCACCACAACTCCCAGCATGCCCTTATGGGCATGCTGGGACTTGTAGTTTTGCAACAGCTGGAGGCACATTCTTTCTATGGAAAAGTGTACCTTCAGCTGTTGTGTAACTACAACTCCCAGCTTGCACAATCAGCTAAAGTGCATGCTGGGAGTTGTAGTGGTGCATCTGGTGGTTGCATAACTACAACTCCCAGCATGCCCGTTGGCTGTCGGTGACTGCTGAGAGTTGTAGTTTTGCAACAGCTGAAGGCACACTGAGTTAAGTAGTAAACCAGTGTGTCTCCAGCTGTTGCATAATTACAATCCCCGGCATCCCCAGCCAAAGTAGTATGCCTCCAGCTGTTGCATAACTACAACACCCAGCATGCCCTTCCGCTGTCCGTACATGCTGGGGGTTGTAGCTTTTGCAACAGCTGAAGGCACACTGGTTGCAAAACACTGAGTTTGTTACCAAACTCGGTGTTTCACAACCAGTGTGCCTCCAGCTGTTGCAAAACTACAACTCCCAGCATGCACTGATAGACCGTACATGCTGGGAGTTGTAGTTTTGCAACAGCTGGATGTTCCCCCCCCAATGTGAACGTACAGGGTACACTCACATGGGCGGAGGATTACAGTTAGTATCCGGCTGCAAGTTTGAGGTGCGGCAAAATTTCTGCCGCAGCTCAAACTGCCAGCGAGAAACTACTGTGAACCCCCCGCCCGTGTGACTGTACCCTAAAAACACTACACTACACTAACACACAATAAAATAAAAAGTAAAAAACACTACATATACACATACCCCTACACAGCCCCCCTCCCCTCCCCAATAAAAATGAAAAACGTCTGGTACGCCACTGTTTCCAAAACGGAGCCTCCAGCGGTTGCAAAACTACAACTCCCAGCATGCACTGATAGACCGTACATGCTGTGAGTTGTAGTTTTGCAACAGCTGGATGTCCCCCCCCCAATGTGAACATACAGGGTACACTCACATGGGCGGAGGATTACAGTAAGTATCCGGCTGCAAATTTGAGCTGCGTCAAATTTTCTGCCGTAGCTCAAACTGCCAGCGAGAAACTACTGTGAACCCCCGCCCGTGCGACTGTACCCTAAAAACACTACACTACACTAACACACAATAAAATAAAAAGTAAAAAACACTACATATACACATACCCCTACACAGCCCCCCTCCCCTCCCCAATAAAAATGAAAAACGTCTGGTACGCAACTGTTTCCAAAACGGAGCCTCCAGCTGTTGCAAAACAACTACTCCCAGTATTGCCAGATAGCCGTTGACTGTCCAGGCATGCTGGGAGTTTTACAACAGCTGGAGGCACCCTGTTTGGGAATCACTGGCGTAGAATACCCCTATGTCCACCCCTATGCAAGTCCCTAATTTAGGCCTCAAATGCGCATGGCGCTCTCACTTTGGAGCCCTGTCGTATTTCAAGGCAACAGTTTAGGGCCACATATGGGGTATCGCCGTACTCGGGAGAAATTGGGCTTCAAATTTTGGGGGGTATTTTCTGCTATTACCCTTTTAAAAAATGTAAAATTTTTGGGAAAACAAGCATTTTAGGTAAAAAAAATATATATTTTTTTACATATGCAAAAGTCGTGAAACACCTGTAGGGTATTAAGGTTCAAATTACCCCTTGTTACGTTCCCCGAGGGGTCTAGTTTCCAAAATGGTATGCCATGTGTTTTTTTTTGCTGTCCTGGCACCATAGGGGCTTCCTAAATGCGGCATGCCCCCAGAGCAAAATTCGCTTTCAAAAAGCCAAATGTGACTCCTTCTCTTCTGAGACCTGTAGTGCGCCAGCAGAGCACTTTTCACACCCATATGGGGTGTTTTCTGAATCGGGAGAAATTGGGCTTCAAATTTTGGGGGGTATTTTCTGCTATTACCCTTTTTAAAATTGTAAAAATTTTGGGAAACCAAGCATTTTAGGTAAAAAAAATATATATTTTTTTACATATGCAAAAGTCGTGAAACACCTGTAGGGTATTAAGGTTCACATTACCCCTTGTTACGTTCCCCGAGGGGTCTAGTTTCCAAAATGGTATGCCATGTGTTTTTTTTTTTGCTGTTCTGGCACCATAGGGGCTTCCTAAATGCGGCATGCCCCCAGAGCAAAATTTGCTTTCAAAAAGCCAAATGTTACTCCTTCTCTTCTGAGACCTGTAGTGCGCCAGCAGAGCACTTTTCACCCCCATATGGGGTGTTTTCTGAATCGGGAGAAATTGGGCTTCAAATTTTGGGGGGTATTTTCCGCTATTACCCTTTTTAAAAATGTAAACATTTTGGGAAAACAAGCATTTTAGGTAAAAAAAAATATATTTTTTTTACATATGCAAAAGTCGTGAATCACCTGTGGGGTATTAAGGTTCACTTTACCCCTTGTTACGTTCCCTGAGGGGTCTAGTTTCCAAAATGGTATGCCATGTGTTTTTTTTTTTGCTGTCCTGGCACCATAGGGGCTTCCTAAATGCGGCATGCCCCCCAAAAACCATTTGTCGCTCCTTCCCTTCTGAGCCCTCTACTGCGCCCGCCGAACAATTAACATAGACATATGAGGTATGTGCTTACTCGAGAGAAATTGGGTTTCAAATACAAGTAAAAATTTTCTCCTTTTTATCCCTTGCAAAAATTCAAAAATTGGGTCTACAAAAACATGCGAGTGTAAAAAATGAAGATTTTGAATTTTCTCCTTCACTTTGCTGCTATTCCTGTGAAACACCTAAAGGGTTAATACACTTACTGAATGTTTTTTTGAATACTTTAGGGGGTGTAGTTTTTATAATGGGGTCTTTTATGGGGTATTTCTAATATGAAGACCCTTCAAATCCACTTCAAAACTGAACTGGTCCCTGAAAAATAGTGAGTTTGAAAATTTTGTGAAAAATTTCAAAATTGCTACTGAACTTTGAAGCCCTCTGGTGTCTTCCAAAAGTAAAAACTCATAAATTTTATGATGCAAACATAAAGTAGACATATTGTATATGTGAACCCAAAAAAAATATATTTTGAATATCCATTTTCCTTACAAGCAGAGAGCTTCAAAGTTAGAAAAATGCAAAATTTTCATTTTTTTTCATCAAATTTTGGGATTTTTCACCAAGAAAGGATGCAAGTTACCATAAAATTTTACCACTAAGTTAAAGTAGAATATGTCACGAAAAAACAATCTCGGAATCAGAATGATAACTAAAAGTATTCCAGAGTTATTAATGTTTAAAGTGACGGTGGTCAGAATTGCAAAAAACGCTCCGGTCCTTAAGGTATAAAATGGCCTGGTCCTTAAGGGGTTAAAGTGACAGTGGTCAGAATTGCAAAAAATGCTCTGGTCCTTAAGGTCAAAATAGGCTCGCTCCCCAAAGAGTTAAAGGGGTTATCCAGGAAAAAACTTTTTTTTATATATCAACTGGCTCCAGAAAGTTAAACAGATTTGTAAATTACTTTAAAAAATTAAAAAATTTTAATCCTTTCAGTACTTATGAGCTTCTGAAGTTAAGGTTGTTCTTTTCTGACTAAGTGCTCTCTGATGACACGTGTCTCGGGAACCGCCCAGTTTAGAAGCAAATCCCAATAGCAAACCTCTTCTAAACTGGGCAGTTCCCGAGACACGTGTCATCAGAGAGCACTTAGACAAAAAAGAACAACCTTAACTTCAGAAGCTCATAAGTACTGAAAGGATTAAGATTTTTTAATAGAAGTCATTTACAAATCTGTTTAACTTTCTGGAGCCAGTTGATATATATATTTTAAAAAAAAAAGTTCTTCCCTGGATAACCCCTTTAAACTAAAACCGTATGCCTCAAAAATGGGCAAAACCATACAAAATCATGTGCCTAAAAAAAATCCACCGTATACCATTTGAAAATATGTGTCTGGTTGCGTATGTTTTTTTTAATATAAAATCTAATCCGTTTTTAAGATTTGCAAGGTCCCACCACTTTAGGATCCCAATCCCAACCATATACTGTTAACCGGATTGACCCGTAGACAATGATTCTCATTGATTTTCATGTTTTTAAAAAACGTATGCGGCTACAATACGGGTTTTTGAACCGGACACAAAACCGTGGTCCACCACGGTTTTGAGTACGGGAAAAAAACCTATTGGTTGCAAAGCGGACGCAACCAGATGCATCATTGTGTACACGGTTTTCAATGATTTGTCTATGGATTCGGTTTCCGATACGGTTGCGTACGGTTTCAATAAGGGAACCATAGGGGGAAACCGTGATGTGAACCCAGCCTTAGACTCATAATAGTTCTGTACAATAATATTGTTTTTCCAACTGTAACGAGTCCCAGTACTGTAATAGGATTGGAATTTGTACAGTTACTTTATAGGGTACATGATATCACTGACAGCTCAATCCCCTCTGTCTATACAGCTGCTTCTACATAGCTTAGCATCTATTTTAAGGGAGACTCGAGCTATTTTAAGGGAGCTAGAGCTATTACTCAAGAAGTGTCATATAAACCTTGTCCTAGCAGATCTAAAGCAATTTCACAGACAATGTCCATTCGACATACATCATCAAGTGTCAGCCTCCCAGGAGGTCACCTCCAGTATTCAACCCGGGAGCATTAAAGGGTTACTCCGACTCCAGACATTTATGGAATATTTTGAAGTAGGAATAACCCTTCTGACCCCCAACACTTTTAATAGCTTGTGTGACCTAAAGGTATTCCTCCTGACCAGGGCTGGACTGGGACCAAAAATAGGCCATTTTAGACTACAAAGCCCTTTGGTGGGGGACCCAGCAGTTGAACCTCCCCACCAAAAAAAAAAATGTGTATCACCGTCTAAAAACAATTGGGTTTAAAAGGATACTCCGCCCCTAGACATCTAATCTCCTATCCATAGGATAGGGGATAAGATGCCTGATCGCGGGGGTCCTGCCGCTGGAGACCCCTGCAATCTCGGCTGCGGCACCCCAGTGCTGGATGACTGGCGATGCAGGGCGGAGGCTTGTGATGTCACGGGCACGCCCCGCTCAGGATGTCACGGCCACGCCCCCTCAGTGCAAGTCTATGGGAGGGGGCGTGACTATCGTCACGCCCCCTCCCATAGACTTGCACTGAGGGAGCGTGGCCGTGACGTCAATAGCGGGGCGCGGCCGTGACGTCATGAGCCTCCGGCGCTGTACCTGGTGTTCTAAACAAACGCCCGATGCAACAGGGAGTGGCGATCAGACAGATAAGATGTCTAGGGGCGGAGTATCCCTTTAAGTAGCTCCCCAGCTGATGCAAAGCTACAATTCCCATCATGCCTGGAGAGCTTCCGGAGAGAAGAGGCATCAGGTACATCAGATGCCCTATCTTTTCCTTATCGCCATTGAAAATACATGCACGCTCAGCCAAGCTGAGCATGCATGTGTGGGAGTAAATCTCTTCCACCCTGCCATCCGTCCACCCACTGCAGTATAGCCAGTTAGACAACAGGTTCTATAAGGTTGTGCGCAGACTGGGCAGCCTTCATGTTTGTTCAGACCATAGTACAGCAGCTCCAGGAAGAAGCGGGTGACAAGATGGGTCACACAAAGAGATTCTCTTCTGCTTCTCCCGAATTCTTTATAAGTCCTGGAGACTGGATGGAGCGCCGCACCACCCACAGAAATAAACTACCCATAGAACAATAGACTCAACGCATTTCACTTATTGTGGACACCCACAGCTTTTATTAATAAAACTTCTAAAGCTGCCACCCACATCACTGAGGCTCTGTCACCGGGAATGTTGGCAACAGGGCAACACTAAAACAATAAAAGAATCATAATACTGTATAACACTAGTAATAATAAGAGGAGGGGCGACAAATAACACTCTGCTGCCAAGGATGCCAGACTACATATCCAGGGGAAGTACACCGCTACAGCATGCCACCTGCCCCCATCCGTATAACCAAGAGATCAGCTCCCATTTATCTATCATCTACCGTATTTATTATCTATTAGTAGCAATTTACAAATCTCTATAATTTACAATTACAAAAGTAATTTACAAATCTGGAATAAAAATAAATTCCTCTAGAGTACCCCTTTAAATGGGGTCTGTCAGTAATTTTTGAGCACCATGTAGAGTTCCCGGGAGAAGAGTGACATGCTTGAGGTTAGAGTCATAAGGGTTGCATGACTAAGAAAAACATGTCTTGTCCACCGATATTGCAAGAGCCCACTCATGATGAGTGCCCACAGTGTAGTGAGTGCTCCCCATCTCAGCCTTAAAGGGGTACTTTGGTGGAATTTTTATTTTTTTAAAATCAACTGGTGCCAGAAAGTTAAACGGATTTGTAAATTACTTCTATTTAAAAATCTTAATCCTTCCAGTACTTATCAGCTGCTGTATGCTTCACAGTATGTTCTTTTCTTTTTGAATTTCTTTTCTGCCTTACCACAGTGCTCTCTGCTGACACCTCTATCCATGTCAGGAACTGTCCAGAGTAGGAGCAAATCCCCATAGCAAACCTTTCCTGCTCTAGACAGTTCCTGACATGGACAGAGGTGTCAGCTGAGAGCACTGTGGTCAGGCAGAAAAGGAATTCAAAAAGAAAAGAACATCCTGTTGAGCATACAGCAGCTAATAAGTGCTGGAAGGATTAAGATTTTTTAATAGAAGTAATTTACAAATCTGTATAACTTTCTGGCACCAGTTGATTTAAAAAAGAAAATGTTTTCCACCAGAGTACCCCTTTAAGTGACAACTCTAGTGTCCACTCAGGACACCAATAGTGCTGTCACTATCTGTCTTGCAACATCAAACATATTTGACAACAATTGCATTGTCATTCCTCCTTCCCCAATCCCAGTGATATATGACCACCTATAAAAGCTTTGACGTTCCTCATGTATTTTTTCCAAATTAAAGTGAAAATATATGACACACATCATAACGGAAATGAACACGAACATAACTTCTATACAATCCCTGCATTAATATAAGTGTGGTATGAGGGGAATGAAGTATAGTGTGTGTTACTGGGCTAGGGATATTGGGCTGACTGATGGTCGGTTCAGGATGCCAGGAGTGTGGTATAAACAGGTGTGTGCGTGGTGTTGGTGGTGGTAGTCCTGCAGACAACCTTCACTAACCTCAACTCCAAATGAAGCCATCAGCGATATCCAAGCTTGCAGTGCGTCCCAAGACATTACATCACCAGACAAATGTTGAAAGGGAGCCTGTCTGCTTCAATGGATGGGGCGACAACTGGGTGGGGGGGGGGGGGGAGATCATTATCCACAGGGCTGCAGGGCATTGTCCCAGCTGTGCTTCAATATGTGTGGTGGCTAATTTGTGGGAGGGAGAAAAGCGACCTCACACTTACAAACAAGGGATCCTGGGACTTGTAGTTGGAGGGAGGAAACTCCAACAGGAAATAGCCATTTCACAATAAGAAAGCAGCAGCATTATGGTGGACTCACAACATGGCTACATTATGGTGGACTCACAACAGGGCTATTTAGCCCCAAGACAAGCGCAGATCCATCCTCAGCATGTCCATTACTGTCTGGCAGGTAGGTACTAAAATCACCTTATAGTGGAAGCCCTTAATTTTTCTGAGTAAATTACAGGATCTCAATACAGGATTGACAGTTCATGTACTGAGGCAAGGATACCCTGGTGCAATTAAACTTAGTGAGAGGGCACAGTTGCAGTTTACTGGAAACTCTTTGACTTGTAGTACTAGTGGAGACATTCTGGACAGACTTGACTCTCACTGACTGGGGACACTTGACAGGAGGTGATAGGAGGTAACTCACACACCCTGGATTCTTAACAGATGGAGTTCCTTTAGTTGTGCATACCACCATGGTCCTCATGGGGGCAGTCAGTGAAAACTGGAAAGGTCCCTCTCCCTCACCTAAGTTACATGGGGTGTAAGCCTGGATGTCACTTATTCAAGAGCGTCAGGCAGAGGAGCGCCGGATGCAAGTCTGTCACAAGGATAGATGTGGTCCTGAGGACTCCCACACCCTGATCCAATTGGCTATCAGGCCCATCAGACATATGCTGTTGTCCCCAAAGCGCCCTTAGATCATGACTTGACTTCACTTTGGCAACAGGATCTGCATGAAAGAAGTTCATCTACTCTAGAACAGGTGGAGAACACTTGAGGCTCACTCCAATGAAAGGTATGAGTGCAGGAGGACTGCAGCTGGGGATCTGTCTTAACCTCTGACTAAAGCCAGACTAGACTAAACTCGGACCCTCCCTGTCCCAGGGGACTAGGGTGGGGGCAGGGCTACTTTCCCTGATTGGCCGAGGCCTGTTATCATGGCTACTCACCAGTTCTTACAGTGGAAAACCATTAACTCTTACACAGAAGTTAAAAGCACAAAATCATAAAATGGTGAAAAAAAAACAATTATATACAAGAGTCAAAGATGAAGGAGCTGTGACCCTTTTGTTTTGGTCAAGGGAGAGTCATGAGAACCAGACCCGCAGCAATGACATTGTAGAGAAGAGCAAATCTACCGGCAGTCAGAATTTCATGTAATATCTGACAGTTTGTCCTAAAAAAGTAGTTTCGCTTCCCAAGGGTTCCGACTAAATTTATTCAGATTGAACCAAATCCAACGGCCAATTCAACTGAATAAAATCCAAAGAGATGATTTTCGGAAATGTTCTCCTCTCTGCTCATAGCTATAACATGTGCATGGAGAGGTATATTTGGTAAGAGGGTGTGTATGTAAATGTATGTACAGGAACCGATAATAACCTTCGTCTACACTCAGACCTTCTCCTGCTCGATAGCAAATGTTTTTGTATATGCTGCTGCAATCCATTGGGGGCAGTACAGTAGTAGTATACGGCTAGAACAGGCATCATATTAACCATCCAGGACTTGATATTTTCCATATACCAGCCGAGGAGCCTCATGGAATCCCTCAATATGGAATATTTCAGCGTTGCGTATCACTTACAGATAACCATTGTTTCATTGTTTTTTCTCTCCTACTGGCAGACACGTAATTGATGTGAAAGGGAAATGTATTTGAGAAATTCAGCCTGACCTTTTGAGTCAATAGCTTCACCGCTCTAGGGCTTTAGCCAAATATCCCCCCCCCCCCTCCCCAAATCATCATGTCCAGGGCAGGAAGGGTGACTTCCAGCTCCCGACAGAACTATTTGGGTCTGTAAATGATCACAAGAGGAAAGGGTTACTTCCTCGTAAATGGACTTCCGCTCATAGAGGGCGGGATTGTTCTCCCCAAGTCCTAGGATTATCGCTTGGATCCTCATTTTGGCTCATGTACAATAATGCCAATTTTTGTCTAATCTAAAAGTTAAAAAAAAAAAGTCTAAAATAAATTTACAACAAAATTTAGTAGTTTACCCTATTTACTTCTTTTCAGCTCATTCCTCATTATATTTATATTTTATTTGGTAGAAGTAACAGAGATATAGATACAGTGATCCCTCAACTTACAATGGCCTCACCATACAATAGTTTCAACATACAATGGTCTTTTCTGGACCATTGTAAGTTGAAACCAGACTCAACATACAATGTTTTGGACAGTCCAGATCTGTGAAACGTGTCAATGGCCGGAAGAACTGACCAATCAGAATGGGCATTTACTGGTAAAACCCCTGTATTACTGAAGTGTATGCACTGACTGGTGTCTGGTAGCGCCCCCTACAGTACAGGAAGGTATTACATGTTCTGTACTCTTTACCTGTATTATTGAAGTGCATGTACTGACTGGTGTCTGGTAGCGCCCCCTACAGTACAGGAAGGTATTACATGTTCTGTACTCTTTACCTGTATTACTGAAGTGCATGCACTGACTGGTGTCTGGTAGCGCCCCCTACAGTACAGGGAGGTATTACATGTTCTGTACTCTTAACCTGTACCAGGGTTACCTTCTCCTTTGGACACCAGGTAAGGGCGGCATCATGTTACTTTTTTAGGACATTGCGTGTTCTGTACAGGACCCCGAAGAAGCTCCTGTCCTCTACATAGACCAGTGTTTCCCAAGCAGGGTGCCCCCAACGGTTGCAAAACTACAACTCCCAGCATGCCCGGACAGCCTTTGGCTGTCCGGGCATGCTGGGAGTTGTAGTTTTGCAACAGCTGGAGGCTCCCTGCTTGGGAAACACCGACATAGACAGTGATTACAGCTCCCAGCAGATCTTTCTTACTTTTATATGTAAGGATTTGCTTTATCTATATTAATTATCTACTTATTTTTCTTTAATCCTCACTTTTTCCTATTTTTGGATGACATTTTGGTGTCTTCAGAACCAATTACCAGGTTTCCATAGAGATATGGTCTCAACATACAATGGTTTCAACATACAATGGTCGTCCTGGCACCAATTAATATTGTAACTTGAGGGAGCACTATATATATATATATATATATATATATATATATATATATACACACACACTATATATATATATATATATATATATATATATATATATATATACACACATATATACATATAGTTTTTATTGAAAAAAATATCTACGAATTATTCAGCAACGAATTTTGAGCCTCTCTAATTTCTACTTAATATATGCTTTGTGTTTCTGTCTTAGCTCCAGGTTGATATAATGTAACTAAAATGATTCATTGTCGCAAACTGTCAGATAGAATAGGAGAAAGTTTTAATCTGTTAACCCCTTAAAGGGGTATTCAGGTGAAAAATACATTTTTTCATATCAACTGGCTCCAAAAAGTTAAACAGATTTGTAAATTACCTCTATTAAAAAAATCTTAATACTAACAGTACTTATCCGCTGCTGAAGTTGAGTTGTTCTTTTCTGTCTGAAAACAGTGCTCTCTGCTGACACCTCTGTCAATGCCAGGAACTGTTCAGAGCAGGAGAGGTTTACTGTTACGCCGAGCGCTCCGGGTCCCCGCTCCTCCCCGGAGCGCTCGCTTCACTCTCCCCGCGGCAGCGCTCCGGTCACGTCCTCTGACCCGGGGCGCTGCGATTCCGCTGCCAGCCGGGATGCGATTCGCGATGCGGGTAGCGCCCGCTCGCGATGCGCACCCCGGCTCCCCTACCTGACTCGCTCTCCGTCTGTTCTGTCCCGGCGCGCGCGGCCCCGCTCCCTAGGGCGCGCGCGCGCCGGGTCTCTGCGATTTAAAGGGCCACTGCGCCGCTGATTGGCGCAGTGGTCCCAATTAGTGTGTTCACCTGTGCACTTCCCTATATCACCTCACTTCCCCTGCACTCCCTTGCCGGATCTTGTTGCCTTAGTGCCAGTGAAAGCGTTCCTTGTGTGTTCCTTGCCTGTGTTTCCAGACCTTCTGCCGTTGCCCCTGACTACGATCCTTGCTGCCTGCCCCGACCTTCTGCTACGTCCGACCTTGCTTTTGCCTACTCCCTTGTACCGCGCCTATCTTCAGCAGCCAGAGAGGTGAGCCGTTGCTAGTGGATACGACCTGGTCACTACCGCCGCAGCAAGACCATCCCGCTTTGCGGCGGGCTCTGGTGAAAACCAGTAGTGGCTTAGAACCGGTCCACTAGCACGGTCCACGCCAATCCCTCTCTGGCACAGAGGATCCACTACCTGCCAGCCGGCATCGTGACAGTAGATCCGGCCATGGATCCCGCTGAAGTTCCTCTGCCAGTTGTCGCTGACCTCACCACGGTGGTCGCCCAGCAGTCACAACAGATAGCGCAACAAGGCCAACAGCTGTCTCAACTGACCGTTATGCTACAACAGTTACTACCACAGCTTCAGCAGTCATCTCCTCCGCCAGCTCCTGCACCTCCTCCGCAGCGAGTGGCCGCTCCTGGGATACGCTTATCCTTGCCGGATAAATTTGATGGGGACTCTAAGTTTTGCCGTGGCTTTCTTTCCCAATGTTCCCTGCATCTGGAGATGATGTCGGACCTGTTTCCCACTGAAAGGTCTAAGGTGGCTTTCGTAGTCAGCCTTCTGTCCGGAAAAGCCCTGTCATGGGCCACACCGCTCTGGGACCGCAATGACCCCGTCACTGCCTCTGTACACTCCTTCTTCTCGGAAATCCGAAGTGTCTTTGAGGAACCTGCCCGAGCCTCTTCTGCTGAGACTGCCCTGTTGAACCTGGTCCAGGGTAATTCTTCCGTTGGCGAGTATGCCGTACAATTCCGTACTCTTGCTTCAGAATTGTCCTGGAATAATGAGGCCCTCTGCGCGACCTTCAAAAAAGGCCTATCCAGCAACATTAAAGATGTTCTGGCCGCACGAGAAATTCCTGCTAATCTACATGAACTTATTCACCTAGCCACTCGCATTGACATGCGTTTTTCCGAAAGGCGTCAGGAACTCCGCCAAGATATGGACTCTGTTCGCACGAGGCGTTTCTCCTCCTCGGCTCCTCTCTCCTCTGGTCCCCTGCAATCTGTTCCTGTGCCTCCCGCCGTGGAGGCTATGCAGGTCGACCGGTCTCGCCTGACACCTCAAGAGAGGACACGACGCCGTATGGAGAACCTCTGCCTGTACTGTGCTAGTACCGAACACTTCCTAAGAGATTGTCCTATCCGTCCTCCCCGCCTGGAAAGACGTACGCTAACTCCGCACAAAGGTGAGACAGTCCTTGATGTCTACTCTGCTTCTCCACGTCTTACTGTGCCTGTGCGGATGTCTGCCTCTGCCTTCTCCTTCTCTACAGTGGCCTTCTTGGACTCAGGATCTGCAGGAAATTTTATTTTGGCCTCTCTCGTCAACAGGTTCAACATCCCGGTGACCAGTCTCACCAGACCCCTCTACATCAATTGTGTAAATAATGAAAGATTGGACTGTACCATACGTTTCCGCACGGAGTCCCTTCTTATGAGCATCGGATCTCATCATGAGAGGATTGAACTTTTGGTCCTCCCCAATTGCACCTCGGAAATTCTCCTTGGACTTCCCTGGCTTCAACTTCATTCCCCTACCCTGGATTGGTCCACTGGGGAGATCAAGAGTTGGGGGTCCTCTTGTTCCAAGAACTGTCTAAAACCGGTTCCCAGTAACCCTTGCCGTAACTCTGTGGTTCCTCCAGTAACCGGTCTCCCTAAGGCCTATATGGACTTCGCGGATGTTTTCTGCAAAAAACAAGCTGAGACTCTACCTCCTCACAGGCCTTATGATTGCCCTATCGACCTCCTCCCGGACACTACTCCACCCCGGGGCAGAATTTATCCTCTCTCTGCCCCAGAGACTCTTGCCATGTCCGAATACGTCCAGGAGAATCTAAAAAAGGGCTTTATCCGTAAATCCTCCTCTCCTGCCGGAGCCGGATTTTTCTTTGTGTCCAAAAAAGATGGCTCCCTACGTCCTTGCATTGACTACCGCGGTCTTAATAAAATCACGGTTAAGAACCGCTACCCCTTACCCCTCATCTCTGAACTCTTTGATCGCCTCCAAGGTGCCCACATCTTCACTAAATTGGACTTAAGAGGCGCCTATAACCTCATCCGCATCAGAGAGGGGGACGAGTGGAAAACGGCATTTAACACCAGAGATGGACACTTTGAGTATCTGGTCATGCCCTTTGGACTGTGCAACGCCCCTGCCGTCTTCCAAGACTTTGTCAATGAAATTTTTCGTGATTTGTTATACTCCTGTGTTGTTGTATATCTGGACGATATCCTAATTTTTTCTGCCAATCTAGAAGAACACCGCCAGCATGTCCGTATGGTTCTTCAGAGACTTCGTGACAACCAACTCTATGCCAAAATTGAGAAATGTCTGTTTGAATGCCAATCTCTTCCTTTTCTAGGATATTTGGTCTCTGGCCAGGGACTACAGATGGATCCAGACAAACTCTCTGCCGTCTTAGATTGGCCACGCCCCTCCGGACTCCGTGCTATCCAACGCTTTTTGGGGTTCGCCAATTATTACAGGCAATTTATTCCACATTTTTCTACCATTGTGGCTCCTATCGTGGCTTTAACCAAAAAAAATGCTGATCCCAAGTCCTGGCCTCCTCAAGCAGAAACGCCTTTAAACGACTCAAGTCTGCCTTTTCTTCGGCTCCCGTCCTCTCCAGACCTGACCCTTCCAAACCCTTCCTATTGGAGGTTGATGCCTCCTCAGTGGGAGCTGGAGCTGTTCTTCTACAAAAAAATTCTTCCGGGCATGCTGTCACTTGTGGTTTTTTCTCTAGGACCTTCTCTCCAGCGGAGAGGAACTACTCCATCGGGGATCGAGAGCTTCTAGCCATCAAATTAGCACTTGAGGAATGGAGGCATCTGCTGGAGGGATCAAGTTCTCCTGTTATTATCTACACCGACCACAAGAACCTCTCCTTCCTCCAGTCTGCCCAACGGCTGAATCCTCGCCAGGCCCGGTGGTCTCTGTTCTTTGCCCGATTTAATTTTGAGATTCACTTTCGTCCTGCCGATAAGAACATTAGGGCCGATGCTCTCTCTCGTTCCTCGGATGCCTCAGAAGTTGAACTCTCTCCGCAACACATCATTCCACCTGACTGCCTGATCTCCACTTCTCCTGCCTCCATCAGGCAGACTCCTCCAGGAAAGACCTTTGTTTCTCCTCGCCAACGCCTCGGAATCCTCAAACTGGGGGTCACTCCTCCCATCTCGCAGGTCATGCGGGTATCAAGAAATCTGTGCAACTCATCTCCCGCTTCTATTGGTGGCCGACTCTGGAGACGGATGTTGTGGACTTTGTGCGAGCCTGCACTATCTGTGCCCGGGATAAGACTCCTCGCCAGAAGCCCGCTGGTTTTCTTCATCCTCTGCCTGTCCCCGAACAGCCTTGGTCTCTGATTGGTATGGATTTTATTACTGATTTACCCCCTTCCCGTGGCAACACTGTTATTTGGGTGGTCGTTGATCGATTCTCCAAAATGGCACATTTCATCCCTCTTCCTGGTCTTCCTTCTGCGCCTCAGTTGGCTAAACAATTTTTTGTACACATTTTTCGTCTTCACGGGTTGCCTACGCAGATTGTCTCGGATAGAGGCGTCCAATTCGTGTCTAAATTCTGGAGGGCTCTCTGTAAACAACTCAAGATTAAATTAAATTTTTCTTCTGCATATCATCCCCAGTCCAATGGACAAGTAGAAAGGATTAACCAGATCTTGGGTGATTATTTGCGACATTTTGTTTCCTCCCGCCAGGATGACTGGGCAGATCTCCTCCCATGGGCCGAATTCTCGTATAACTTCAGGGTCTCTGAGTCTTCCTCCAAATCCCCATTTTTCGTGGTGTACGGCCGTCACCCTCTTCCCCCCCTCCCTACTCCCTTGCCCTCTGGTCTGCCCGCTGTGGATGAAATTTCTCGTGACCTTTCCATCATATGGAGAGAGACCCATAATTCTCTCTTACAGGCTTCATCACGCATGAAGAAGTTCGCGGATAAGAAAAGAAGAGCTCCCCCCGTTTTTTCCCCTGGAGACAAGGTATGGCTCTCCGCTAAATATGTCCGCTTCCGTGTCCCTAGCTACAAGTTGGGACCACGCTATCTTGGTCCTTTCAAAATTTTGTGTCAAATTAATCCTGTCTCTTATAAACTTCTTCTTCCTCCCTCTCTTCGTATCCCTAATGCCTTTCACGTCTCTCTTCTCAAACCACTCATCCTCAACCGTTTTTCTCCCAAATCTGTTCCTCCCACTCCTGTTTCTGGCTCCTCGGACATCTTCTCGGTCAAAGAAATTTTAGCTGCCAAAAAGGTCAGAGGGAAAATTTTTTTTTTAGTGGACTGGGAGGGTTGTGGTCCTGAAGAGAGATCCTGGGAACCTGAGGACAACATCCTAGACAAAAGTCTGCTCCTCAGGTTCTCAGGCTCTAAGAAGAGGGGGAGACCCAAGGGGGGGGGGTACTGTTACGCCGAGCGCTCCGGGTCCCCGCTCCTCCCCGGAGCGCTCGCTTCACTCTCCCCGCGGCAGCGCTCCGGTCACGTCCTCTGACCCGGGGCGCTGCGATTCCGCTGCCAGCCGGGATGCGATTCGCGATGCGGGTAGCGCCCGCTCGCGATGCGCACCCCGGCTCCCCTACCTGACTCGCTCTCCGTCTGTTCTGTCCCGGCGCGCGCGGCCCCGCTCCCTAGGGCGCGCGCGCGCCGGGTCTCTGCGATTTAAAGGGCCACTGCGCCGCTGATTGGCGCAGTGGTCCCAATTAGTGTGTTCACCTGTGCACTTCCCTATATCACCTCACTTCCCCTGCACTCCCTTGCCGGATCTTGTTGCCTTAGTGCCAGTGAAAGCGTTCCTTGTGTGTTCCTTGCCTGTGTTTCCAGACCTTCTGCCGTTGCCCCTGACTACGATCCCTGCTGCCTGCCCCGACCTTCTGCTACGTCCGACCTTGCTTTTGCCTACTCCCTTGTACCGCGCCTATCTTCAGCAGCCAGAGAGGTGAGCCGTTGCTAGTGGATACGACCTGGTCACTACCGCCGCAGCAAGACCATCCCGCTTTGCGGCGGGCTCTGGTGAAAACCAGTAGTGGCTTAGAACCGGTCCACTAGCACGGTCCACGCCAATCCCTCTCTGGCACAGAGGATCCACTACCTGCCAGCCGGCATCGTGACATTTACTATGGAGATTTGCTCCTACTCTGGACATTTCCTGAGACAGACAGAGGTTTCAGCAGGGAGCACTGTGGTCAGACAGAAAAGAACAACTCAACTTTAGCAGCTGATAAGTACTGGTAGGATTAAGATTTTTTAATAGAAGTAATGTTCAAATCTGTTTAACTTTCTGGAGCCAGTTGATATGAAAAAAAAATTGTTTTTCACTGGAACACCTGTTTAAGGACATGGGCCATTTTTTCCTTAGAGGGGTACTCCGCTGCAAACATTTTATACCCCTATCTAAAGTATAGCAGAAAAGATGTTAGATCACAGGGGTCCAGCCACTGGGGACCCCCGCGATCTCTGGCGTGGTACCTCATCGAGCGAACTCTGCTCCATGTCCGATGACTGGCAATGTGGCCGCCATGCCCCCCCCCCCCCCCATTCACTTCTATGGGAGGAGGCGTGATGGCTACATCATAGCTGTCACGCCTCCTCCCATTGACATGTTCCTGACGCCGCCGCTGCCAGCACGGAGATCTTGGGGGTCCCCAGCGGTGGGCCCCCCACGATCTAACATCTTATCCCCTATGGATTGGGGATAAGATGTTTACGGTGGAGTACCCTTTTAAAGGTCTACTCCCGTGGAAAACTTTTTTTTTTTTAAATCAACTGGTGCCAGAAAGTTAAACAGATTTGTAAATCACTTCTATTAAAAAATCTTAATCCTTCCAGTACTTTTTAGGGGCTGTATACTAAAGAGAAATCCAAAAAAGAAATGCATTTCCTCTGATGTCATGACCACAGTGCTCTCTGCTGACCTCTGCTGTCCATTTTAGGAACTGTCCAGAGCAGGAGAAAATCCCCATAGCAAACATATGCTGCTCTGGACAGTTCTCAATTTTCATTTTTGCATTTATTTATTAATTTTTTTAATCCATAACTCTTTTTTTTTTTTCACCTACAAACCCATATGAGGCTTGTTTTTTGCATGACCAAATTGTAATTTGTAATGACATCTTTCATTTTACCATAAGACCTAAAAAATTATTAATTGTACACAGAAATTCAAATAATAATTTAAGAAAACTGCAATTTTGCAAATTTTGGGGAGTTTGTTTTTTACGCAGTGCACTTCATGGTTATTATACAGTACATGATCTTTATTCTGTAGGTCAATGCTATTAAATGGATACCCAATTTATATAGTTTTTCTGTTATTGTACTATAAAAAAAATGCTAAATATTTTTAACAAAATTCAAATGCATATGGGTCCTTTTCTGACCCCTATAACTATTTTATTCTGCATACGGGGCTATATGTCGGCTCATTTTTTGCACTGTGATCTGTAGTTTTTATTGATACCATTTTTGCTTTGATGGGACTTTTTCATCGCTTTTTATAATTTTTTTTTTTCAGATATATCATGTGATTAAAAATCTGTACTTCTGGTGTTTAATATTTTTTTTTTTACTTTTATGCATTTTATTGTGTGGGATCATGAACATTATATTTTAATAGTTTTGACATTTAGGCATGCGGCGATACCAAATATGTTAATGTTTTTCAATGGCAAAGTAAGGGTAATTTAATTTTTTTTGGTTTTATTTATTTTTTGTTTTATTTTTTTAAACTTTTCCAGTTCCTTAAGGGGACTTTGATATGCAAAAATTAGATTGCATTTACTGTATAACGCTATGCCTCTGGCATAGCGTTATACAGTGTGATCGGCGATCCACTGATCTAGCCTAGGTAAGTGGACCCTCCTCTGCCATTTTAGCTCACGGAACCCCGGTTATCACGTTGCATTGTAGTTTGACAACAGCTGGAGGCACACTGGTTGGGAAACACTGCACTAGACATTTGTTGGCCAAATGCACCAGTTTTAGCTGGAACAGCTGACCATGATGACCTCCCAAACTCTCCCTTGACAGTAGATGTGAAAAAGAGAAGGATCAGGCATGCTGGATCTGAATTGCCTGATCCTTTTGTTTTTAGGGATATAAACCCTTACCAGGGTTGTATGACAGCATTTTTCTCCTCTCTGCCTGTTAAGAATACATGCCGAGTGCGCTAAAGGAGCAGGCAACCAATAGAACTCTTGTCACGATTCGGCTCACAGGTTGTGGATCCACTGTGTCAGCGAGGGATTGGCGTGGACCGTGCTGGTGGACCGGTTCTAAGAGGCTACTGGTTTTCACCAGAGCCCGCCGCAAAGCGGGATGGTCTTGCTGCGGCAGTAGCAACCAGGTCGTATCCACTAGCAACGGCTCAACCTCGCTGACTGCTGAGAAGGCGTGGGACAGAAGGACTAGGCAGAGGCAAGGTCAGACGTAGCAGAAGGTCGGGGGCAGGCGGCAAGGTTCGTAGTCAAGATGGATAGCAAGGGTTCAGGTAACACAGGCTTTGGACACACTAAACGCTTTCACTGGCACAAGGCAACAAGATCCGGCAAGGGAGTGCAGGGGAGGTGATCAGATATAGTCTGGGAGCAGATGGAAGCTAATTAAGCTAATTGGGCCAGGCACCAATCATTGGTGCACTGGCCCTTTAAGTCTCAGAGAGCTGGCGCGCGCGCGCCCTAGAGAGCGGAGCCGCGCGCGCCAGCACATGACAGCAGAGGAGCGGGACGGGTAAGTGACCTGGGAAGCGACTCGCGAGCGGGCGCGTCCCGCTGTGCGAATCGCATCCCCGACGGCCATGTCAGTGCAGCGCTCCTGGTCAGCGGGACTGACCGGGGCGCTGCAGGGAGAGAGACGCCGTGAGCGCTCCGGGGAGGAGCGGGGACCTGGAGCACTAGGCGTAACAGTACCCCCCCCCCCTTAGGTCTCCCCCTTTTTTTGTCCGAGAAGTGTTTTACCTGGGACGAGGACACCGGGAGTGAATGGAGGGTTTCCTCAAAGGCAGGGAGTACAGCAGGAGTGGGAATGGGGAGGGAGGGCAGAGGGTGAAGCTTGGCACGGGGCAGGGTGACACAAGGACGGGGGCCATGAGGAGGCACTGAGGCTTGCCTGACGGGACTGGGAGGGGGGGAGAGGCACTTCCTATGGCAGGCAGAGTCCCAGTTCTTGATCTCCCCAGTGGTCCAGTCAAGGGTGGGAGAATGAAGCCGGAGCCATGGCAGACCGAGGAGGACCTCAGAGGTACAGTTGGGAAGGACGAAGAACTCGATCACTTCGTGATGGGGTCCAATATACATCAGGAGGGGTTCTGTGCGGTAACGAACGGTGCAATCCAATCTGACTCCGTTGACCGCGGAAATGTAGAGCGGCTTGGCGAGACGGGTCACCGGGATGCGGAATTTATTCACCAAAGAATCCAGAATAAAATTCCCAGAGGCACCAGAGTCCAAGCAGGCCACGGCTGAGAGGGAGGAGTTGGCTGAAGGAGAAATCCGCACGGGCACCGTGAGACGTGGAGGAGCAGACTTAGAACCAAGAGACGCCACACCCACGTGAGCTGGGTGCGTGCGTGCGTTTCCCAGACGTGGAGGACGAATAGGGCAATCCACCAAGAAATGCTGGGTACTGGCACAGTACAGACAAAGATTTTCTTCCCTACGGTGATTCCTCTCTTCCTGGGTCAGGCGAGACCGATCCACTTGCATGGCCTCCTCGGCGGGAGGCCCAGGCGTAGATTGCAACGGATACTGTGGGAGAGGTGTCCAGAGATCTAAGTCTTTTTCCTGGCGGAGCTCTTGGTGTCGCTCAGAAAAACGCATGTCAATGCGGGTAGCCAAATGGATGAGTTCTTGCAGGTTGGCAGGAATCTCTCGTGCGGCCAGCACATCCTTGATGCGACTGGATAGGCCTTTTTTAAAGGTCGCGCAGAGAGCCTCGTTATTCCATGATAACTCGGAAGCAAGAGTACGAAATTGGATGGCGTACTCGCCCACTGAAGAATTACCCTGGACCAGGTTCAACAGGGCAGTCTCGGCAGAAGAAGCTCGGGCTGGCTCCTCGAAGACACTCCGGACTTCAGCGAAGAAGGACTGGACTGTGGCTGTGGCAGGATCATTGCGGTCCCAGAGCGGTGTGGCCCAAGACAAGGCCTTTCCTGAAAGAAGGCTTACTACGAACGCCACCTTAGACCGTTCTGTAGGAAACAAGTCCGACAACATCTCCATATGCAGGGAACACTGAGACAAAAATCCACGGCAGAGTTTAGAGTCCCCATCAAATTTGTCCGGCAGGGACAAGCGGAGGCTAGGAGCGGCCACTCGCTGCGGAGGAGGTGCAGGATCTGGCGGAGGAGATGGTTGCTGCTGTAGCAGAGGCAGAAGTTGCTGTAACATGGCGGTCAACTGCGACAGCTGCTGTCCTTGTTGGGCAATCTGCTGCGATTGCTGAGCGACCACCGTGGGAAGGTCAGCGAGACTTGGCAGCGGCACCTCAGCGGGATCCATGGCCGGATCTACTATCACGATTCGGCTCACAGGTTGTGGATCCACTGTGTCAGCGAGGGATTGGCGTGGACCGTGCTGGTGGACCGGTTCTAAGAGGCTACTGGTTTTCACCAGAGCCCGCCGCAAAGCGGGATGGTCTTGCTGCGGCAGTAGCAACCAGGTCGTATCCACTAGCAACGGCTCAACCTCGCTGACTGTTGAGAAGGCGTGGGACAGAAGGACTAGGCAGAGGCAAGGTCAGACGTAGCAGAAGGTCGGGGGCAGGCGGCAAGGTTCGTAGTCAAGATGGATAGCAAGGGTTCAGGTAACACAGGCTTTGGACACACTAAACGCTTTCACTGGCACAAGGCAACAAGATCCGGCAAGGGAGTGCAGGGGAGGTGATCAGATATAGTCTGGGAGCAGATGGAAGCTAATTAAGCTAATTGGGCCAGGCACCCATCATTGGTGCACTGGCCCTTTAAGTCTCAGAGAGCTGGCGCGCGCGCGCCAGCACATGACAGCAGAGGACCGGGACGGGTAAATGACCTGGGATGCGACTCGTGAGCGGGCGCGTCCCGCTGTGCGAATTGCATCCCCGACGGCCATGTCAGTGCAGCGCTCCTGGTCAGCGGGACTGACCGGGGCGCTGCAGGGAGAGAGACGCCGTGAGCGCTCCGGGGAGGAGCGGGGACCCGGAGCACTAGGCATAACAGTACCCCCCCCCCCCTTAGGTCTCCCCCTTTTTTTGTCCGAGAAGTGTTTTACCTGGGACGAGGACACCGGGAGTGAATGGAGGGTTTCCTCAAAGGCAGGGAGTACAGCAGGAGTGGGAATGGGGAGGGAGGGCAGAGGGTGAAGCTTGGCACGGGGCAGGGTGACACAAGGACGGGGGCCATGAGGAGGCACTGAGGCTTGCCTGACGGGACTGGGAGGGGGGGAGAGGCACTTCCTATGGCAGGCAGAGTCCCAGTTCTTGATCTCCCCAGTGGTCCAGTCAAGGGTGGGAGAATGAAGCCGGAGCCATGGCAGACCGAGGAGGACCTCAGAGGTACAGTTGGGAAGGACGAAGAACTCGATCACTTCGTGATGGGGTCCAATATACATCAGGAGGGGTTCTGTGCGGTAACGAACGGTGCAATCCAATCTGACTCCGTTGACCGCGGAAATGTAGAGCGGCTTGGCGAGACGGGTCACCGGGATGCGGAATTTATTCACCAAAGAATCCAGAATAAAATTCCCAGAGGCACCAGAGTCCAAGCAGGCCACGGCTGAGAGGGAGGAGTTGGCTGAAGGAGAAATCCGCACGGGCACCGTGAGACGTGGAGGAGCAGACTTAGAACCAAGAGACGCCACACCCACGTGAGCTGGGTGCGTGCGTGCGTTTCCCAGACGTGGAGGACGAATAGGGCAATCCACCAAGAAATGCTCGGTACTGGCACAGTACAGACAAAGATTTTCTTCCCTACGGCGATTCCTCTCTTCCTGGGTCAGGCGAGACCGATCCACTTGCATGGCCTCCTCGGCGGGAGGCCCAGGCGTAGATTGCAACGGATACTGTGGGAGAGGTGTCCAGAGATCTAAGTCTTTTTCCTGGCGGAGCTCTTGGTGTCGCTCAGAAAAACGCATGTCAATGCGGGTAGCCAAATGGATGAGTTCTTGCAGGTTGGCAGGAATCTCTCGTGCGGCCAGCACATCCTTGATGCGACTGGATAGGCCTTTTTTAAAGGTCGCGCAGAGAGCCTCGTTATTCCATGATAACTCGGAAGCAAGAGTACGAAATTGGATGGCGTACTCGCCCACTGAAGAATTACCCTGGACCAGGTTCAACAGGGCAGTCTCGGCAGAAGAAGCTCGGGCTGGCTCCTCGAAGACACTCCGGACTTCAGCGAAGAAGGACTGGACTGTGGCTGTGGCAGGATCATTGCGGTCCCAGAGCGGTGTGGCCCAAGACAAGGCCTTTCCTGAAAGAAGGCTTACTACGAACGCCACCTTAGACCGTTCTGTAGGAAACAAGTCCGACAACATCTCCATATGCAGGGAACACTGAGACAAAAATCCACGGCAGAGTTTAGAGTCCCCATCAAATTTGTCCGGCAGGGACAAGCGGAGGCTAGGAGCGGCCACTCGCTGCGGAGGAGGTGCAGGAGCTGGCGGAGGAGATGGTTGCTGCTGTAGCAGAGGCAGAAGTTGCTGTAACATGGCGGTCAACTGCGACAGCTGCTGTCCTTGTTGGGCAATCTGCTGCGATTGCTGAGCGACCACCGTGGGAAGGTCAGCGTGACTTGGCAGCGGCACCTCAGCGGGATCCATGGCCGGATCTACTATCACGATTCGGCTCACAGATTGTGGATCCACTGTGTCAGCGAGGGATTGGCGTGGACCGTGCTGGTGGACCGGTTCTAAGAGGCTACTGGTTTTCACCAGAGCCCGCCGCAAAGCGGGATGGTCTTGCTGCGGCAGTAGCAACCAGGTCGTATCCACTAGCAACGGCTCAACCTCGCTGACTGCTGAGAAGGCGTGGGACAGAAGGACTAGGCAGAGGCAAGGTCAGACGTAGCAGAAGGTCGGGGGCAGGCGGCAAGGTTCGTAGTCAAGATGGATAGCAAGGGTTCAGGTAACACAGGCTTTGGACACACTAAACGCTTTCACTGGCACAAGGCAACAAGATCCGGCAAGGGAGTGCAGGGGAGGTGATCAGATATAGTCTGGGAGCAGATGGAAGCTAATTAAGCTAATTGGGCCAGGCACCAATCATTGGTGCACTGGCCCTTTAAGTCTCAGAGAGCTGGCGCGCGCGCGCCCTAGAGAGCGGAGCCGCGCGCGCCAGCACATGACAGCAGAGGACCGGGACGGGTAAGTGACCTGGGAAGCGACTCGCGAGCGGGCGCGTCCCGCTGTGCGAATCGCATCCCCGACGGCCATGTCAGTGCAGCGCTCCTGGTCAGCGGGACTGACCGGGGCGCTGCAGGGAGAGAGATGCCGTGAGCGCTCCGGGGAGGAGCGGGGACCCGGAGCGCTAGGCGTAACAACTCTTATGTGTATGGCCATCTTAACAATCTTCTAATTTATGTGGAAACGGACTGAAACACAAAGGGTATTATGAGTTGTAAAGCTTTAAATCATAAAATGATAAGCTATTTATATATGTATATAGATAACGCTAATTATAATTTCTATTATAATTATGACTATACTTTATACTATAATATATTATACTGTAGAATATTATATTAATAATATAATTATATTGTATTATTAAGTTTATATTATTATAATTATAATATGACCTTAAAAGCTGAATGTAATGTTCTGCCACGATTTCTCATATATCACCTAAAAACCTCTATGAACGTCACTTTTTTTGTAGACCGTAATTATGTAACCGCTCAGCCAAGGGAAATTAAACCTCTTATTACCGGAAACATGAAGGCCTTCATGTCATTGTTTTCTCTAGATTACACCAATATTTTCACCTTCCATGAGTCACCTCGTTATAATTGCAGATAATAATGGTAATTTAGAAACTTCCAGACTGTGAGGGCGAATAGATCATTTTAGTTTTTGTTCTTGTTACTCTATGTTCTTGTTACTTTTAGATTTCAAAAAAAACTTTTTTAGGTTGACAACATAAAGAGGTTCTCTGGTTTGGACAATCCCTTTTATTTTGTCAGCTTATTATGACAATTTCTGGACCAATCAGACTGTGAGTTCTCCATTTCCCTGCCGCGCCTCCACAGCGCCTCCTCATAAAAGCTGATCAGGTTAGATAACAGGACCGATCCCTCATAAACCCATGTTATATGGAGTCATACACTTATTTTTACTGAGATACAATATAGAATCTCTTAGAAAACCCTCAAACAATTTACATACAAAGGACTATAGCTCCAAGGGTCACTTTTTGGCCCCTTTTTAAATATTGGCACCACATTTGCTGTGCGCCAGTCCTGAGGAACATTCCGTGAATATTAGATATAGGGGTCAGTCTATAACATTAACTCCCTTAGAACCCAGGGGTGAATATCATCTGGACCTGGTGATTTGTCTATTTTGATCTTTTGTAGGCAGCACTGTACTTCTTCCTGGGTAAAACAGGAGAAATGTACTGAGGCGTATATCTTATCCTGCTGTATTTTACCTGGTATATTATTTTCCTCTGTGAACACAGTGGAGAATAATGTATTTAATATATTTGCTTTTTGCTCATCACTGTCTATATTTGTTCCCACATTAGTTTAAAAAAAGGGCCAACGTTTTAATTTTTTACCTTTTTACTATATATGAAGTTACAGAACATTTTGGAGTTAGTTTTATTCTTTTTGGTAACAATTCTTTCTGTCTCAACTTTCCCTGTAGCTTTTAAATGCTCCTTCGCTGCTTTTCTGTTTTAGTAGTTTAAATGCTTTATTTTTGGTCATTTATTGCCCCTTTTACATTTTTATTCATCCACGTAGGTTTTCTTTTGTTCCTGACCCTTTTAGTCCCATAAGGTATGTACCTCTCATAGTGAGAATTTAAGATATTTTTAAACATTTCCCACTGAGTATCCATGAGGACAATATCCCAATTTATAATGTTAAAGGGGTATTCCAGGAAAAAACTTTTTTTTTATATATCAACTGGTCCCAGAAAGTTAAACAGATTTGTAAATTACTTCTATTAAAAAATCTTAATCCTTTCAGTACTTATGAGCTTCTGAAGTTAAGGTTGTTCTTTTCTGTCTAAGTAATCTCTGATGACACGTGTCTCGGGAAACGCCCAGTTTAGAAGCAAATTCCCATAGCAAACCTCTTCTAAACTGGGCGGTTCCCGAGACACGTGTCATCAGAGATTACTTAGACAGAAAAGAACAACCTAAACTTCAGAAGCTTATAAGTACTGAAAGGATTAAGATTTTATAATAGAAGTAATTTACAAATCTGTTTAACTTTCTGGAGCCAGTTGATATATATATAAAAAAAAAAAGGTTTTTCCTGGATAACCCCTTTAAGGGCTTCTCTGAGATGATCAATCTTTGCCGTCATTGGGGGAATTTATTATTGTAGGTGAAGGTGAAGTATTTCTGTCCACCTTTATTTTGGGTGCTGCTAATGTGTAGGCGCACTACATTTTTTTTAATGTTTGCAGGACATTTGATAAATATTGTGCAGGTCACATGTACTAGAATTTCTCTGGTTTATTTGTTGTGCAAAATTTAGCAACTTTTTATCCTGCTGCTCAAAAAATTGCAATTTTTCTACACATACACCAAAAAGCTAAGCTATGTCTGAGCTGATGTATTTGTGCATAATTTTGGAGGTATTTGCGCAAAATATACACACAAAAACAGCTCTAAAGACAATGATAAATTGTTCTTGTGGTTCCTCTCAGAGTTCCCATGTTAAAGGACACATTATAATATATTATATTGTGGTCACTATTTCCTAGGTGTCCTCCTACTGCACATTAGTTACTCTGTCAGGTCTGTTAGTCAATGTTAGTTCCAGTAGGACACCCCTTCTGCCCCTGTACCACTTGGAAAAGATCATTATCTTTAGGTAAAGTCAAAAATCTGTTTCCTTTATGAGAGTCACAGGTCTCAGGTTCCCAGTTTATTCCGGGATAGTTACAGGGGTTATCCCCGTCTGTCTCCAGGTTGTGTGTGGTATAACAACTTGGCTCCAATTACTTCAATGGAACTGAGCTGCAGAATCACACCCAACATGGAGACAGTCAGGGAACAGTTTATGAAAGAAATTAGCTCTGTTTTTCTATTCCTGGATAATATCTACCTCATTGGGATTTGCTACCCTGTTTATTTGTCTTAATAATTGATCTTCTGCCACTTCCGTTATATTTGGCGACTTATAGCAAACACCCATCAGTATACATCATACTAGATGTGATAGGTGCCAAGCAATAATATACCGTATTTATCGGGATATACCACGCACCGGCCTATAACATGCACCCTTATTTTACCAAGGATATTTGGGTAAAAAAAGTTTTTTACCCAAATATCCATGGTAAAATGAGGGTGCGTGTGTGCGCGTGTATACCCCGATACACCCCCAGGAAAGGCAGGGGAGAGAGGCCGTCGCTGCCGGCTTCTCTCCCCCTGCCTTTCCTGGGGTCTAGAGCCCTGCTGCCGGCCCTTCTCTCCCCCTGGCTATCGGCGCTGCTGCCCGTTCTGTCCCCCTGACTTTCGGTGCCGGCGCCCCATTGCCGGCGTCGATAGCCAGGGGGAGAGAAGCGTCGCCGACAGCCAGGGGGAGAGAAGGGGCAGCGGCACCCATTGCCGGCGCCGCTGCCCCGTTGCCTCCCCCCATCCCCAGTTGCATAATTACCTGTTGCCGGGGTCGGGTCCGCGCTGCTTCAGGCCTCCGGTGTGCGTCCCCTGCGTCGTTGCTATGCACTGCACGGCGCGGCGCCCCTTCTCTCCCCCGGCACCGATAGTCAGGGGGACAGAACGGGCAGCGGCGCCGATAGCCAGGGGGAGAGAAGGGCCGGCAGCAGGGCTCTAGACCCCAGGAAAGGCAGGGGGAGAGAAGCGGGCAGCGACGGCCTCTCTCCCCCTGACTTTCCTGGGGTGTATCGGTGCATAACACGCACACAGACTTTAGGCTAAAAAATTTAGCCTAAAAAGTGCGTGTTATACGCCGATAAATACGGTATCTGTCCTGTAGTAGTGGCTGCTGCAGGGAAAATGTTCAGGCACCTACAACTTCCTGTGGTTACATCAGCCAGTCACCTGGACTTTCAGCAGCCAAACCTGTGGGGATCAGCTGATCGCTGTGACTGCTATTAAGAACTGGGTATTTAGCTGGAACAGTGTTTTTTAAATGGGATTTTTAGTTTTATTTAAAAGTACAACTTTATAATATTTTATATGTGTCACTATATCCCCATTCAAAGACTGCAAACAGAGATCTATGAATAGGGAGAAATAAAAACACATTGGGCCCTATGCATAGAAACGGTTCTGAAACCATATTCCAATTTGCATTTCTCTACTGGTTACTATTGGCAACGTCAATGCTTTTATAGATTATAATTTAAACATGAAAACTTCTTTTAACAGACACTTTGAAATCTTTTCTTGTATTTTTTTATTGTTGTTACGCTCTGCGCTCCAGCCGTGAGCGCAGTGTCCCAGTGTCCCCGTCTGCCAGCGGGGCTGGGATTCGCATCGCGAAACGCGCCCGCATGCGAATCCCAGCCCGTCACTCACCTCGCTCCGCTGCCTCTGTGTCTAAGCTCCGGCGAGTGTCCCCCTCTCCCCTAAAGGGCCAGTGCGCCCATAATTAGTGTTTGCACCTGACACCACATTATAAGTCCCTGCACCTCCCACACTTCTCTGCCTGATCTTCAGTACCCCTAACCTGAGATTAAGTGACCCTTATAGCCTGTTAGCCTTACATGTGTTTCCTGACCTTCCGCTACATTATTAGACTCCGCACCTTTGCCTCCTGCCTTGACCTTCTGCTATGTTTGACTACGCTACTGCCTTATCCTTCGGTACCTCGCCTTGCCCAGCTACCTGTGTGGTCGAGCCGTGTCGGGGGTAGCGACCTGGGTGTTGCCTTGCAGCGGGCTCTGGTGAAGACCAGCGGCACCTTAGACTCCGCTCCCCGATACGGTCCGAGTCATCAGCCACACAGGTTTGAGGATCCACATCCAGCTCCGTTACAATTGTACTGAAGGAGCAAAACGTATTATTTAATTGTACTCAAGGAACAAAACATTTTCCCCCCTAGGTCATTATAAAAGTGTTTGCTTAGTTTCATACATAAAGCTTGCTGAAAAGCTTCCTGACAGGGTGGTGTCTAGTCCCTCTCATGCCTCTGATATGTATACAACCTGTACCTCAAAAGGTTTTCTAATTCTTTCACTAATCATATACCAGAATAATAAAACAAAACTTTTATTAATAAAACAATAAAGATGTGGATACTGAGAAAAGTAAATTAAAGGGGTACTCTGCCCTTAGACATCTTATCTCCTATCCAAATGATAGTGGATAAGATGTCTGAACATGGGGGCTGAAGCCGCTGGGCCCCCCGTGATCTTTGGGCTGGCGCCGCGGCGTTGGAGCTTCCATGTTAGTGATGTCATCCGGCATGGATTCACTCAGTTCACTGGATGACTGGGGTGCTGCGCTGGAGATCCTCTGGATAAGGGATAAGATGTCTAGGGGCAGAGTACCCCTTTAACTACACAGTTCCGTTCTCTATTGCACTCACATAATCAGTCTGCGACCGTACCACTCACCTGTGATCCCGGAACCTCTATAAAGATAATTCCCAATAATCATTGGGTGTACAGTGAGTATCAGGCTGCAAGTTTGCGATGCAGCAAATTTTGCGCGGCAGCTCAAACTCGCAGCGGGAAACTCGCTGTAACCCCCGCCCTTGTGACTGTACCCTAAAAACACTACACTAAACTAACACAAAATAAAATAAAAAGTTAAAAAACACTACATATACACATACCCCTACACAGCCCCCCTCCCCTCCCCAATAAAAATGAAAAACGTCCGGTACGCCATTGTTTCCAAAATGGAGCCTCCAGCTGTTGCAAAACAACAACTCCCAGTATTGCTGGACAGCCGTTGAGTGTCCAAGCATGCTGGGAGTTTTGCAACAGCTGGAGGCACCCTGTTTGGGAATCACTGGTGTAGAATACCCCTATGTCCACCCCTATGCAAATCCCTAATTCAGGCCTCAAATGCGTATGGCGCTCTCACTTTGGAGCCCTGTCGTATTTCAAGGCAACAGTTTAGGGCCACATATGGGGTATCGCCGTACTCGGGAGAAATTGCCTAACAAATTTTGGGGGGCTTTTTCTCCTTTAACCCCTTATGAAAAGGTGAAGTTGGGGTCTACACCAGCATGTTAGTGTAAAAAAATAATTATTTACACTAACATGCTGGTGTTGCCCTATACTTTTCATTTTGACAATAGGTAAAAGGGAAAAAAGCCCCCCAAAATTTGTAATGCAATTTCTCCCGACTACGGAGATACCCCATTTGTGGGCGCAAAGTGCTCTGGGGGCGCACAACAAGGCCCAGAAGGGAGAGTGCGCCATGTACATTTGAGGTGATTTGCACAGGGGTGGCTGATTGTTGCAGCAGTTTTGACAAACGCAAAAAAAAAAAAAAAACCCACATGTGACCCCATTTCGGAAACTACACCCCTCACGGAATGTAATGAGGGGTGCAGTGAGAATTTACCCCCCACTGGTGTCTGACAGATCTTTGGAACAGTGGGCTGTGCAAATAAAAAATTTTGTACAGGCAACTGTTCCAAAGATCTGACAGACACCAGTCGGGGGTAAATGCTCACTGTACCCCTTGTTTTGTTCCTCAAGGGGTCTAGTTTCCAAAATGGTATGCCATGTGGGTATTTTTTGCTGTTCTGGCACCATAGGGGCTTCCTAAATGCGACATGCCCCCGAGCAAAATTTGCTCTCAAAAAGCCAAATATGACTCCTTCTCTTCTGAGCATTGTAGTTCGCCCGTAGTGCTCTTCAGGTCAACTTATGGGGTACCTCCATACTCAGAAGAGATGGGGTTACAATTTTTTGGGGGTATTTTCTGCTTTTAACCCTTGCAAAAATGTGAAATTTGGGGGGGGAAACACATTTTAGTGATTTTTTTTTTTTTTTACATATGCAAAAGTCATGAAAAACACCTGTGGGGTATTAAGGCTCACTTTAATCCTTGTTACGTTCCTCAAGGGGTCTAGTTTCCAAAATGGTATGCCATGTGTTTTTTTTTTTTGCTGTTCTGGCACCATAGGGGCTTCCTAAATGCAACATGCCAAAAAACCATTTCAGAAAAACGTACTCTCCAAAATCCCCTTGTTGCTCCTTCGCTTCTGAGCCCTCTACTGCGCCGGCAGAACACTTTACATAGACATATGAGGTATGTGCTTACTCGAGACACATTGGGCTACAAATATAAGTATAAATTTTCTCCTTTTACCCCTTGTAAAAATTCAAAAATTGGGTCTACAAGAACACGCGAGTGTAAAAAATGAAGATTGTGAATTTTCTCCTTCACTTTGCTGCTATTCCTGTGAAACACCTAAAGGGTTAAAACACTTACTGAATGTCATTTTGAATACTTTGGGGGTGTAGTTTTTATAATGGGGTCATTTGTGGGGTATTTCTAAGATGAAGACCCTTCAAATCCACTTCAAACCTGAACTGGTCCCTGAAAAATTGTAAGTTCGGAAATTTTGTGAAAAATTGGAAAATTGCTGCTGAACTTTGAAGCCCTCTTGTGTCTTCCAAAAGTAAAAACACGTCAATTTTATGATGCAAACATAAAGTAGACATATTGTATATGTGAATTAAAAAAAATTATGTGGAATATCCATTTTCCTTACAAGCAGAGAGCTTCAAAGTTAGAAAAATGCTAAATTTTCTAATTTTTCATCAAATTTTGGGGTTTTTCACCAAGAAAGGATGCAAGTATCGACAAAATTTTACCACTGTGTTAAAGTAGAATATGTCAAGAAAAAGCAATCTCTGAATCAGAATGATAAGTAAAAGCATTCCAGAGTTATTAATGTTTAAAGTGACAGTGGTCATATGTGCAAAAAATGGCCGGGTCCTAAGGTGTAAAATGGCTGGGTCCTTAAGGGGTTAAGCAGCAGACATTTGCATGGTGCTTGACTTTTAAATGAAATTTTTTATGGATGGTACATTTCACAAAAAGCCTTCCTTACAGCATTAAACCTATGTTGGAGAAATAAACCTCTTCCCACTGAAGGTATAAACTAAGACCAAATTTCCACCATCCCTGAGGAGGTGTAAAATCAAATCCTTTTACAAGGTAAACAGGCTTTTTGTTGCACTGTATAAATTAGGGAACGGTTACGAGCTGACAACTTGATGGAGGTGCAGAAATAAGAAGCTCCCCGCCTTCTCCTGTGCGACAATGTGAGTACCCTACAGAAAGGAATAAGGGCCCTCTATGGACCCACACTTCCATATGACCTTGTAGATTCTACTATTTGTCCCTTTGTCATCTCCTTAATTAAATGTATTTTTCTAAATTAGTTTCAGATCTATTTCTTTTTTAGGGTCTATTCACACGTAAAGTATTCTGCACAGATTTGATGCGCAGGATTTCAAGCTGTGTTCAGTCATTAAGTTTACATTGAAATCTGCAGGAGAAAATCCTGCGCATCAAATCAGCGCATCAAATCTGTGCAGAATACTCTAGGTGTGAATAGACCATTAGGGTAGAATTTTATCATTTCAGTCAATTTCAATCATTTAGGTCATACAGTCATCACACAAGTCATACAGTGTGCTTGGGCACAATAAATAAACACATTCATACAAAGCATGACAGTACATTATATAGCGTAGTTCTCCTAAGATATGCATTCTACCACATTCTACGCTAAGGCTATGTTCACACTACGGAATGTCTGCATAGAAAATCTCTGTGCGAACATTCCGCAAACTGCAAGCGCAGGCATAACATGTGATGGCGAATTCCAGTGTGGTTTCCGCAGAAAGAATGAACAGGTTCATTCTTTCAGTGGACATGGAAAGTGGAAAACTTGTGCACAGGGCAGCAGAATTCTGTTGAATTCAATGGCAATGGAATCTCCGTGCTGACATTCCATGCGGAATTCTGCATGTAAATTCTGACGTGTGAACAAAGCCTAACACTTCCACATGCATTATAATATCAATATCAAAGAGTAAAATGTTATATTCTGTGATCAGGTGGTGGGGTGGGGTGGAGACCATGGGGGTAGGGAGGGGCAGATAACAGGATCAAAACTACTAAGAAAACATACAAGAAAGAACTTTATGGATCGTCCAGTCATCATACAGATTATACAGTGTGCACAGGCACAAAAAATGCAATCATACAACACAATAGTACAATATACAGCACAGGTTCCCTAAGCTATACAGTGTACCACATGCTACACTAACACTCTGGCATGCATCATAAGAAACCAAGTCCAACGATGAACAATGGGGGAGATTTATCAAAACCAAAGCAGAGGAGAAGTTGCTGAGTTGCCCATAGCAACCAATCAGATCACTTCTTTCATTTTGCAAAGGCCTTTTCAAAAATGGAAGAAGAAATGTGATTGGTTGCTGTGACGGACTGACTCCGCCAAAAGTGACTTCTCCTTCCGGATGACAAGCCCCCGCATATCCCAGGCAATATCCCCAGGCAGAACTAGAGATTATTGCATCCTTGTACCCAAAGAACCAGGCAACACCAGTCTTCAGGTATAAAATCGGAACTCTTTATTGAGGAACAAGTGTCTTCTTTTATAGGAAGGACATCACAGGGGGAAGGGTCAGTAAAGACAATAAAGGTGACGGTGAGTCTAGGAGATAATCCAATAAAGGTGATTAGCTCTCCCTATACAGTGCCTTGAGTGCAAAAGGTGGAGGTGTGCAGAAGTTGGACTGTGTGCAAAAAGGAGAAGCATGTGTAGAATTAGTGTATTGTACAAAAGGTGAACCGTGTGCAACAAGTGGACCGTGTGCAAAAGGTGTATTGTGTAAAGGAGGTGGACAGTGTGCAAAAGGTCGACAGTGTGCAAAAGGTTGTATTGTGCACAGAAAGTGTATGAAAACAGTAAATAAAAGTATTTTAACTCTGAGCTTTATGTCACTGGACAACATCAACTGAGGGGTACAAATAGTGATGTCTTAAAGTCCATCCAAGTAGGTAGGGTGACTCTAGGATCTGTCACAGTTGCTATGGGCAATTGGTCAGCTTTTTCTCTGCACTGGTTTTGATAAATCTCCCCCAATGAGCTTATTCTCTAGTGTTACTTATTGAAGGTAGCTTCCCTGCAAATCAATGCTCAGGGTAAAGAATTGACTTGCAGGGAAGCTACCTCCAATAGGTGGCCCTAGAGAGGCATTTATTTTTCTTTTGAAAGAAGAACTAGTTTGCATATTTTATATTTGACTTGAGCCTCCTATGACTCCAGACTCTTAGACTCGACTGCATCTCAGCAAAGACTCAGTAACTAAGAGAGAGAAAAGACTGCTCCCAGGGCTTTTATGGGGGAGACTCTGGTGGGGTCATATTGGTAACCATTAAGTCCCCTGGTCGATGATACCTCCTGGGTAACAATCACATGACAACTCACATGACAACTGATGATCAGATACAACATTCTTATATACATATGTGATGTCCCAGTACAGGACATTGTCACGATGCCGGCTGGCAGAAGGTGGATCCTCTGTGCCAGAGAGGGATTGGCGTGGACCGTGCTAGTGGACCGGTTCTAAGTCACTACTGGTGTTCACCAGAGCCCGCCGCAAAGCGGGATGGTCTTGCTGCGGCGGTAGTGACCAGGTCGTATCCACTAGCAACGGCTCAACCTCTCTGACTGCTGAAGATAGGCGCGGTACAAGGGAGTAGACAGAAGCAAGGTCGGACGTAGCAGAAGGTCGGGGCAGGCAGCAAGGATCGTAGTCAGGGGCAACAGCAGGAGGTCTGGAACACAGGCTAGGAACACACAAGGAAACGCTTTCACTGGCACAATGGCAACAAGATCCGGCGAGGGAGTGCAGGGGAAGTGAGGTATACATAGGGAGTGCACAGGTGAACACACTAATTAGAACCACTGCGCCAATCAGCGGCGCAGTGGCCCTTTAAATCGCAGAGACCCGGCGCGCGCGCGCCCTAGGGAGCGGGGCCGCGCGCGCCGGGACAGGACCGACGGAGAGCGAGTCAGGTACGGGAGCCGGGGTGCGCATGGCGAGCGGGCGCCACCTGCATTGCGAATCGCATCCCGGCTGGAGGCAGGATCGCAGCGCACCGGGTCAGTGGATCTGACCGGAGCGCTGCAATAGCGAGAGTGTAGCGAGCGCTCCGGGGAGGAGCGGGGACCCGGAGCGCTCGGCGTAACAGTACCCCCCCCCCTTGGGTCTCCCCCTCTTCTTGGAGCCTGAGAACCTGAGGACCAGACTTTTGTCTAGGATATTGTCCTCAGGTTCCCAGGATCTCTCTTCAGGACCACAGCCCTCCCAATCGACCAAAAAAAAGGTTTTCCCTCTGACCTTCTTGGAGGCCAGTATCTCCTTAACGGAGAAGATGTCCGAGGAGCCGGAAACAGGAGTGGGAGAAACAAGTTTGGGAGAGAAACGGTTGATGATGAGTGGTTTAAGAAGAGAAACGTGAAAGGCATTGGGAATACGAAGAGAAGGAGGAAGAAGAAGTTTGTAAGAGACAGGATTAATCTGGCACAAAATTTTGAAAGGACCAAGATAGCGTGGTCCCAATTTGTAGCTGGGTACACGGAAGCGGACATATTTAGCGGAGAGCCATACCTTGTCTCCGGGAGAAAAAATGGGGGGAGCTCTTCTTTTCTTATCAGCAAACTTCTT